>NC_134541.1:136089569-136410270 GCF_050624435.1 Tenrec ecaudatus
GTGTGGCTAATTGGCTCCTCTTTTGCCATGAGACCAAAAGAACTGGGTGGTTCCCTGTTCCCATGCCCGAGTGTTCTGATCAGAGATTCCATCAAAGAAGATGCAGAACATGAACTGATTACAGGAATCAACGTATAGCCTCCTCCCTGAGGGAGGGACAGCAGAGAAGAGGGCAGGGGGAGACGTCAGACAGTGTAATATATGACAAAATAATAATAATATATGAATGATGAAGGTTTCATGGGGTGGGGGGAGTGGGGAAGGAGGGGGAAAATGAGCAGCAGATATTAAGGGTTCAAGTAGAAGGCAAATTTTTTGAGAATGATGATGGCAACAAATGTACATATGTTCTTGACACAATGGATATATATATATGGATTGTGATAAGAATTGTAGGAGCCCCCAATAAAATGATTTTTTTAAAGTTATAGGCAGGGTGGTTGGGGTGGGGGGAAGTGGTGTTAACAAACCCAGAGACAAGAGAACAACAAGTGATCCAAATCGGTGGTGAGGAGGGTATAGGAGGCCTGATAGGGTTTGATCAAGGACAATGTCACAGAAAGGAATTACTGAAACCTAAATGAAGACTGAGCATGATAATGGGACAAGAGGAAAGTAAAAGGAAATAAAGAAAAGAACTAGGAGGCAGAGGGCATTTGTAGAGGTCTAAATACAGGCATGTACATAAGTAAATATATTTATATATGATGATGGGGAAATAGATCAATGTGCATATATTTATAGGTTTAGTATTAAGTTAGCAGATGGGCATTGGGCCTCCACTCAAGTACTCCCTCAATGCAAGAACACTTTGTTCTATTAAACTGGCATTCCATGATGCTCACCTTCCCAACACGCTTGCTGAAGACAAAGCAGGTGCATAAGAAAATGTGAAGAAAGCTGATGATGCCTGGTTATCAAAAGATATAGCATCTGGGACCTTAAATGCTTGAAGACAAATAAACTATCTAGCTCAGAATCAACAAATCCCACATGGAAGACGTACACCAGCCTGTGTGATTATGAGGTATCGATGGGATCAGGGATCAGGCATCAAAGAACAAAAACTCATAACATTGTGAATGAGAGGGAGTGTGGAGTGGGCACCCAAAGCCCATCTGTAGGCAATTGGACATCCCCTTACAAAAGGGTCTCGGGGAGACCAGCCAGTTGGTTCAGTGTATCACTGATGAAACATACAACTTTCCTCTAGTTCTTTAATGCTTCCTCCCACCACCACCCACTATCATGATCCTAATTCTACCTTACAAATCCAGCTATACCAGAGGAGATGTACACTGATACAGATAAGAGCTGGAAACACAGGGAATCCAGGAGAGATGAACCCCTCAGGACTAGTGGTGAGAGTGGTGATACTGGGAGGGTAGAGGGCAGGTGGGTTAGAAAGGGAGAACCTATCACAAAAATTTACATCTAACCCCCTCCCTGGGGGATGGACAACAAAAAAGTGAGTGAAAGGAGACATCGGACAGTGTAAGAAATGACAAAATAATAATAATTTATAAATTATCAAGGGTTTGGAGAGGCAGTGAGGGAGGGGGAAAATGAGGAGCTGATACCAAGGGCTCAAGTAGAAAGCAAATGTTTTGAGAATGATGATGGCAACAAGTGTACAAATGTGCTTGACATAATGTATGTATGTATGGATTGTGACAAGAGTTGAAAGAACCCCAATAAAATGATTTTTTTTAAAAAGAGTTACAGTCTTTTAACACTATCCTGTCTTGTGTCTTCTACCCGCTCCTGTACGATCAGTATGAGTTGGAATTTACTTGATGGCAGTGAGTTTTGTTGGGTTTGGTTAAATAGAATAGAATCGCATACTGCAAACTTGCTGTTGTTATTGTTAGTTGCATTACTGTTACCGTATATACTCGAGTATAAGCCGGGTTTTCCAGCACATTTTAAATGCAGTTTTTGTGGTGAAATTTGTTGCCTTGGCTGATATTTGGGTCGGCTTATACTCGAATATATACAGTAGTTAGTAGAAGTTTCCACCTCATGGTGACCCCATGTGTTACAAAACAGCACTGCTCCATAGGGCTTTTGTGCCATGATCTTCATGGAAGCAGGCTTATCTTCTGTCACACTGCTGGGTAGGTTGGAAGTATCACCAATTTTTGAGTCACCCAGGGACCTAGCTCCTACAGTAACCAAAAACACACTGCCATTGCGTCCATTCTGACACACAATCCATGTGACTCTCCATAGGATTTCCAAGGCCATAAATCTTTACAGTGGACAGTGGGTTTGAACCTCAGACCTTGAGGTCTAACACTTACCCAACAGTGCCACCAAGGCTTCAAAAGGTTCGTGGAAAATGGAATTGAAAGCTAATGGAATTTCCCCCCTAACATTGTGAAGCCCTTCCATAGATGTGGTTGTGAGATGCCTCTGAGTCAATATTGATTCAAATAGCGGCTCCAAGGCACAGAGCAGGCTTGTACCATATGATTACATTGGCTGGAAGCTTTATGGAAACAGACTCCCACATCCTTTTCCCTCAAATAGCTTCTAGTTTGGAACGGTTCAGTTAGCTGCTGAGCACGTACCCACTGCACTAACGGGGCTCACATACACGAGACAAGTCAAAAAGCCCTGTGCTACCAGGGTTTCAGCTATGCATGTGCAGATTTATTCCAAGCACAATGACGTGTTTAAAAATGCCCCTGCAAGCAGTACATGACCACTCACAAAATCCCTGAGTACTGCATTTGTCTTAGTCTCATTGGGGGTCTTCAGAGAGGTCAAGTCAGGTGCTTAAGGAGATTGTTTGGGGGAATTCCACAGGAGTAAACTTGATAGATTTTTTTCTAGGGAGTTATTTATTTATTTAAGTTTTATTGACACTTAAGGTAGTTAGTTTAATTGTGCATACCTGGGCAATAAACATATGTGGGATTCATTGAAGGGAAGAGGGATAAATGGTTCAGTGAGCCTTGACTTTTGAGTTCTTGGGTCTCTTGCTCTCTGATGGTTGGACCAGGGTGCAGCTGCCTTAGGCAGTTCCCTGCTTCAGCTGGCAAGGCTCACTTCCTGCAAGACATCCCTGAGAAGCCACATGGACCTACACCAGTGCAGCCCTGGGTGCTGGAGCAGCTGCATGGAGACCCCTGCCAGTACTGAGATGCTTATACGTTCACTGACTTGGCTTTCCTCCTGCAGTCGGGATCATAGTGTGTGTTTTGTGAGATGGAGGACTTTGTGGATTGGTGTTGGGCATATGGGCAAATGTTGGACTTGTGGGCTTGGGCAGCACTGGGTTGGGATGTTTTCTTGATGTGCACTTATCCTGTTTATAAAACTCTATCTTATACATGAGTTTCTGTGGCTTTGTTTCTCTAAAGTACCCAGACTGACACAACACTTCATCCACATGTCATACAACTCAATAATTCAAACATATCAGGAAGAGTGGTACAATCACCACCGCATCCAATTCTAGAACACCTTCTTCTTTCTGGCACTCATTCATCTAATTATCTTTTTTTCTAAATGTGGCAAAATTATGCACAACAAAACATTCTCCAATTCTGCAATGTCTACATGCATAATTTCGTGTCATTGATTATTTTGGGGGGATTTTGTATTTTTTTAATCATTTTATTGGGGGCTCGTACAAGTCTTATCACTATCCATACATCCATCGTGTCAAGCGCATATGTCCATTTGTTGCCATCATCATTCTCAAAACATATACCTTCCACTTGAGCCCTTAATATCAGCTGCTCATTTCCCCCCTCCCTCCCCATCTCCCCCTCCCTCATGAGCCCTTCATAATTGTTATTATTTTGTCATATGTTACACTGCCTGACGTCTCCCCCTACCCTCTTCTCTGCTGTCCATCCCCCAGGGAAGAGGCTATACGTAGATTCGTGTAATCAGTTCCCCCAAGTGTCATTGATTATACTCATGTTGTACAACCATTATTGATATCTCTCTCCAAATTATTCCACTGCCATTGACATCAACTCAATTCCCCCTAAACAACAACTCTTTCTCCTTCACCAGGGTAACCATTGGTCAAGTTTGGTATCTTTAGTGGTTTCCCTGCTACAGTATTCACTTATCATACACTACCATGGTTACATTGCTTTTAAAAAGAGCTCTATATACAGCATCACAATCAGTCCTAGTTCTCTTCCCCCCCTCCCGCATTCATTGTTTGCTCCCCAAATCCACTCACCCTTCCCCCACCCCTCTCTAGGTGCTCATGGGAATGTTGTTTCCAAAGCCGGAAAAAGGCCAGGAAAGCAGCCCTGAGGAATGTTTTCCAGTCACATGGCCCAGCTCATTCTTCCAGGAGAGCGGGCCTGTCCAACAAGGATGAGATTGGTCACTTGGTGAGATGGGTTGTGGCACTCCACAGAATATGCTTTTCTTCAAAAACCTAAACAAATCAATAAAGTTATACTTTTAAAGAAGAGTGAAGGCCCACAGCCTTGAAAACCCTAGAGATTCCTTACCCCTCAGATCAAAACATTGGTCTGAGTGGCTAAAAAAAAAAAGACAGAGAAGTAAAACTGAAGTGGACTTGGATCCACTTCATTAGTGACATCCAAGTTCATTTCAAACATCGGAAAAATAGCATAAGGTCAGGTAGGTCCATGACTTCTCCTCTGGTGAGACTTTCCTGCCAACATGGAGAAAAAGACTTCTGGGACTTGATCCAAAGCAGCAGTCCCTTCACGGGGGGGGGGGGGGGGGGGAGGGGGGGAGGATGTGTGTGGAGGGCAAATACGCAATACCCAGAAGAGGCCATGTTCAGTTTGAGCGTAAAGAATGCAAAGCCCCACGGCAAAAGCAGATGAATCAGAGCCTGCCATTTCTCAGGCTCCTCTTGAGTTGTGGGGAGCTGAGCCCTAAAGGCTCAGGTAAGGCAGGTGACCATAACGGCAGTCAAGGGATCTGAAGTTGGCAGTGATTGGAAAGCCATCATCATCTCTGGTCCTGTTCCTCAACTGAAATCTCTCCTGAAAATCCAAGTCTGGTGAACTCGGGGAAAAGTTTAATGGGAAGCACGTTGTCTTTACATCTCAGGGTAGAATTTCTGCCTAAACCCACTCTGAAAAGCCGTTGTGACTGTTAGCTGGATTTATTGTGATTGTAAAAACTTGGACCGCTAACATGAGGATGAATTCATTTTTCCCTCCTGCTGGGTATAAAACCATCTCAGAATCAGGAAGTGGGGAAGCCCACCACTATCAAGAAGAGAGAATCAGGAGTAGTACATCCTTTGAACCTCAGGATCCAGGAACTGAAAGCTGACACCAGGGAAACAGCAGCAGCAGCACCAAGAGTAAGAGCAGAGCAGAGTGGCAGGCTTCTCCTTCAGGCAGGAGACCCCAGTGTGGAATTGATTGCCTCCAGGTTCTCATTTGGAGAGCTTGGTTGACCAATCAGATAGAGCTGAGGGCTTTGGGGCTGTAGTTTATGATGAATGGAGTGCCTTGGGGTATTTATTGTCAGGGCCAAAAGAGCTCTGAAACACTGCCTGAATGGGACAGAAGCCAAGAGGCTGAGAGGTCAAGACCAGAGAGAGGCATGCTAGATGACACGACTGAGAAGCTGTCCTGACTGGAGGAAATGTATTCTAAGCATTTCTGATCCTGAATTGTAAATTGTTAACTTCCCTTATAGACCTCATAATCATGAGTATGTTTTGTAAATTCTGTACAGCCATTGCAAGGAACTGTGGAACCCCGCTGGTGGCATGGTGGGTTGCGGATTGGGCTGCTAAGCATAAGATCGGCAGTTCAAACCCACTAGCAGCTCCTTGGGAGAAAAATGAAGATTTCTGCTCCCAAAGAGATTCACAGCCTCAGAAAACCATAGGGCAATTTTCCTTTGCCATAGAGGGTGGAAATCGAGTGAGTGGGTGGAAATCGAGTGAGTGGGTGGGATGGCTGGTGTTAGAATTGGTAAAGGGGGTGAGAGGATAGAAGCATGTCTGACCTGAGCCTCCTGGGATTTGGTCTTGGCTGATGAATTGGATTCCAGTTGCCCCTTGTGAAGTCCAAGGAGGTCAGACACTACCTCCATGCCGTTTTGCTGTGACCAAACAGGCTGACCTGGTGAGGGAAAGAATCTTGGCTAATAATACATGTGGAAGCAATGACTGAGTTATACAATTACCATTCTGTGAGCACTAGTGCAAGGACAGGCAAGGAACAAGGAATCAAAACTATTAGATAAAAGTTTAACACGAAGCCTTCCAATGGCGGGACCAGGCTGTCACCATGTGAGTTTCTGGACCAATCACAAACACCAGCTTTGACTCCTGGAAACCCCCTGGGCTCCATAGTGTTTTCAGCAGCTGGTTTTTCTCAGGTGCCGCAGGATGGACTTGCACCTTCAATCCTTCTCTTTGGTCAGCAGCTGAGCTCATTAAGTACCACCAGGGACTCAGCATCCCTAGGATGGGGGCAATGAGACCATGTGATGCCAAAACATAGCACTTCCCTCCTAAGACCTCTTGTTGGCCCGATGTTGATCATGGATAACAAACCAACCTCTAGATCCAAACTCAATTTTCAGGAAACATGGGAGAGAAAGAGGGCTAAGTAAAATGGTCCCACAAGGAGGCAGGCAAATCCACAAAATGAGGCATCTTCAGGACAGCTGACCTGGTTTCTGCAACGAGTGAATGCCATCGACAAAGTTAAAGTGTCCAGAGAATGTTCCAGAAGTATGGGCATACCTGGAAGATAGTGTGGATTCCATTCCAGACCACTAAGATAAAGTGACCACTGCTATAAAAGTGAGTCCCCCAGTGTTCTGGGTCCCAGTGCACAGGCGAGTAAAAGCAATGTTGATGCTGTGATACGATGAAGTGCACAACAGTCTCCTGTAAATGCTTGAAATAGTCTGAGAATGACCCACAGCGGACGCAGATCCCAAAAGTGAGCATGTGCCATGGGGAAATGGAGTGGATAGACTTGGCTTGACATGGAGTTGCCACAAACCTTCAACGTGTGAAACAAAACACCACCAGGTAGCTGAAGTGCAGTGACGCAGCTCTCAGGCTCAAAAGCTCATTGCTTAGAACCCTTGTGGTAGAGAGGTTAGGCATTGGGCTGCAGTCCTCCAGGTCAGCAGTTTGAAACCACCATGATCTATGGGAAAAGATGGGGATTTCTATTCCTCTTAATAATTATAGTCTCAAAATAAATAAAATTTAAAAAAAAAAAAGCTCATTACTGTTGAGTCGGTTCTGACTCGTGAAGACCTGATGGGGCACAGAAGAACTCGGTGTGTAGATCGGGTATGTACTGAGTTGAACAAACTGCTGTAAAAAGATACATTTCAGAAAACCAGAGAAATCAGATTTTCTCTTGCATATGAGACAATACAAGGAGCACTGGCAGCTGCTAACCTCTGAGTCAGCAGTTTGAAACTACCAGTGGCGCCTCAGAAGAAAGAGGAGGCTTTCTGTTCCACAAAAAAAATTAAGTCTCAGAAACCTACAGGAGCAGTTTTACCCTGTCTTACGGGGCCACTATGATCGGCATCGACCTGATGACATTGAGGCTGGATTTCTTTTGGATTGAATAATTGTGCCAGAATAGGTCCTTTTTTTCAGAGCTGTGTAAGAGGGCAAGTGACACTGTCTGAAGTTTAAAATGCTGCCGCCGAAGAAAACGGAAAGGGATACACAGAACCGATGTGACAAGATCTGCATCATGGTTGAAGCTGAGCGAAGGGACCAAAACAACCCTGCCAGTCGATGACCACTCAGAATGACCCGACAGGACCACGGAGCAGACCTCTAATCCATTACGGGAGTGGAAAGCCCTGTCTGTCTCCCAAGGCAGAGGCTAGTGGTTTCACACTGCTGGCTTTGCGGTTAGCGGCCCAAGGCCAAGCTGCAAAGCCACATGCGCCCTACTTGGACCCTCTGGTGGCATTAGCCGATTGCAATGGCAATGACTCCGCCTCACTGCGGCCCCCTGGGTATGAGGGAGCAAGGAGCAAATTCATGCTAGTCGCTTCTTTTGAGACCACCTGAAGATCCCCATGCCAACAAAATGGACTGGGGTGGGGGGGCAGAGGGAGGGTATTTGTTCTCCTTTCCCAGGACTGAAGCCCTGTGGGTGGATGTGAAACACACTCCACCCCCGTGGTGTGGTATGAAAACCCTCTCCTGGGCCTAGTTGGCCCGAGGAACCACATAGCTTGTCTTCAGAGTCGGTATATGGGCCACGCCCCCACCAGGGATTAAAACCCCATCA
This sequence comes from Tenrec ecaudatus, assembly GCF_050624435.1. NCBI lineage: Eukaryota > Metazoa > Chordata > Mammalia > Afrosoricida > Tenrecidae > Tenrec > Tenrec ecaudatus. The sequence continues at coordinate 136,097,822 of NC_134541.1, forward strand.
CAGCTAGACTTACAGCAAGAGCCAATGTCTGAGGGTTAGCTTTTTTGGGTGATCTTTTTTTTCTTAAACAGGAAATTATTTCCGAGCTATTAAAAAGAAAATCCCCAAAGCAGCAGCTGCAATTTTAGTTCTAGAATAACCCTGTGTTTTAGTCAAACCTGAACAAAACCCTGGCTCACATTCGCCCCGAGAGAAGGGCCCTGAAAGCACGAACCTGTTTGACCTCCTGCTAACCATTGGCCCTTCCACCCAAGACATACTGAATCGGGCTTACCTCCCCCAGGGGAGTCCCATAGGTCCCAGGTGGCTTGTCTAAATAAGAATGACCTAGGCATCTGGCTTCACTACATCTGGGGTGAAGAGACCGCCTCAGCAGGTGGTAGAACCAGCATGAACTCGTTGGAAGCCCTACTTTAGACAGCAACCCCCACCCCCCAAAAAAATATAAAACTCACTGCCATTGAGTCAAATCTGACTCATAGCGAGAAAAGAATTGCCCTGTGAGTTTCTGCAGCTGTAACTGTTTATGGGAGTAGAAAGCCCCCCCCCTTCCTCCTGAGGAGCTGCTGGTGGTTTAGGTAGTAATGAGGTAATTAGGCCTGGGCGCCAGCGGCTGCCCCAGCCCTCAGTGCCTCAGGTCCACCAATTGCCGCTCTGTGGTGGAAGAACAGCACCTGGAACGTCTTACAGGTGGTTCACTTGACCTGATTCAGTCTTCTCCGCTGCTCTCATCTAGATTCTCGGCTGTCACCCCACATTATCTGAGCACCATGGTAGTCCTGCTCAGCATCTCGCTCGCAGCCCGAAGACTTGGGTGTCTATAGATAATCTTATCTGGGGGCATACTCCCAGGACTTCACAGGCTGGGCCAACCTCCGGCTTGTTCATTTGGGGCCTTGCAGCCGACAGGCTGCCCTGTTGATTTTCTTATTATTTTCTTATTGAATCATACACACAGCAGAGTACACACCGATGCAGCAGTTTCCTCACGTACAGTTCAGTGACACTGATGCTCTTTTCATTCCTGTTTCTCTTAATACATCGCCCGCTGCAGAAAACACACTCAGGGAGTGTGAAAAGACAAAAAAATCACATCCAATCCCATCATTGTCAGTTCCCTGGAGTCCCCACACTCACAGTACACACGGAAGGAAAACGCTGCCCAATCCTGGTTTTCCGTGAGCTGAATTTTAAAAATAGGTTAGCAGGCCTTTCTTCCTAGTCTGCCTTACTCTGGACGCTGTGCTGTAGTCTGTTCAGCATCACAGTAACACACAAGCCTCCACCTACACTTAGGATGGATGGTGGCTGTGCATGAGGTGCACGGACTGGGAACTGAACCGGGTGTCCTGCATGGAAGCCAGCAACACCCATCACCCCCTATCTGACCCATGGGCCCCAAACAGATTTGATGTGCTCTTTCCAGGAAAAAAAATTACTCAACGTCCCCCTGGTACTGTATATACTCGAGTATAAGCTGAACCAAATATCAGCCAAGTCACCCAATTTTACCATAAAAATGGCATTAAAATGTCCTGAAGTAAGGTTACGTAAAGAAGAGGTATAGCTGTAACCCAGGTGGGGACGGAGCATGATAGAGGGGCAGGAGGAAAGTCAAGGGAAATAGAGGAGAGAGCTAGGAGGCAAAGGGCATCTATAGAGATCTAGACAAAGACATATATATGCATATATATATATGAGGATGGGGAAATAGATCTATGTGTCTATATTTATAGGTTTAGTATTAAGGTGGCGGAAGGACCTTGGGCCTCTACTCAAGCACTCCCTCAATGCATGAATACTTTCTTCTATTAAATTGGCATTCTATGATGCTCACCCTCCACACACAACTGCTGAAGCCAAAGCAGGTGAACAAGTAAATGTGGTGAAGAAAGCTGATGGTGCCCGGCTATCAAAAGAGATAGTGTCTGGGGTCTTAAAGTCTTGGAGATAAACAAGTGGCCATCTAGCTCAGAAGCAACAAAGCCCACATGGAAAAACCACACCAGCCTGTGCGATCACGAGGTGCCAAAGGGATCAGGTATAAGGCATCATCAAAAAAAAATCGTGCCATAGTGAATGAAGTGGGAAGTGCAGAGTGGAGACCCAGAGCCCATTTGTCGGCCACTGGAGATCCCCTCACAGAAGGGTCTAGGGGAGGAGATGAGTCAGTCAGGGTGCGATATAGCACCGATGAAGAATACAGCTTTCCCCCAGATCCTCAATTCTTCCTCCCCCCAACTACCATGATCCGAATTCTACCTTGCAAGTCTGGATAGAGCAGAGGTTGTACACTGGTGCATATAGGAGCTGGAGGCACAGGGAATCCAGGGTGGATGATACCTTCAGGACCAGGGGTGTGAAGGGGGTTACTGGGAGAGTAGAGGGTGAATGGGTAAGAAAGGGGGAACCAATTACAAGGATCTACATGTGACCTCCTCCCTTGGCGATGGACAACAGAAAAAGGAGTGAAGGGAGACGGCGGATAGGGCAAGATATGACCAAATAATAATCTATAAATTATCAAGGGCTCATGAGGAAGGGGGTTGTGGGGAGGGAGGGGAAAAAAAAGAGGACCTGATGCAAAGGGCTTAAGTGGAGAGTAAATGCTTTGAAAATGATTAGGGCAAAGAATGTACAGATGTGCTTTATACAATTGATGTATGTATATGTATGGATTGTGATAAGAGTTGTATGAGCCCCTAATAAAATGTTTAATAAATAAATAAATAAATAAATGGAAATGTCCTGAAAAACTCAGCTTATACAGGAAGGAGTCTACAGGGTAATTTAAAATGTTTGTCCTACTTTATCCAGGATAAAGTGTAGGTATCTGCTCTTGCAGCCCCCCACCCCATCAATCCAGTCCCCCCCATCTTTGGCATCAGCAACTTTTGGAAACACTCTATACTAATAACCTTATCTCTTTGTCATCAGTCCATTCAAACTCAGAGTAAGACCCTGGAGGACAGAGTAGAACTGCTTCCAGAGGGTCTCTGAGGCCGTAATCTTTTTTCTTCTTCTAGGATTAGAATGCATCTTTTAAAATGTTTAATTGGCATGTAGCTCACATGTCATACAACTCAATAGATCAATCATATTCAGAAGTTGTACAATCATCACCACAATCAATTTTAGAATATTTTCTTGATTCCAGTACTCATTGTAATGAGCTTCGGGGGAAGCCCCCCTGCCCCCCAGCCATACCCCCAAGAAACCTCAATCCAGTGACTGTCCTATCTGGGATTTCATATGCAGCATCTTTAGGGAAGCGGGGTGGGCAGGCGCGGGAGTGGGGAGCGTTTAACCACCGTGCCTCGGGACTCCTTTCGCTCACCCTACCCTCCGCACGCGCTCCCTGCCTTGCGCTGGCTCTTCGGGGCCACCTGTGTGTTTAAGCACGTGTAGCTGCTGGGAGACTGTCACCGTGTCTACTAGCACTTCCTGCCGTCATCAAACGCCCGAGCAAACGATGAAGGGCAGACCCACAGAAACAAAGTGCCCCAGGGGTTTGGCCGGCGAACATACCCCAAGTGACCACGGAGTCACGGTCTAGACTACCGAGGGGGCGGGGCGCTCCGGCTCTGTGACGGCATCCGGAAGCCCCGCCCCTTGGGCGGAGCCAGACGGAGCTCCAGGCAGGGACACTCCCCCTTGCAGCGGCGCGCTCGCGCGGGCGGCCGGCCGGCGGCGATGGAGCTGAGTGCGGGCTGGACGCTGCCCAGCGCTCCCCGCGCCCACGCTCCTACCCTGCAGCGGTCCGGGGAGGCGCGGCCGCCGGCGGGCTGGGAGGAGGAGCTGCACGACTGCCTGGACTACTACTACCTGCGCGACTTCCCAGCCTGCGGGGCCGGACGCAGCAAGGGCCGGACGCGCCGCGAGCGGGAACTGCGCACCAATCGGCCCGTGCCCGGCGGCCACGAGCGCAAGATCGCGCAGAAGCTCCTCAATGCTCAGCGCAAGCGGCGCCAACGCCAGCTGCAGCCCCGGCCACGCACCCGCCTCGCCTGAGCGCCGGTGCGGGCGGTGGGACCCTGGGGAAACGTCTCCCACTCCCAGCCTGGCTAGGGATTCCTGTTAAGGAGCTATGTATATAAGTACCTAGGTCCCTGGCTGGGGCGAAAATGGCTTGGGCTGGGCTGCTGGCTTAACGATGGTGGTCTGAACCCAGCCTGAAGTACCGCGCAAGAAAGACCTGGGAGACCTGTTACCACTGTTAGTTGCCATTCAATTCATTCCAACTCACAGCAACCCGATGGGACACAGAACTGTCCCCCTAAGATGTTCCAGGTTCTAAATCTCTATAGGAGCAAAAGCACCAGGTCTTTCTCCCAAGGAGCAGCTACAGGGTGGATTCTGATCTCTCACCTTTTGGTTAGCAGCTGAGCACCTTACCCATTCACTGCACCACCACGGCTTCCACTTAGAGATGATGGCCAAGAAAAGCTTGTGACGCAGTTCTACCCTGCGCAGGGGTGGGTGGCCCAGAGTTGGTACCCACTCAAGGACAACTTCTCCCGCCACCGTTTGGGTAGAAACCACGTGCTTGGCCTCAGACTGAAGCCATAACCAACCCTTGTTTTCCTCTGATTTTCTACAGGACCTTGGAAGAACCTGATAATAGTATTTTCTCTGGCTCTGACCGTGACTGTGGCACTGGGGAGAAAAGAAGCCATGTAGGTCAAAACGGAACTTCTTTCAACCTGCCTCAAGTGGGCGCTCACAGTATCTTTCATTGCCAATTGATGGCTGATAAGTCGTGTGTAGGTAGGCCTTTTTAGGATTTCTAATTAAAGGGGAGCAGCAAGAATGGCATCTTCACGCTTGTGTTTCTGCCGGTTGCTATGGTAACTCAGGTCCAGTCCACAAATAAATGTACTGTGGTTTTGTGTGTGAGGAGGAAGCCACCGTGGGGGTGAAAATGGGTACCATCCTGACCTAAACTTAACAGAGCAGCGGGAAGGGGACAGGCAGGCATCTGGGTGTCAGAGACTACCATATGGGTTTAAGCCATGGTTACAGAAATGGTTGTGTTCACTAAGGAACCCTGGTGGCATATTGCGCTGCTAACTGCAAGGCCCAAGGTCTGCAGTTCAAAACCACCAGCCTAAAGTGGATTCTATTTCCCCCTTGGAGTTGTGGTCATTCTGAAATGAATCCCTTCTATACTTTTTAAAGTGTAGAACCACCTTCTCCCCTAAAAAGGGTTCTGGTGGTGCAGTGGGCTAAGCATCGGGCTGCTAACCAAAAGGTTGGTGGTTCTAACACACTGGATGCTGCTCCTTGGGCGAGAGACAGCTGCAGTCCCACAAAGGCTGACAGTCCTGGAAAACTAGAGGGGAGGTTCAACTGCCCTGTAGGGTCAAGATGAAGCCAAATAACTTTACAATTGGCTTTTCCAGGGACTTTTCTCTTGAAAGCCGTCATCTGCATTGAATGTCTACTGCCTTGAAAGCCAAGAGGATGTCAAAGTTCCTGTACTGGTTTAACCATTTCATTCCTTGTCCAAGGAGCCCTGGTGGGGTGGTGTTGTGGGCAGGAGCTTGGGCAAGCTGTGGCAGTCGGCTCCCATTAGGGCACACTGGCTGCAAACCCTTTAGAGGCAGTTGTACCCTGTCTCACAGGGTCACTGTGAGTCAGACGTGACAAGGGGCCTGGTTTGGGTGTGGAACTCCTAGTTCCTACAGGAGTCTGTACTTTTAAGATCAGCAGCTATATTCCAGCATCGCTCTTGGTCTGATACATAAGGCACAATATTCATGTTAGTCTGTCTGTGCTACCCAAAGTAGAAACCAAATAAAGGCAAACATTTCAGTTCCTCCACAATCCCTGCTGGAAAATGAAGCCGACCTGGTGGACAGAAGCAAACCAAAGTCCCCTGCCAACGAGTCAATTTTGACTCAGAGCGACCCTCTCTACTATAGTCCACAGCTGTGGTTCTCAACCTGTGGCTCGCGACCCCTTTGGGCGTCAGATGACCCTTTCACAGAGGTCACTCAATTCATAACAGTAGCAAAATTACAGTTATAAAGTAGCAATGAAAATAATTTTATGATTGGGGGGGTCACCACAACATGAGGAATTACATTAAAGGGTCGCAGCATTAGGAAGGTTGAGAGCCACTGGTCTATAGGGTTTCAGAGACTAAGTCTTTATGGGAACAAACCGCTTCATCTTTCTTACACACAGTGGCTGGTGAGTTTGAACCACCAACCTTACAGTTAGTGACCCAACCCCAAAACACCAGGGCCTCTTACCTGGGTGGACACAAATAAAAAAGTCCCACTGCCATCAAGTCATTTCCGAATCATAGGGACCCTTTGGACAGGGTAGAATGGCCACTGTGGATTTCTGAAACTATTATGGGAATAGAAAGCCTTGTCTTTCTCCTGCAAAGCAGCTGGTGGTTTTGAACTGCTGATCTTGCAGTGAGCCTCCCAACTTGTAAAAGCTACGCCATCTGTATGGACATAAACCATGTTAAAGTGTACGTCAACATTCTGTACATATAACCCTCTCCCTGGGGGATGGACAACAGAAAAGTAGGTGAAGGGAGACATTGGACAAAATAATAATTTATAAATTATCAAGGGTATGTGAGGGGGGGGCAGGGAGTGGGAAAATGAACTGATATCAAGGGCTCAGGTAGAAATCAAATGTTTTGGGAATGATGAGGGCAATGAATGTACAGATGTGCTTTACACAATTGATGTATGTATGGATTGTGGTAAGAGTTGTATGAGCCCCCAATAATATGATTTTAAAAATGTTCTGGTAGTCTGCTTACTTGAACTTGTTTTAGATAACTCAGATTTTTTCTCTTAAATTATATGAAGGTCATGGTAGAAATGGGCATACGTTCTCTGTAGCTGAATAACAAATTGCTCAGAACTTGGCGGTAGAAAGCAACAAACACAACCTCCCCGCTTCTGTGGGTCCACCGGTGGCCGATCTGGATGGCCCAGGCCAGGGAGTCTCACAAGACACAACCAAGCTGTTGGCCGGGCGACAGACATGGGTGCTGGCAGGCGGCCTGTTTCTTGAAGCATGAGCTTCTCCTGAGGCTCCCGAGTGCCCTCATGATATGGCAGCTGGCTGTCCCCAGAGTGAACAGAGAGGAGAGGAGGAGAGTGAGAAGGCCAGGGCTTTTTATAGTATCATCACTTCTGCTTTTTGGGGGTTAGAAGTGATTCACTAAATCCAGCCCACACCTACTGCTCACTGCAGCTATCGAGTCTACTCTGACTCATAGTGAGCCTACAGAACAGAGCAGAACTGCCCCTGTGGGTTTGCGAAGCTGTAACTTTTTATAAGAGCGGAAAGCCTCTTCTCTCTCCTTTGGAGCCTCTGCTGGGTTCAAACTGCAGACCTTGGGTTTAAGCAAACCAACTTGTAACCCACTGTGCCACCAGGCTCTTAGCCCACACCGGATGGGAGCAGAAACAGGCTCCATCTTTGAAAGCAGTGGTAGCGGTGGTTCTTAGCTGCCATCAAAGGTAGTGTCAAGCGTTTGTGAACATAATGTCACCCCCACATGGTATCTTTACTCATGTGTGCAATGTAGACAATGAAGAGCCAGAAAATCACTTATCCTGTCACCCAGTATGTAACACTACTACTTCAATGTATATAATCCCATTTCAAATATACATGGAAGTCATACTGTGCATACTATTTTGTAACCAGCTTTCATATAATAAAATGCAAAGGCATTTTTCATGTTAAGGGTTCAAAACATTGTTAGGAGCTACATAGCATTCCAGCATATATATGTACTATAATTTTTTAACTAGTTCTCTATCATAGGACATGATGTCCTGATGTAGTGGATCATAGTGTTGGCTGCTAACCACAAGGTCAGGAAACTGAATCCACAAGCTTCTCTGAAGAAAGACGAGGCTGTCTGCTCCCGTAAAGTCTCATAAACCCTAAGGGGGGCAGTTCTACTCTGTCCTGTGGAGTTTTTGTGAATCAGCAGTGAGTCCACGGCAGTGAGTTGGGTTTTGATATAAGGAACCCAGGTGGCACCATGTTTAAGCCACTTGGCCCTTAACCGCAAGGTCTGCAGTTTGAACCCACCAGTCGCTCAGAAGGATAAAGCACTTTTGCTGGCTGCTGGAGACCCCAGTCAATACTCACCAAATTAGGCTGCAGAACATTCTTTGTTAACTGTTATGCCCATTGAGTGGGTATCCTCCAAGACTACGGTCCTCATCCCCAGCCAGAGACTTGTTCCCGCACGGTGTCTGGGTAGGTCTCATCAGGTTATCTAACTCTGCCCCCCGTGTGCTCCACCACATTCATGGATCGATTTGTAGCAAAAGTCAATGTACATATACACATGCCCTCTGTCATACCTATATATTTAAGAGTACATTCCTACGCTCCCTCCTATACCTCGTCGGCTGCGCATCTACCCAAGCATCTACGCATAGCTGACCACGATCGCTGGACTGCGTACTGAACAGTATTTGCCTCTGTTGCCTTTAACTCTCGTAACCCTGCCCGTGTCTTCCCCTGCCGCCATCATTTTTTGCCAACCTCCCCCACTGTACAGTTGTCTTCCCTCCTCCAGTTTAACACGTCTACACTCAGCCAGTGACTTAACCTCCTTCCCGTCCCCCAGTATTTATTTTCAATTCTCTCTTTGGTGGTGGTTAATTATTAATAAACTTTCTACATGTTCTTAATGTGTTTTTTTGAATAGAGGCAATACATTCACTATTTTAAGCTCCAAAAGATAGAAAATGTTTTCCGATGAATGTTCCAACCCTGTGCGGCAGCCACTCGGCTCCACTGTTTTCAAGTAACTGTTACCAGCACAGAGATTAAATCGATATGTGACATGGCCTTTTCTCTCCACTTTACACAAATAACACTATATTCCGTTCAGTCCCTTGCTTTTATTTTTTTCCTCCTGACAGTTTATGTTGCAAGATAGTTAAAAATATATCTATAGTAAAGTCTTCATCCTTTTTTGTCTGTAGTATGTGAATAGCCCATAACTACTTATACCAGTAGCTAACATATGAGAATGTGCACTTTTACTGTCACAAAACAACCTTGGCATACACCTATTCCCTCTTTAAGTCAGGGATTAGTGATTTAATCAAGTATGGGGAATTCAGAGAACAGCCTCTCTTCTGGACTGGTTTCCTCTCTTTCTTGGATTGTCCTATGTTTTGCTCCCTCTTAAGTGCTTCTTATACCAAGATGTGTCTTTTATAAGGCTCCTTTTCGCTGTCTCTGCCGATAAATGATCTCAGGCAAATTTAAAATCTAATCGTTCTTAAAGCTTTCTTTTGTTCCTCTAAAGAGTTATTTAGAAGCCAGGGTTGGTTGGTTTCCTTTTCATAGAAAGCTTATCCAAGTGCCCCTCTATTTCGTGTTCATTGGTGCTGGGAGGGGGAGAGCTGTTTGAAGAGCTGCTACGTCCAATGGAAAGAGAATTCTGATTGCCGTTCAAGAAGAAATGAATATTCTACACTCTTTTCTGTAAATCTCTCCACATCTCCCAAAGGTCTGATCATGAAGCACCCCTGGTGAAAAGCCACTAACCAACTTAACCCAGGCTGCAATGCTGAACTGTAAATGTAAGCATTTCACACTAAAGAAGACTCAGTCGCCAGCCCTTGATGCTCTCTGCCATTGCTGTTCCTTCTGCCCCATACACTCTTACCACCACCTGATTTACCTAAGAAGGTGTCTGTTTCATCTCGGAAATCTACTTTTGATGAAGGTAGAGTCTTGTTTTGTTTGACGCTGCATCTCCAGAACCTAGTACTTGGAGGCCACTCAGAAATACTGTTGGATTAGCAACTATATCCCAACTCAGGGCACAAATTACATAGATGAACGAGGTTGAAAGTGTAGTATTCCATAAATGCAAGGCAATATAACTGTCTGAATTTCACTTTTACCTAATGTTTGCACACATTTTAAATTTGTTTCCTATTTACTACACATTCACATAGTGCTTAAAACTGAAAAAGTTCCATCAATTGAGCGATGGCGATCTGACTCACTCTCAAGGTTGGCGTTAATACAAGTGTTTGAAGAAAGCCGTGGCCACCTTCCAATCGCTCGAATGAACAAACTGCTGGCAGTTCTGACTCACCCACCACGCGGTGGACAAAGTTTAGTGAACGCCCAGGAACTTCCGGTTTCCTCAACGCGGAGCCCGAGGTCATGACGTAAACGGTGTGCGACACGGCGCTCCCGTTTACGTCCTTCCCAGTGACCTTCACGTCCCGAACGGAAGGCCTCGGACTGTGCACGGATTGGTCCCGTGCTGGGCCAGCCCCGCCCCCCGTCTCCTCTCCGGCGCCGCGGAAACCGCTCGCTTCTGCCCTCCGCGTTTCCCGCACCGAGAAGCCGCCTCGCCGCGTAGTTACGATGCCGCGCGGAAGCCGGAGCCGAACCTCCCGCGTGGCCACTCCGGCCAGGTGAGGCCAGCGCCGGGTCGGAACGCCGGGCGCCGCGACGCCGAGGAAAGCCGCGCAGGGCCCGGAGCGGCTCGGGGACGCCGCGGGCGGCGGCTTCGAGGCTGGGCCTCGGCTGCCCCGGCCGGACCGACCCCTCGCGCCGGCGGGCTGGCGGCGAGCAGGCTCACGCCACGTTAGGGCCCGCCTCCCCGCTCGTGGCACAGTCCCCACTGCGGTGAATGGTTATCGACTGAAAAGAGCTAGCTTTAAATTGCGCTAACCGGCAGGTGGTCGAAAAAGGTGGCCCGTTCGGAACGTGAAAAGCGGGGGAGGGGGAACGCTGCGTAAGGAGGTGACGTCATGGGGAAAGCGCTAGCGTCTGCATTCCAGCGTGTGCGATGACTAGGCGGCCTGCCGACCTGGGGCTCGCTCAGCCTCTCTACCCGTGGTGTTGACTGGCTCATAAGATATCTGTATGTCTGCACCTCGCGATAACCTCATCCCGTTTTACAGAAATAAACAGGAATTCAGACTAAGGGGACTTGGCCTTGGGCAGGCTGCCGAGGACCAGGGCCCCGACCCATTTTGTCCCTTTACAAATAACGATCATTGAGCAATTCCACATTGCGTCTCAGGTCTAAGGTGAGAGTTGAAACGGGATGGGGAAAGCGGTCGCTTAACCTCATATCCCACACTGTAGGAAGCTAAGTTACAGACCTTCTGACAGCCCCTCCTCTGCGGAGGAAGCACCGCTGTAGGCAATCTCAAAATGGGCAGAGGGCGAAGAGTTTAACATCGGTGAATAGTTTTAGAGCAGCAGTGGACAGAATATGTGAAATTGTTGAAGCCAACTCACTGTAGATGGGAAGTACCTACTGCCATCATCACGATTCAGACTGATAGCCCTGGACTGTATAGTATTTCCAATTTACATAGTCTTTATGGGTGCAGAATGCACCTCTTTCTCCCACTGAGTGCCTCATGGCTCTGAATCACCAATTCTGCCACAGTCCAACGTTTAGCCCTGGCAATACCTCCACGGTTCCTACCGATGGACATCTTTTTAATACAACAGTTTAGGCAGCTCATGTTCCCACACTGGGCTCTGATGTTTCCGGTAAAGTGCAGGAGCTGGACTAGAGTCCACCAAGCCAACCACCTTCCTGACTGCCCTTGGTTGGGACATCGTATAGCAGGCTCACTCTGCACTCTTCTTTTTCTGACTTAATTGCTCAGTAGACAGTAAGCTCCATGAAGGCAGATCTTGTCTTTCATTCTTCGTTGTATCCTCAGCTCCTAGACTAGTCACTTATATATAGCAATTATTTAATAAAATGGAATGGATGGGGGGGGATTAAACAAAAAGAAATGGATGAATTCTTCAAGGATCAACTCTTAGTAGTTTTATGATTTTTATGGGATAGGGACGCTATATGAATGTATGGATATAGTTGTGTGCACCCCCCCCCCAAAAAAAACCCAAACAATAAATGGTTTCTACTTGGTGATTGCAACTTTAATGGGAGGTTAAAGAGAGAAATTTGTATAAATAGTTCAGGGAAGTTTCCTATAAGATTTTGTTGTTTGGATACATGTAAATATGTATTTGTGCATAATTATGTAAAACAAAAACCCTAAGGATTCTTGTAAAGTTAAACCATTTCCACACCTGACTCTTAAGTGGCTCTTCATCCATTTCTTTCTTTCCTGTTCCAGCCGAGCCCCTCAGATGAGAGCTGCCCCCAGGCCAGCCCCAGCTGCCCACCCACCAGCTGCAGCCCCACCAACTGCGGTCGGCTCACCTGCTGCTGCACCCCGACAACCCGGTCTGATGGCACAGATGGCGACCACGGCAGCCGGTGTGGCTGTGGGCTCTGCTGTTGGGCACACACTGGGCCATGCCATCACTGGAAGCTTCGGTGGGGGGAGTGGCACTGAGCCCGCCAGGCCTGACATCACTTACCAGGTGCGTATCCTGCTCGTGAATGCAGGTGGTTTGAATGCCCGGTTATTAGAAACTCCAGTGTGTTGGGATTGCAGTCATTTCAGCATCCACAACCTGTTAACCTGACCGTTGAGGTAGTGAACCTCTATTTGGGAGCAGTTAGAATTGTAGCAGTCCACCCTGACCCACAGAAAGCTGCCACTTCCCCCTTATTTGACGACTTTGTCTTCTGTTCTAAAGAACCTCTATTAGCTCACTGCTCTGAGTGATGTGACGTTTTCTCCTGTAAGAAGCAGGACTGTGGGTATTCTGTTCTGTGTCTTGTACTTGAAAGCCTCTCATCTCATCCATCTAGTTGTCTACGCTAGTCCTCGCTTCTCTACAGGAAGTCTAAAGTCTGGAGGTACCCAGGTAGCCGTTTTACCTGGTGCCTTTCTTAGATCTTTGGCTACAACTCGAATTTCATTAAGGACCTTTTGACCTTGAAAGGTTTCCTTTCTGTGTTTTGAGATGGACATTTAGCCTATGTTGGCGTGGAACCCTAGTTCTCCCAGTTAGCCCCAGAGAACGATGGATGCTCTTCCAGCTGTGAGTCTGATGTGAGTTGTTGCTCTTAACTGTTGCGTTTTGGCAGGAGCCTCAGGGAGCCCAGCCGGTGTACCAGCAGCAGCAGCAGTTTGGTCCTTGCCACTATGAGATGAAGCAGTTTTTGGAATGTGCCCAGAACCAGGGCGACCTCAAGCTCTGCGAGGGTTTCAGTGAGGTGCTGAAGCAGTGCAAATTTGCAAACGGTAGGTGATTTATCGACCCAGAATTCATGAAGGCCCTCACATCTACACAGCCCGCTGGGAGGTGCACCTGGGGCCTACCCAGCAATTAACGTGTTAAACTGACCAAGTGGAGGAAAGCTTGTTTTCATTGCTTTGAAAATAAGTGAACTCTCCGGGGAAACTTTTCAAAAGGTTTGAGGCAACACCTAATACTTTTAGCCCATTGTGCTCTGAGTCTGATTATACCTGGAGCAGGTGCACGCCAACATGCCCCATCTCACTGTGGTTCCACAGGGTCAGAAGTCTCCCTGTTAGCAAATCTCAGAGAACAATAAAATATGCCCAACACCAAAATGATTACCATCCAGAGATTTTTAATTAGACGTATAATGCTTGGACAGGGCAGTGAGTTTATGTTAACAAGAAGGGGGACAAGTCAGAAAAGAGGGTTGGGTCATGTGGCATAAAGAACTGATACACCCTTGGCAAGCCTGTGCCGCTCGTTTGAGAGCGCCGCTAATTAATCCCTCATGGGGACTTGAATGTGTCACATGGTCAACATGTTTCCTGCCAACCTAAGATTCCGCCCTCTCCCAGAGTGCCGCTTCTCATGTCCTCACTCCTGTGGGTAGGAAGTAGGGGAGATGTTAATCCACTTAGGGGGGTGAACTGGAATTAAAGATCCCAAGTCCAAGCTCATCGGAAGCTTTTGGTGAGGCTACATCGATTCCCAGCGTGGCTGGTGGCTAGCTGCAGGACAATGAAACTGCAAGCCTGGTTGCTCCGACCGCTGTCCGTCCCAGAGGTTGTAGGGTGGGGGCCTCACTGTACAGAAATCTGTGGTCCTGGGTTACCAACCCCACCTTGGTAATTTGTGGAGTGCGTTCATTTGGTGCTCTTCTAACTTCTAACTTTGTCTGTTGCAGGATTGGCCTAATCACATTCAGATCGAGGAACTGGGATCTACATCTCTCATGACCAAGTCAATTTAGTATAAATCAATAACTGATAGTAGCTATGTAACGTGTACAAGTTAAACCTCTTTTCCATCATTAATCACTTCCTTACTTTCAGAATCACCTTGGAAAAAGGCATTGTTCTGTATTGAGATGATGTCACATTTGGGGCTGGGTTTGTGTGGCCCCCTTAATCTAGCTGTTGTGATATGATTATTTGAATTAACAAAAATAAAGTTATTTCCTGTCAAGATTCTTGGAAACATCCTTTTAAGCATATAGTCGTGAATTCGGTGTGATAGACAAGGGCATACTGCATGTGAAATTGGTATGAAATTCACATCCACCTGAAACTAACCAAACATGCCACTGGTAGAACTGCGCGTGTAGGTTTCCAAGCCTGCTGGTGCAGGTGCTTGAGTTCCTCGGAGCCAGTGGTTCATCAGCTGAGGGCAGCCAGACACTCAGTAGCACTGGACAAGTAGATGACAAGGGTGGGTTGGGGTGTAGAAATGGACCTGTTATTTTGTGTGTGACCTCTGGCCAGGTCAGGATCATGTGTCAGATACCCACTCACCATGGGTAGGTTCCAAAGAGGGTCCTTATGCAAGGTTGTTGGCTATATTGTGACAACTGCAGACCACTGGGAATATGGCCCAGTTGTGGCAGTGTTGCCTCAGTGTTCCCCGAGGCCAGGGCAAAGTAGCTGGGCGGCGGTGTGTGACTCACCGGCTAAGTAAGCACCGTCTTAAGAGAGAAAACCCATTCTGTTCACAGGCCGCTCCCCTGCAGACATTGCTTTTTCTGCCTGAAAGACATGCTGCCTACACTACCCATCCTAGACGGAGGACCAAACATAAGACGGAACTCCCAGCCATTGACTCCATTCGGGAGTGAATTCAGCTTCCGCTCTCCAGGAAAGCCCTGCTTGGAGGTGCTGACCTCATGCCCACTTTGGCGCTGCAGTCTAGTCTTGCCCTCGGGGCTTTCCCAGGCCCATCTTCCACGGATACAGTAACCGTTGATGCTACGTGGCAGGCTTCCAAAGTGGGGTTAGGGACCGTCCCCTCGAAGGCAGGGCTGCAAAAGCAAATACCTGCTCGCTCCTGGACCGTTGGCTATAGTACCAACATTTTTCAAGGCCTGGGTTGGAGGAAGGTGTGGGGTGAGTGGTTTTTTTTCTGAGAAGGGTCTCTAGGCCAACTAAGTTTAGTAGCCTGTGTTGTAATGCAAGGTACACTAATGTTTGCTACAGCATGATGAAAACCATGAAACACCCAGTAGGGACCAAAGGCGTTTAAAACCAGGCTGGCAGCAAAGTGGATTACAGAAGGCTTCTCCGGCAACCCTGGCAGAGCCCTGCAGGGGAAGCTCGGGAGCCTGTGCGACTGCACCAGGAGCAGTGCCTGGGTGGTGCAAACGGGGCACACGTGAGGTGCCTCAGAAGAAAGGCCTGGTGATCTAGTTATGAGTAGTCAAATATTGAAAGCCCCATGGAGACCAAACGGGTGTGAAGAATGGAACCATTGTCACTGAGTAGCATATCTAGGAACAATGGCACAGCTTTTGCTAAGATATATGTAATAAACCCTATAGTGGACACAATAGGGTCCAATCACACCTGGTGTGGTTTTTCACATGACATTTCTCCCAGTGGGTCCAGAGGTGGGGGTGGCGATGGCACCTGGGCTGCAGCGTCGGCGGAATTGGCTCTATGTGCCAGAACTTGGTGTACACAGAAATCACTTGCAGAAAAGAGTGTTCTTGGCAAGACAGGGAGGTCAAGTGAGCTCCTGGGGGTGGTGAGGGAGGGGGTAGGAAGGATGTCCCCAGGCTACCCGAGCTTCCTGAACCACCCACCAGAGGGACCAGGCCACAGAGTACCGCCTGCCAAGCCTTGGCCTGCCTCCCAGGCTGTGGCTGAGATTTATTTTGGGCATACCAGGCTCCAGTCATCAAGCAGCAAAGCCTGAGGACGCCCAGCAAGACCTGCTGCTCTGGCTACAGTGGCTGCTCAACACCACTGCTCCAGCCTCGGTGGTCCACTCTCTGAACAGGGGGCTTTGGGATCTTTGGAATCCCCACCAAGTTGACTCTGGGGCCTTCAAGGACCTGACGGGTGAGTAGCCAGACAGTTGATGGGCAGAAGCCAGGAGATGGAGGGGTGGCGGGGAAAAGACAAGGTCCCTGAGCCCCGCTTGACCTCCCGAAGACAAATGACAGTCTTGACCTTCAAATCCCACCCCCGGCCCCTGCACCTGGCTACACTAAAGTGGGTGTCTGCAGCTGTGCTTGTTTGGGAATGGATTTCGAGGTTCCTAAAAGGAACTCTCTGGTTCTCATTTGGGGATCCTGTCCAAAGAGAAATGGTTGGGGTGCAGCCGAAAGGCACGGATTTGGAGGGTGGGTAAAGATCCTACCCTCCCTCCCGTGGCTCCCCGCCCCCAGAACTCAGCACAGCTGGTGCCCACTGGCACAGAAGCCTGTGGTGGGGCCAGATCTACCTTCTGCCCGGGCTGGAGGCACAGGTGCCTACCTGGGAACTTAAAGCCCTGGCCAGGACTCGGCCAGGCTGACGGGGGCTGCAGGCAGGGTGGAAGAGGCCAGACACCCCTCCTGGCCAAGGCAGCTGTTGTTTTTCCAAGCCTTCTTTGGTAACCAGCCACTCAGCAGTAAGTTCACCACACATCCTGGCCCAGGCCAGCCAGCCCGAGCCCGAGGCAGCCCGAGCTGCTGTTTAGCTGATCAGCAAAATAGTCCCTTTGGACAGCCAGGCTTCTGGAGGGCGAAAGTGTCCAAGAGGCAGCTTGGGCACCACTGAGGGGCCACATGTCCCCCCTCCCATCAGGTGATCTTCATTTGAAGTCCTGAATCTAAGGTAGTTCACTGCCTTGATGGGTTCCTTGTAGGCAGAGTGCTTAGAACCAAGGGGGCACCTGCCAGGCTAGAGACACAGGCTTAGGGAGCAGTTGCTTCTAAACTCCACTGAGCACAGAGGTGGCCAAGCTGTCCAGCAGGTCACAGGCTAACAGGAAATGCATGGCCAACAGGAAGCCTGGTCCTGCGACGACTCAAGAGCACCCATAAGGCCTGGTAGAGAGCAGACATGCCATGTCCGTGTCCACTGGCCAGTGAAGGACAAGACGCAGGAATGGGGGTGTCCAGCGCTCTGGGACACAGAGAATGCAGGACGGAGCAGTGAGTAGAGCACAGAGCAGGGTCCTGGGAGGGGACATGAGGTCAAGGCAGGGTGCTCAGACTGAAGGAGGGTGTGCATCAGGGAAGAACTGCGCACCCTAAGGCTTCCTTTTCTCTCGGTATTTTGGTGAAAATACCCACTGCAAACCCATCCCCATGCAAGAGTCTATGCAGCATGATCAGTGGCACGTTTTCGGTGGCTGAGTTTTGGAGCTTGCCAGGCCTTTCTTTCTGGTTGTCTTGGGGTAGAACCGGACCTCCAACTAAAGGGACAATATGTTAAGAAAGTGGAGCTATGAGCCTGCTCCACCCTGTCACAGGTGCAGCCAACAGCCAAGAAAGGGGCCGTCTTTTCACAGTACTCTCCCTTGTCCTCTGCCCTTGCTCCGTGCTCTTCCTAAAACCAGGGCATCAAAACATCCCCTGACATCTCCTTAAGGCCACCCTCCATCACCCTAGTCATTTCCCAGTTCGGTTAAACTAAACGAACTCACTGCGCCTGAGTCCATTCTGACTCACAGCGACCCTATGGAGTGGAATTGCCCTTGTTGGGGCGGGGGGTGTTGGGGGTGGGGGCTTGGGGGGTCAAAAGGAGCTGATGTCAAGGAGTTCAAGAAAGAAGAGAATGTTTTGAAACTAATTGTGGTAGCAATGGTACAATACTGCTCGATGTGATGGGACTGTGGAATGATAGTCTCTAGCAGTATTGACTCCCAATAATGTGGCTTTTGGGGGGAAAAAAGAACTGCCCCTGAGAGTGTCCAAGGCTGTAAATCTTTATGGGAGCACAGTCTCACCTCCCCTCTCCTGAGTGGCTTGTGTGTTTGAACTACGAACCTTGTGGTTAGCAGCACAACACATATCTCAGGATACCACCAGGGCTCCTTAAAACTAAATCATTTAACTTACCTCGTGAGGAAAAAGAATCTGCTTTGAGTATTCTAAGATCCATCTATGAGTTAAATACTTCTAGGCTTCCAGAGCACAGATGCACGGGTTCATTTCAAACAAAATGTGTTTAACTGCACAAATCTTGATGAACCCATTACATTGTATGATGTAGGAAGTCTAGACCAATAAAACTTTTTAAAACACACTTAAATATATCTCCATATTTGGTTAGAGTAAACCAGACTCTAACAATCATGGGATGGGGTCCATAGGCTGTAATATATAAAGATCATAGTAAAGTCACAGAAGATAGGATAGAAGAGAAGGTAAAATAAAGGAGTCAGATA
This sequence comes from Tenrec ecaudatus, assembly GCF_050624435.1. NCBI lineage: Eukaryota > Metazoa > Chordata > Mammalia > Afrosoricida > Tenrecidae > Tenrec > Tenrec ecaudatus. The sequence goes on from NC_134541.1 coordinate 136,116,353, forward strand.
CATTTCATGGTGGCATGCTCACCTCAGCCCCTCTTGGTGGTCCACATGGAGGTGGGAGGAGAGACTCCTTAATTTCTGACCAAGACCTATATATATTTAAGGGTGTGCAAGCCCCTCCCCTGATTCCAGGTAACCACATACGTCACAGGAAGGGGCTGTACAATAGGCATGTGTGACAGGAAGGGGATGAGCTAGAGGCATACACCCAGTAGGAAGGGGAGGTACTGAGGGTACACATGTGACAAGATGGGGGGACCCTAGATTCAAGATGGCAGCCTAACCTTGGTCACCCTTGGGTGGGCTCCACCTTGTCTCTGGGCTCTCCTTCAGGGAAGCAATCTACTATCCTTATTAGAAGTGGGCCAGACTATACAGTCTGATTGCTCGAGATGGCTGATAACCCACAGGGAGAACAACCCCTAAGCAGCTTGAGTTGACCTCCAAATGCAGTCATCTACCATGTGTAGCAAGCAACGTCCTAGGTTTGACATCCATTTGGGGGAGACAGCCTGGGGGAAAACCCTTTTGCGTCCCACATCTCTGCTAAAAGTGGATGGTGGCAAATTCTGCCAATAATACACAGGTCTTAGTCTCACGAAACCAGACTAAACTCACTGCCATCAAGTGCATGCTGATTCATAGTGACACCCCCACCCCCACTGCCCCGTGGGTTTCCAAGACAGTAACTGTTTAGGAGAGTAGAAAGTCCTCTTAGGAGTTTGTAGCCAGTAGGAAGCATTTGGGGAGCTCTTTCCAAAACTGTGGGTGCAAGGTGAGCACGGGAGGGGACACTATCACCCTAGAGATCAGCAGAGTGTGAGACCGAGGCTGGCTGAGGATGTGGGGTCCAGCCTGTGTGAGGAGGCACCCAGAGTGAGAAGTACCTCGCCCAGGCCCAGGAGGCTGACAGCTTCTTTCTGTTCCCTTCCCAGAGCTGCTCAGAGCCAAGTATGACCTGGGATGAGGCGCTGCCGGACTCCCACTCCACAAAGGGCTTCTACGAGAACTATGAGCCCAAGGAGATCCTGGGCAGGTGAGACCACGCCCCTCTCCTCGCTCCACTGTTTGGGCCTGGCTTCCACCCCAACATTTAGTCAGTTTGGGGGTACACCCTCCTGGCAGTGGGGAAAGACTTCTTGCCTGCCACTAAGCCTCGGGTTCGATTCCTGGGCTGCACGCCTCCTGCTTACTTCATTAGTGGAGGCTAGTGGGGTGCTGAGCCTGCATCAGCATAGCTTCCAGAAAGAGGAGCACTAGGAAGAAAGGCCTGGAGATTTCCTTCCACAAGCTGGCTAGTGAAAAAAATCCTCTGACTCGACTCCATTGTGTGGGTCTCCGGAAGCCAGGGACCCACTTGATGGCAGCTAGAGAGAGGTTTCCCTCCTGGCAAAGAGATCTATCTCCTGTACTCCCTCCCTCCGTGCGAGCAACATCGATAAGCCAACCCCAAGTCAGGGTCAGAGGGAAGGCAGAGCGTCTTCCTGACTGCGGGAGGGGAGGAGCACGGAGCTCAGGGTCAAGGATCCTGACATCAAGCTTATTACTCATGAGCTGTGGGCCGTGTCCCTGATTCGCGTTTAAAAGCGAGTTGCAGTTAAGTTGGTTGTGACTCACAGCGACCCGGAGTGGGTCAGAGTAGAATGGAGCTCCCCTGGGCTTTCAGTAGCTGGCCTTTTGGAAGCAGATTGCCAGGTCTTTCCTCTGAGGCACCCTGGGGTGGCCTTGAGCCTCCAAACTTTTGGTCAGCAGCCGAGGGTTAGCTGTTTGCACTACCTGGGGAACAGATCCTTCATCCCACCCACCACCCACCCTGAGAGCTCCCTGGGAGTCGGGGCAGTGGGTGACAGGGCTGCAGCGGCCTCATCCTGGCGTCTCTGGGCCCCAGGGGCGTGAGCAGCGTCGTCAGGCGCTGCATCCACAAGCCCACGCGGCAGGACTACGCTGTGAAGATCATTGACATCACGGGTGGAGGCAACTTCAGCCCCCAGGAGGTGCAGGAGCTTCGTGAGGCCACGCTGAAGGAAGTGGATATCCTGCACAAGGTCTCCGGCCACCCCAACATCAGTGAGTGCCTGTGCCAGGGTGCTCTGTCACTCCCTGGGGCAGCTCCACCCACGGAGGGGCCCCTTGCACCCGCCCTGCATTCTGTTCTGCCCTCACTGCTATGGGGACAGAGGTGTGGGGGGAGGTTAGAGTGAGGGCATCTGAAGTCCCGGGTTGTCCACTCCTCTGCTGGACGCCCTTTGAGGCCTGCCGTGCGGCAGCCTCCATCCACATCAGCCTGGGCCCCTCAGTGTCTGTAGCCCCCGTCCCCCTGCTCTGCGGCCGGAGTTCAGCCAGTCACTGGTTTCTCTTTCAGTCCAGCTGAAGGACACTTACGAGACCAACACTTTCTTCTTCTTGGTGTTTGACCTGTGAGTATGGGGTCCCAGGGCTGGCCACACCCTGGGGGCCCTCCAAGCATTCAGAGCATGCCTGGTGCCCCAGCACTTTCAGGCCCCTCCACCGTGGACGTCAGAGAGGGGTGCAAAGGCTTCAGACATCAGCCTGGGGTCAGACCCACTCACAGGCCGGGCAAGCCCTCTAACGATCCGTTTCCTCATCTGCATTCAACTCAATGCCGCCCAGTCGATTTCAACTCATAGCTAGCCTGGAAGACAGGGCAGACCGGTCCTGGTGGGTTTCTGAGACTGACTCTTACTGGGAGTAGAATGGCTTGTCGCTCTTTCTCCGAGTGGCGGGCGGTTTTAAACTGCCGACCTTGCAGTTTGTTTGCAGTCCAGTGCCCTACCACATTTGTATGATGGGGGGTAACAATCACTGGAGCTCTTGGGAGGTTTACTTATCTTAAAAGTGTGATGCCTTTTGACTAGAATGACAGTGCATGAGTCAGCAGCAGGGGCCCAGGGGTAGCATGTGGGAGACCCAAGTTTGAGTCCTGTCCCACCCACCTCCCGCTACCTGCCAGTGAAGGTTTACGGGCTGATGATGCGGACAGACTAAAAAATAAGGCTGGCAATCTACTTCAAAAAAATCAGCCAGTGCAAACCCGATAGATTTTCACAGTCCAACCCCAACCCACAGCTGATCATGGGATGACACGGGACTGGGTATCATTTCCTTCCATGGTGTGTGGGGTCTCCATGAGTCAGGGCCAGCCTGAGGGCAGTGACCAAGGACAAGAGTGGGTGTCACACAGTCATTACTCCTGGCTTGGAGGATACAGTGGTGCACAAGGCAGATGACATCCTTGACTTCGTGTCGGCATTTTCACTGGAAACAGACAGAAAACAAACGCTATCTTGGCTTCGTGTCCTGTGTCCATGAACAGAGGGCAGAGCCAAGGCTAGACAGTGGAAGGCTGTTTTCGATGGAGTGGCCCAGGGGTTGCTCAGAGGTGACTTGTACGGAACACGAAGTCAGGAGGGATCACAGCAAAGAGCCTCCTGTGGAGGAGGGGAAGGGCCAGTGCCTGGGCCTGGCATGTTCCAGGGACAGCAAGGTGGCCTTGTGGGGATCGGCAGCCTGGCTCGGGGTAGAGAGCTGGTGGGTCAGAGGCCACGTGAAAAGCAAAGCAAAAACCAAACCCTCCAACCAATCACGTGTATAGGATGCTGAATGTAAAACTATGATGACCTGCTCCGCAAACCTTCACCTTGTTCACAGTAGTGAGTTAAAAGAAATCCAAGCCCCCACCAAAAAAAACAAAAAACACCCACCAGATCCACTGCCATCAAATCAATCCCAACTCACAGCGTCCTCGGAGGGCAGAACCGAACTGGCCCTGTGGGCCTCCCAGGCCGCCAATCTTTACAACTGCTCATTTCGGGGCTGGTTTCTCAGGCGGTCATGACCCACGCAGGTTAAGTATTACTTGCAGCGTCATGCATTCTAGCTGCACTCCCTCAGTGAAGGGCTTTTGGACTGGGAGGGGAAAACCCGCCATCCAGCCAACCCAAATCCACTGCCATCAAGTTGATTCCGACTCATGGCAGCCCCGACCTAGGGTTATCTGAGACTATTAATCTTTACAGGAGCAGGAAATCTCCGGGGTGGGGGTGGGGTTGAAAAGCCTACCTTGCTGTTAACAACCTAATACACAACCCTCGGCACCACCTAGGCCTCTTTGCCTGTGTGTACAACTAAGCCGCTCACGAACCAGTGTTGAACAGCTGAGTCCTTTTTGCTGCTGGGCCGCCACTCACAGTCGCTGGCATTGCTGCTGGCGGCCAGTCAATTCTGACTCCCTCCCACCCTACAGAACAGGGTAGAATGGCCCCATAGGGTTTTCAAGGCTGTGATCTTTACAGAAGCAACCTGCCTCATCTCGCCCCGAAAGAGTGGCTAGTGGGCTTGAACTGCTGACCTCTCACATGGCAGCCAAATGCTGAAGCGCTGTGCTGTACCAGGCCTCCCGGTTGCTCTGGGGCCTTGAAAGCAAAAGTAAAATGATAGAAGCTGGCCTCATCCTGGCCTGTAGGAACCAAGGCTAGCCTCAGCAGTCTCCCCACACAAGGCCACCCTCCCTGCTCCCCAGCCCCCAGCCAAGGCCAGGCTCGCACTCACTTCCCTTGCTCCCCTCTTTCCCTAGGGAACCCTGCTTCTTTCCAGGAGGGGTGGGTGGACGCAGGCCGCATGCTTCCCTGCTTAATCAAGGGAGACTCAGAATTCCTGCAGACCTGCCTCTGCCCCTGGGCAGGCCCCTGAGCCTCAAAGTGCGGATCCTTGGCTTGAGGAAAGCTATTTCGAAAGCTGCTCCCACGAGCTCTCCTGGGAGCGCAACTAGATGGTTGCACGAAGATCTCGCTCCACATCAACCCAGGAAATGAGAAGCTCAGACTACAATTCATAGCCCTAGAGGAAGCCATCTCCCCTCCTGGAACCCTGGCCCCACCTCGCCTGTCTACCTGCCCTCTGTCCACCTGTCTTTCCAATCACCTTCCAGCCTGAGACACCATCTGTGTCATTACTCGCAGATGGGGGGTACCCTCATGGTGTTACCCACTGCCCCTCACTGGCTCCTCGCCGATGGGGTTCCTGGTGGGGAGTGACCCACTTTGTCCCTCTGGCATGTTAGGGTGGTGGACAGCTCTTTGGGAACAGAAGGATCCATCTGCCAACACTTCCTTTGTCCCTACAGAATGAGGCAAGGAGAGCTCTTTGATTACCTCACCGAGAAGGTCACCCTGAGCGAGAGAGAAACCAGGTGAGGGAGCCAGGGCAGAGGGGCAGCAGCAGGGCACGTGCCAGGCCGGCGACCTGGGCAGTCTGCGGGGCCTGGGTGCCACCACCTGCTGTCAGCGTTGTTCCGCCCATGCAGGAAGATCATGCGCGCCCTGCTGGAGGTGATCTGCGCCCTGCACAGGCTCAACATCGTGCACCGCGACCTGAAGCCCGAGAACATCCTGCTGGATGACCACAAGAACATCAAGCTCACCGACTTCGGCTTCTCCTGCCAGCTGCAGCCAGGAGAGAGGCTGCGAGGTCCGAACACCCAGCTCCCACCCCAGAAAACCGATTTCCGCCAGGCTACTTCCAGGGCCAGAGGGTCGGGACTGGCATCCAGTGCCCAGGGCCCATGGCTGCCTCCTACCCCCTGAGCTGGTGGCCCGGGGTTAGGACAGTGGAAGTTAAATAGTCTGGGAGACCCACAGGGGCAGTTTCACCCTGCCCTACAGGGTCCCTGGGACGCAGTTAGAATTGACTGGGTAGCAGTGAGTTTGATTTTGAGCACCCTGCCAGCCCCTCCACGCCACCTGACCCTCAGGCTGGCTCTGTGCCTGCAGAGGTGTGCGGGACGCCCATTTACCTGGCCCCCGAGATCATCCAGTGCTCCATGGACGACAGTCACCCTGGTTACGGGAAGGAGGTGGACATGTGAGTGTGCGTGGAGGGAGGTGGTGTGTGTGGGGGGGGGCTGGGTGTGTCAGCGGCCCGGCACCCCCAGGTGGAGCACCGGTGTCATCATGTACACCCTGCTGGCCGGCTCCCCACCCTTCTGGCACCGGAAGCAGATGCTGATGCTGCGAATGATAGTCAGCGGCAACTACCAGTTCGGCTCCCCGGAGTGGGACGACTACTCAGACACGGTGAAGGACCTGGTGAGGGGGCGCTGCTGGGGGGAGGGAAGGGGGATAGGGGGAGAAACTCGGCCAGACACCTTCCCCTCAACCCCCCGGATTCCCAGATCTCCCGCTTCCTGGTGGTGAGCCCGCAGGACCGTTGCTCGGCCGAGGAGGCCCTGGCGCACCCCTTCTTCCAGCAGTACGTGGTGGAGGAGGTGCGGCACTTCAGCCCCCGGGGCAAGTTCAAGGTGCGTCCCCCACCCCTTGGGCGAGGAGAGGGGCGCCATGGGGTCACTCAGGCGGGCCGGGGAACTCAATGGCAGTGGCTGGTCTCGCCCCCTTCCCCAGGTGATCGCGCTGACCGTGCTGGCCTCGGTGCGGATCTACTACCAGTACCACCGCGTCAAGCCCGTGACCCGGGAGACGGTCATCCGCGACCCGTACGCGCTGCGCCCGCTGCGCCGCCTCATCGACGCCTGCGCCTTCCGTGTCTACGGCCACTGGGTGAAGAAGGGGCAGCAGCAGAACCGCGCGGCTCTCTTCGAGAACACCCCTAAGGCCACGCTGCTGTTGCTGGCCGAGGACTCCTGAAGGCTGGCAGCGCACCGACTGAGGGGTCCCCCGGGCTGGGGCACTGTCCCCTCCACGCCAGCGCACCCACCACCCCGGACAGACGTGGGCTGGGCCGGTCCAGGTGGCTGCTGCTGCTCTCTTTGGGAAGCCCCCGGCATGGGCGCACGCACGCCCTCAGGGAGTGTCCTGACCACCCCATGGTGTCCAGGGACACCACATGGGCCGGGGACTGTCCCTACACAGCCGTGGAGGTCACGCCCCAGCAGATGGAAAGCTTCCAGAGGCTGTCTTCCTGATCTGCCACCACCCAGCATGTTCCCAGAAGGCCACCTTCTGCAGAGGGACCTGGCCTTTTACTGCACTTGACATTACAGACGTGGGGAGGGGGCTGTGGAAGGAAGCGGGTTCCTCCTCCTCCAGCCATTGGCCGGGAAAACAGCGGGCACCTGGGAGCCCAGTCCCCAGGCAAAAATTTTAAACGTCTTCCCAACCAGCTGGTTCCAGCAGTCGCAATGTCTGACTCCTGATGGGTGATTCCTGGACGGCTCCGGGCCACCATTGGGATGGGGATGGGGCTGGGGATGTCTCCTCTCCAGGAGCAGGATCCCCTAGGGCTGGTGTGAGGCGCCACTGCAGGATTGGGGAGGATGTGGTCCCTCGGCGGCTGAGGCAGAATCTAAACTGTACTCAGTGGCTGCCCTGTCCAGCTGGGGTGGCGATTGGCCTGTGTAGGGCTGCTCACAGCTCCCCGCGTGGGTGACCCTCACTGGACGCACAGCGGAAGCCTAGGTTGTCTGAGGCTGAATCAGGGGTGTTGCCCATCCTGCCACCGGAAAGGGGGGAGAGAAAAGGGGCATTGGCTGAGGAAGGCCCATTGACTTAACTTCCTTTCCGACCCCTGAGTGCCTCCTGTGTGGCTGAAGGACTGGGCCAGCCAGGTCTAGACTGAAGCAGGTGGGAGGGCCCTGCCCTATTGCAGAGGGGGGAAACGGGGGACTGAGGAGGGAGTGATCCCGTCACAGCACTGACCCACTGGGGAGCTCACACTCATCTTTCTTCATCTGCCATTGCCCCACCCACCCTGGAAGGCAGATCTGTCCCAGAAGGCTGACCACCCAGTTTCCCAGTCTTTGGGCCAATCGTTAATCTAGGCCAATACTTGCTCACAATTTGGTCCTGGAAAAGCCAGGGGCTTCCACATCCTGGGAACTTCTGGGAGTTGGAATGTCCTGAGGCCCCACATGCCCAGGGCAGAGGGTTTGCAAAGGAAGCCACCTGATTACCTCTGCCAGCTGAGAGAGCAGTGTGGAGACAGGCCTGGCCACCTCGGTCCACCATCACCCTCAGTGGGCTGAGTAGGTACCGGGGCCACTCTTCCTTGGTTGTAAAACTAAGGGGTTTGGAAAATGGCCTTTCCTGCCCCTGCCCATTTGAAGAGTCCATGACCACTGGCTCCCCAGATGTGGCCATGCCAAAGCCCTCTGCCAGCCTCACAGTACAGACAAGACAGGAAACCCAGGAAGAGGAGTGGGCCACATGGGCCCCCGGGTGCCACACTGAGCTGGCAGGGAACAGCCCATGTTCTGGGGGAGTCCCTGTGCCCTGGCATCTCTGCACCCAGCACACAGTGGCTCAGATGCCACCCTGCTCAGGAGCCAGCACCCAGACCCTTGCCTCTGGCCCACAGCCCTCACGCTGGGTGTGTTCTGGCCCGAGCTGGTTCCCGTTGGCCCAGGCCCCTCACCTAGTGGTGACCCGAGCTCGGTGGTTGGCGGAGCCATCGACGGTGTCGATCCAGGATGCCCCCCGGAGGACGCGCATGTCCTGCTTGCCAGACTGGTAGCTCGAGGCTGTCCACTCCCACACGTTGCCCATGAGGTCGTGGAGACCTGGTGCCCAGCAGACCAGTCACTGGATGAGGAGCCCAGGGCTTCCCCACCCCCACCCCCACCCTTCACAACCCAGGGTAGCAGTGGGGGTGGGGGCTTTTCTCAGCCTCAAGCATTGGGTAGAAGAATCCCACCCACCAATCCATCAGGAATCAGGATGGCACCTTACCGTAGCTGTTCTGTGGGGGGAACGCGTTCACCGGGGAGGCCCCGTGGAAGCCGTCCTCGGCCCGGTCACCTTTGGGAAATGTTCCCTGAAGGGAGAAATCCAGATGGGAAGACATACTAAGTCTCAGGGTGAGCTCCTGCGTGCCCATGGCAGCACCCAGGCCATCACACGGTGCCCAGCGCAACAGCAAGGTTATCTTCCTGTGCCATGTGGGAGGGCATGGGGACCACAGACAAGTCCCTCCCCTCAGCTCCCCACTCCCTGTCCTGTTTGAGCCCTTGGCTGGCTCAGAGTGTGTGTGGCTGTCCCTTCACCTACTGCCCACTCTACCATAAGCCACCCCCTCCCCTCAAGCTCTGGTGCCCGATGGAGATGGACTGATCCTTTTCCTGAGCTGATCCTGTTTCCTCAGCCCCAGAGCAGGAAGCCCACTCCCTACCACCTCCTCAGGAACCTCTCTGCCCATCACCCCCACCCCAGTTACCACCGCCCCCTCCTGCTCTTTACCCACAGCAGCTGCAATTCGTCCAACGCGCTCCGCTCCTTGCTATCAGGGTTTCAGCTGCCGGCAGTTTGGCAGCTGCTCTTCGGTGGGGGGACGGCGTTGGTGGGTGGGTGGAGGTGAAGGGCTTATCGTTTACTCGACACTCTCCGTGTGCTAGGTTCTGTGCTGGATTGGCGACATTTCTCATTGACTCCTCACAAGGTTTGTCTCCATTTAAAAGCAAAAAACTACCATTCCTGAAAGGACTGCTCTTTTAAACCAGAAACCAAAGCGGTTCCTTGCTGGAGTCTTCTTAAATCCAAACCCTCCTTTGGCTTTAACAAGTAAAACTTGGCTGCCTTGAGCAGCAGGCTTTCTTACCATCCAGCTCTAAGGGATTCAAGCAGGACCCTGGTGGCCTAGTGGTTAACCATTGGGCTGCTAGCTGCAAGGTTACCAGTTCAAAACTACCAGCCGCTCTGAAGGAGACAGACGGAGCATTCTCCTCCTGGAGGCCCTAAAACCCATAGGAGCAGGTCTGCTAGCCTGCCCTATAGGGTTGCTATGAGCCAGAATCGACTCAAAGGCAGTGCGTTTGTTTTTCACGTGGGATCAACCATCTGCTCCTATAAAGAGTTGACATCTCAGGTACTTCCAGTGGAGTTGGGACAACTGTGGAGCTCCACGCTCACAGCCAGGATGAGCTAAGGCCATCCGGAGGGTGGTGACTCTCCCTGGTGGTGCCTCCAAGGGTTCTCGTCCAGCTACCGGCTTCCTCCACTCGCTAAGTCTCCCTGCGGGACGTGTGGGTATTCCCACCTCTCTGACCCAGGTCCCTACCCTAAGCTCCAGGCAAGTTCAAAAGCTAATTTTTCTCAAAAAACAAAAACTCACAAATCAAGTTCGAGCCCTCCAACTGAGGCATGCTGTTGATTTACTTTGGAAAATGGAAAATGCCATCACCCCAAACTTGGATTCATGCTTGATGTCGGTCGATTCTCTTCTACCTCCCCAAAGCTGGCTAGTTAGCAAACCTTGTATCAAACTTAGCCTGTTTGGTGTTTTCCAGTCCTCAGGACTGCCACATAGCCTTGACTTCAGAGACTTCCTGTCACACTCAGGTCCACTTCATCTGGCCCCACGATCTGACCCCACCGGGACAATGTGGCATACCCCATCATCAAAGGGATGCCAGCCCTGTGCTTGGAAGCTTCTGATGCTTTAGAAGAACGAGGAACAATGTGTATAGCTAACTACCTCAGTAGCTGCTTCCTTAACCCTGAGACCAGAAGACGGGGATGGTGCCCAACAGCCGTTCCTGAGCATTTGACCAAAGAGCCCATAAAAGAAGACAGGGAACAATGCTTCTATACAGGCGGAGAATACAGAACAGAATCTCAGATTCTCGGCCATCTAGCTCAGAAGCAACTAAGCCCACATGGAAGAAGCACACCAGTCTGTGCGATCACGAGGTGTCAAAGGGATCAGGTATCATCAGAACAAAAAATCACATCATTGTGAATGAAGGGGGGTGCAGAGTGGAGACCCAAAGCCCATTTGTAGGCCACTGGACATCCCCTTACAGAAGGGTCTTGGGGAGGAGATGAGCCAGTCAGGGTGTGATGTAGCAACTACGAAAAATACAACTTTCCTCCAGTTGCTAAATGCTTCCTCCCCACCCACTATCATGATCTCAATTCTACCTTGCAAGTTTGGCTAGACCAGAGATGTACACTGGTACAGATAGGAACTGGAAACACAGGGAACCCAGGGCGGATGATCCCTTCAGGACCAGTAGTGTGAGTGGTGATACTGGGAGGGTGGAGGGAGGGTGGGTTGAAAAGGGGAACCGATTATAAGGATCTACATGTGCCCTCTTCCCTGGGGGATGGACAACAGAAAAGTGGGTGAAGGGAGACATCAGACAGGTCAAGATATGACAAAATGATAATTTATAAATTATCAAGGGTTCATGAGGGAGGGGGGAGTGGGAGGGAGGGGGAAAATGAGGAGCTGCTTCCAGGAGCTTAAGTGGAGAGCAAACGTTTTGAGAATAATGAGGGCAATGAATGCACACATATCTTTACATAATTGATGTATGTATGGATTGTGATGAGTTGTATGAGCACCTAATAAAAAGATTAAAAAACAAAACAAAACTCGCATCTCAGATTCTCACGGGCTCTAGTTCCTAGATTTTCAGGAGTCATGGAGGGTGGACGAACCCCTAAAGCCACCGCCCTGAGATCATCTTTAACCCTTCCAACAAACAAAAACCCCTGGAAGTCTTCTTAAAATCAAGCAGTAGTTCAGCTAAGCTGTAAACATGGTCTGTTTGGAGCATTCTGCTCTGTTCAGGACTATCTACGAGAGGGCTTCAGAGTTTGTTTGTTTTTTGGTGTGGGGCGAATAAGTTCATGGAAATATTCCCTTATTTTTTCATTCAACTTTTCATAAGACTTTGAAGTCCCCTCATGTAGGAGATCAGATTGCCGACAGTAACCAAAAGACTGGATGGAAACCTCGGCAGACAGTGGGTTCATGTTCGCGGGGAGGAAAGACTTAGCGGGGTGAGAGGGGAGCGCTGCCCTACTCGAGGAACATCACCCTCATCACCACCTGGCACAGAGAGAAACAGCCGAGGTCTGCTCAACGGCAACCAAATAGAATGTAAGGCAGGAACAACCTCCTCGGCTGGAATGCGAACACAAAGCTGGACATTAGGGTTCGCTCCATTCACAGCAGCCCCAAGGGTGCAGACAATGGAAATGCGCACTAGGAAAGAATGGATAAGCAAACCGGGGCCTAGACACGCATGAGAATACAAACCACTCAGCCATGAGAACTGGAGTTCTGACCCCACAGCGTCAGGACCAACAATGGGTGGGGCGATGCCAGCAGGGGAAGGGGAAGGTGCCGGAAGAAAGAGGGCACCGATCATAATGAGCTACCTATAAACCCCTCCCAGGGGACGGACAACAGAAAAGCGGGTGAAGGGAGACATCAGTCAAGTGTGAGACCTGAAAAAAAAATTATAAACTATCAAGGGTTCATGAGGGACGGGGATCTTGGAGGGAGAATAAAAATGAGGAGCTGATACCAAGGCCTCAAGTAGAAAGCAAATGTTTTGAGAATGATGATGGCAACAAATGTACAAATGTGCTTGACGCAATGGATGGATGTATGGATTGTGATAAGTGTTGTACAAGCCCCCAATAAAATGAGAGGGAAATGAGGGGCGGGGGGGGGAAGAAAACATCATGCTGAGTGAGATAAGTCGGTCCTAAGAGTTGACATAGTGTCTGACCTCTAACCTGAACTAGGCAAATGGAGAGAGGTGACCGGAGGCAGGAGGGAGGGGGCAGAGTCACCGCTGAGGGGGCACTGGGCTGCTGCGAACCCTGGTGTCTGATTTGGAACGGCTGGTCATGGTTGTAGAGCCCGGGGAGTAAGATCGATTTCGGTGAGCCGTCTGCATAGAAATTGCTGAACGGCCAATACTTTTGTTACACCCGAGGGTATTTTGACTTCCGTGAAACAAAACACCTTTGCTGGTTCCCACCACCTTGCAGGGCAAAAGGGAAACCACCTGGCCCTTCACAAGCTGCTCCCCACCGCTCCCCTACCCCACCCTCTGTGTCCTCTCTTCCAGCCGCTTTCCCTGGGCACCAGCCTCTCTGCACGGTGCTGGGCACACATCTCCTCAGCCTAGAGTGCCCTTCCCACCATGGCAAGCCATCAGCTCAAATGTCACCGGTCTGGACTGGGATGGGTTCCTGGATGCATCTGACAGAGCTTAAGGACGGAGCCGGGACGCCTGCTCCTAGGGTTACCAGTTATCGTCACTACTCAACAGAGTCCTGGGAATCCCGCCAAACACTGTGCCAGCGTATTAACCAAACCACAGCAAGCCCCACGGCTGCAGCATCAACTCCGACTCACAGCGGTGACCTTTCGGGACAGAGGTGAACTACTCCACAGGGCCTCTGAGGCTGTCAATCTTTACAGAAGCAGGCGGCCCCATCTTTCTCCTGCAGAGCTGGTGGGTTCGAACCGACACCCTTTCAGTTAGCAGCCCGAGGCTTGATCCATTATGCGGTCTCCAGCAGGCCGCCACCAATGCGCGGTAGGACAGGAGCTAGAAAAACACAGGCCTCACCTGCCACAGGTTGGTGCGGTTGGGCTGGAACTGATTCCCCCAGGGGTAGACTTGACCTGCAGGGAGTCAGGGATGGTGCAGGAGGGGGAGGGGAAGGGTTAGTGGGGGAGAAGGGTGGGCAGAAAGAGTGAGGCAACCAAAAGGGGTTGAGTGATGAGAAGAGAGAGATATTTATTCATACTTCCCATGCCCACCCTCCATTTCCTGTTCTGTCCAGGAGTCCCTCCACACACAGACCTCCGTTCAGGGGTCCATCCAACCCACCCTTCCACTCAGCATGCCGTGTGCGCCCCGGCTGTATTAAAGGGCAGTGAAAGTCTAAAGGTGGCTCTTGGACCCGTGCTGGAATGTAAACTGTTTGTTCATGGCCCTTGTGAGATCAGTACAGAGATGGAGACTAAGTACTGAGAAACTTGCCTGGTGAACTAAGATGAGATAAATGCACCAGCAAGAAGCAACCTTTGTCACACCCCAGACGGTACCTATGGCTATGCTCGCGTTCACTCCGCGGGGCAGAGGAGCTTGCTATGGGGAACCGCAGTTTCACGTGTCACTGCTTAGTTAAAAGCCAACGTGTTGATTCCAACGTGTGGCCCCTGCATGTGTCAGAGTGGAACTGCCCTCCACAAGGTTGGGGAAGTAGACCATCAGGCCTTCCTAACTTTTGAGGTGCTCCGGGTGGACCAGAACACACCACCTTTGGGTCCCCAGCTGCGCCTGCTCACCACTTTCGCTACCACTGACTCCAAAACTGTTGTGTTGAGGCTGACTCATGGCAACCCCACACGTCTGGGTGGATCTGGGCTCCCGCTCGTTTTCAATGTTGTCCGTGACAACCATTTACAAGTGAGTAGCAGGTTGCTCTATTACCATATATACTCGTGAATAAGCCGAGTTTTCCAGAATGTTTTATGCAGTCTTTGTGGCAAAATTAGGCGCCTCGGCTGATATTCGGATAGGCTGATACTCGAATATATACGGTAACCACCAGATCCCACCTGCAGAAAACAGGTGTAGTTGTAGCCGCTGTTCTCTGTCTCTGCGTTGTGTTATTCTGATCGCATGTAATGAGACGTCACTTATATCTGTGGAATGACCACCAGCAGCGACTGGGGCCTGCCTGCCTGTCTGTCCGACCTTCCACTCCATCTTTCCAGCTGCTCCTTGTTAAGTATTGTGTTTTATCGAAATAGCATTTCATCCTGCACTACAGGCAGTTTAAGCTACCCTGGAGCCCAGTGGTGTAATCCTCAGGCTGCTCAGGGCAAGACTGACAGTTCAAATCTACCTGCTGCTCTGTAGAAGAGATGAGGCCTTCCCCTGTTAAGCATTAGTGTCTGGCAAATCCTCTGGAGCTGTTGTACTCTGTCCTATAGGGTCGCCAGGAGTCAGGAGCAACGGCGGCAGTGGGTTTGGCTCCAGGGATCAAGAACCCTTGCACCCTACAGAGTGCCCCGCTGCATGGCAGGGAGGGCACCAAAACAGAGGGAAACCCCCTTGGCGCTGCATACCCTGTAGGCCCCCTCGTGCGGCGAACTCCCACTCCTCCTCGGTGGGCAGCCGCTTCCCGCGCCACGCACAGTAGGCCCGGGCGTCGTTCCAGCTCACATGGAGCACAGGCAGCTCCAGTCTCTCTCGGATGCCGGAGCCGGGACCTGCAGGCTGACAGCCAGGGTGAAGGCAGACAGGCTTGTGGGGTCACGGAAGTCTGCGGAAGGCTTGGCTTAGTAGCCTGGGCTCAGCATTTACCACGAGAGGGAACAAGGAGTCAGAAGAGCTAGTGGGGGAGCAGAGAGCAGAGGTGGGGCAGGGAAGAGACGGCGACAAGGAGTGGGAATGAACCATGGGAAAAGGAAAAAGGAGCAGGGCAGAGGAGACCAGAATGCTTGGCTGGTCCTGAGACCCCTTCTTCCCATCATCCTTTTCAACTGGGCGTAGCATCCTGGTAGGCAAAGGGTCGAGGAAGGTCATTGCACTTCACTGGGGGTAGAGAATGAGGTATAGAAACCAACACTTATTACCTGCCTCCAAAATGCCTTATCCACAGGAAACCACCAGAGGAGAGCCTGAAAGAGAAGGAGCCCGAGTGTAAGGTGCAGGCGCCTGAGGCTGAGGCTCAGTTGATCTCTGGGAGGCGGTGGCACTGAGGCTAGTCAAGATCTCCCCTTGCCGGTTCAGTGGAACCCTATCTGACCCAAGATCCATCTGCGTCTTTCCCCAGGCAGCAACTCTTCTTCTGAGGTGGGCTTCTCTAGCTTCCGCTCAGCCTCCAGCTCTCGGGTCTGCAGCCCCCAGGAGGGCGTGTCCCACAGGGCCTCCAGCCAGGGACCACGCCCTCAGCAGCAAGCTAAGGTTCTCTCACCTGCATGTCGTGGCTGGCTTTCTTCTTCAGTTCATCGGAGACCAAGTCCTCAAAGACAAAGCTCCATCCGAAGGACTCCGCCTCCGTCCGGTATTTGCTCGCCCGGACAAACTCCCTGCAGAAAGGTTGCACCTGGTTCAGCTGACAGGGACCCCGGCCCCCTTCCCGCTCAGGAGAACCTCGTGTTCCAGGGCTTCGAAAAAGTCGTGGAAACACTCTTACCATCTTTGCGTTCCGTTTTCCCACATAGTTTTTCAAACCCTCTGTGTGTGTGTGTGTGTGTGTGTGTGTGTGTGTGTGTTGGTGTGACATGATTTGAGTGAAAGGTTACAGAGCTCATGGGTTTTCCATTCAGTCATTTATACACGTGTTTTGCGGCACAGATGACGATACCATCAATGTCCCAGCACTATTCCCACTTCCTCGCTGGGTGCTATTGTCCATCTGTCCCACTTTCCTGTCCCTTCTGCTGTCTGAGCCCTGGATCAGGGATGAGGATCAGTGGGCCTGGAGAAATGCCGGACATACCTGAAGTCTTTGTTGGTGACAGGAAATATGTCGATGGCAAAGGGTTTAACAGTCACCACCCGGGCAGGCCCCTCCCCATCTCGGGCGTCTGGAGAATTTGTGCCCATCTGAAACTTCCCACCTGGCAGCTGGACCATGCCGGCAATCTGTCCATTTCCTGCAGGGACGAAGGAGCCCTACATGGGACATGCAGGTCCTGAAAACAAGTGGTACTCTGTGTACCAAAAGACACACGATGCTATAATGAAGAAAACAAAGAAGGTGCAGACACTCGGCTTTCGATCTTCATTTACATCCTGATGAAATGGCACTCAAGTTGCCAGGGGAGTTTCAGCACATTACGACATCGATGTTTCAATCGCCCCATGATGAAATGGAGATAGCGTCTAATGATCTCAGAGGGGGTGATTGAGAAACGCTTGGACCTGGGTAGATTTCCACCAAATGTCTTCCTTAGCTCTTCAGTCCTCTCCCCAGCCCTCTGTCCCAGTTGGGTCAACCTAGACCGTGTCCCCGGCGACACATCTGCGGCTTTCCTACCTGTACTTCTGCCCACTCTACTTCTCCATAGTTTCCTCTCCTCTTGCTGAACTCCTAGTCATTTGTAGCGCTCCTCAACTCCGTATTTTTTCATCTCGGAAGGGGCCTCAAGAAGTCCTTGGACAAATGGAATTAAGAGAGAACAGGGGCAACTCACTCAAGTCCCCACCTGTTGCATTGGTGCTTCTCTTTCCAAATAAACTTTGCTTTCTGCTGGCTGAAAAGGATAATGGCATTTCCCTCACGAACTTTTGGGAGCCCCCTAGTAGGAGGCACAGAACTAAGGTCCGCAGGTGTGTGACACGCACAGGGCACACAGGAAACGAATACACCAGGGGCTTGAGAGTGGTTTGCAAACCATGTAACATGGGCGTCGTTGGAACCCAACTACAATTACAGTAGTTGCTCCCCAAGGGCGGCGACTGCCAGTGTTTTGCAGGGATCCCTCAGGCTGGCGGGAGTGCTCAAGAAGCTGTCATTAAATGAGCTGCTTTCCACTCGGTCTGTCTTTTGCCTCCGGGAATCATAGAATTAAAGGGGTCGGGTGGAAATGAAGACCCAGAAAGGAAAATTAATAGTTAGCAGGGGACAAGACTAGATCCGAGTCTTCTAGTTTCCAGCTCAGAGCTTTTCCCAAAGGGCCACACTCTTTGGGAATGATGTCCTGGCAGGAGCTTGGTGGCAAAGTGGTTACGCTTTGGGCTGTGTAACGTGAAGGGTCAGTGGTTCTACACCACCAGCTGCTCTGCAGGAAAGAGGGCATTCTACTGTCTTAGAGACTTCAAAACCCCTGAGGGCAGCTCTACCCCTTTCCACAGGGCAGCTCTGAGCCCGACTCAATGGCACTGAGCTTGGTTTTCATGCAGGGTGTGTATGTAAGTTCTGTACGTGCTCCAGAGGCAGCCCAGGTCTCCAGTCCTCTTCCACAATCAGCTCAGATCGTGAGGATGGGCCCAGACAGCAGTGTTTCACCCTGTTTTTTTGTACACTGGGTGAGCTGGAACCGACCCCACAGCATATCCTCATTGACACA
The DNA here is from genome assembly GCF_050624435.1 of Tenrec ecaudatus. Classification (NCBI taxonomy): domain Eukaryota; kingdom Metazoa; phylum Chordata; class Mammalia; order Afrosoricida; family Tenrecidae; genus Tenrec; species Tenrec ecaudatus. The sequence continues at coordinate 136,134,155 of NC_134541.1, forward strand.
CTCAGTGCGGGCCCCATAGATGACAAGAGAAAAATGGGGTCGCGGGCAGGAGCGGGCAGGCGGGGGTGGGGTGGGGGGAACCGTTTTGTTCGTCTCGTTTACGTTCTCCCGTTGAAGAGACTGCAAAGAACGAAGTTAGGAGGGAAGCAAGGCGCGCGCGGTCCCGCGGTCATTGTCAGCCGCCGTCCGCTCCCCGCCCTCCAGGCGAAGCTCCCTCCCGGGCGAGTGGGCCGGTCAGCACACTGACCTGGCTGGAGCCACGGGGCGAGCAGCACGGGCAGCAGGGGCAGCAGGGGCGGCGAAGAGCCCATGCTCGCTGGGAAGCGGGGAAGCGCGGAAGCACTGGGCGCCACGAGAGCGAGGTCGGCCCTCGGCCCCGCCCCTGACGCACGACGCCCGGAAGGCCCCGCCCCGCGCACGCGGCGTACTGCCCTTCCCGCTCGCTTCCTGCCAGCTTCTGGAGCGCTCCCGCCAGCCCGAGGGATCCCTGCAAAACACGGGCAGTCGCCGCCCTTCGGGGGCAACTACTGTAATTGTAGTTGGGTTCCAACGACGCCCATGTTTCATGGTTTGCAAACCACCCTCAAGCCCCTGTGCATCCGTTTCCTGCGTGCCCTGTGCGTGCCACACACCTGCGGACCTTAGTTCTGTGCCGCCTACAAGGGGGCTCCCAGAAGTTCGGGAGGGAAATGCCATTCTCAGTGGTAACCTCTACAACCAGCAGTGCTCCGTCCGTCAAATCTTGAAAAGGCTCACCTGCTTTGCTAGACTGGTAAGCACCAGCAAGTCCTTGCTTAGCTGCTTTATTGGGCGTTTGTGGCCACTGGTGGGAAGTGTGAACAGAACGGGGACTGGGACTGCTGCTATTCCAAAGACGAGGTAGCTACAAAGGTGGGTGTGGCTGTCCTGGTAGGAGCCCCATGGAACATTCTGAGCCCTTTCTCACCCGAATGACACCATTGTTAACACCACAGGGAAGGAATGGACTTCCATGTTTACTGCACACCTTCAGCAACTGCTAACCCTTAAGACACAAAGCTAGGTAATACAAGTCCACAGAAATCAAGACTCTAAGAAGTTCTGTGATGAGGTGCCACTGGGCCATGGATGCAAAAGGTTGATGCCGGAAGGCCCTTCAAGGGGAGCAAAGATAGAGGTGCCAGTATGGGCAGCCAGGCCGCCAACACCTTCTCCCTTGTCACTATGCCGACGTTTAACTTTCACTCCCTGGCCTCCAGTGCACACCTTTCCACCTGCTAGACACAGGGGTCCTCAAACATGCGGGCCACATGCAGCCCGCCAAGGACATTTACCTGGCCCATTACATGTTTTCTTTTACTTCAAAATACCATATATACTCGTGTATAAGTTGAGTTTTCCAGCACAAAAGATGTGCTGAAAAACGGGTTCAGCTTATACTCGGGTCAGTGGTACCCCAGCGAGGACAGCATCTATGATGACCTCACACCAGCTGAAGCTCTGCATTGGGATACGGATGATGAGGAATCCAGTTTTTAACTCTACATTTTAGATTGGTTGCTGATTGAGCTCAGGGAATAGTACTCTTAAGGTATCATTGTTGATACCTTGTTTTTGTTGAACCTATTTTCCATTTACTGTGCTGGTTTACTAATGTTAAATGACTTGTCCTTTTTTATTTAAAATATTTAAATACATTACCCCACTGATTATTAGGCAAATGTTTTGAGGATGATGATGGCAACAAATGTACATATGTTCTTGACACAATGGATGTATGGATGGATTGTGATAAGAATTGTACGAGCCCCCAATAAAATTTAAAAAGTCTGAAAATCCCTGTGCTAAAGTATAAGCTCTCTTTGGGGGGAGATGGCATTTTAGGAAAGCTATCTCCTCCAACAAAAAACCCAATGGATCTAGTCCCTGTACTCAAGAGGAATCTGTACCTCTGACAGAGAGATATTAGATATTAGAATGTGCAGTGTAAAATTGGATCAGTTAATTAAGCCACTAAGTGATTTTTGAAGACATATTTATTGACAAGGAGCTAACATATGCATGGTCTACGTGTACTGTAGGCTAAAGGAAAACCATCCCTTCTTCCCGAGGGCAAAACCACTAGGCTCGATGTGTACATACTTCAGTGCCATTTAAAAATACTGTAATTATAATTTACGAACTTCCAGAATTTAAGTGACCGTGATCTCCTGTTGCAACATCAGAACAGAAAATCCCTTTGAGAATAATTTTCAGCTTGGACCAAAATCCCATTGCTCTGTTCTTAGGATCACTCTGTAGAATCTTCCATGATCCCCATGATACGAGGCAGGCTCGTTTCAACTCAGCCTTTCAGAGACGACATCCCAGCTCTCATGATCTCGTCCACAAGGAGAATGTTGGTAGCGATCACAGTGCTGAACAGGGGAAAAAATGAGGAGGCTGAGAGAGGAGATTCCAACCACAACCCAACATTTCCACATGCACAACCCATCTCATTTCTCACCCCCTCCATGCACACGGGACCAGTTCAGCCTGTCTACTTTTAGCTCCTCCCATTTTAAATTGGGGTAGTTATAGGGGGAAAGGGGGCTAAAACAATACATAAGCTAAAGGTTATGAACGGTTTAAGCTTTCTCAAACTTACCAGGAATGTAGAAGCTGTTTCTTTACGCAATAGTTATCCCATACACCTGCTTCAGCGGCCACCATCGGCTCACCTGGAAACGAGTTGAGTTTTCGTAAACCCAGTGAAGTGCTCGATTCAGCACCGATTGGTCACGACTAATGGGGGGACTTCCCATAGCTCCTCCGGGGCCTGTTTTCTACTCCACACTATGACCCCTGCGCGTTACTTGAAGACTTCCAAGGATAAAAACCATCTCTTTGGTGGCCAAATGTTCTACCCCGGCTTGTCCCCCAGTTCCTTCTTGTCTACTGTGCGCCTGTAGAATTTGTGTTATTGCCTGAGCTTAAGAGCAGGGCTTTACTTTGGTTCCGGTTAAATGCCATTAGATTTGATCTCATCTTTCAGTATTTTCCACCCATGAATGTGTGTTCTCATCAAAGTCAGATGGGAGATTCCAAAGTTTCTCATTGAAATAGGATACAGAAAGCCCTTCAGTAAGCACTACTCTCAGTCATCTCCTACCGACCACCCCCTCTCCCAACAAATTGATACGCTTTGAAACGTTAAGGCCTGCTCACACCCGGTCCATTAATTCAGACACCTAGCGCCGTCATTAATAGGTTTTAGTCCCATTTAGAACCCAAGGTTCCCGATAGCAGTGGTGCAGTACCGCGCAACTGCTCAGATTCTTTGTTCCCTCTTCTTGATCGCTCCTGGCTGCTTCACTTCCTTTAGGATCTTACCTGTGTTCAAGTCCACGCCCACAAGCTGACCAGACTCTGAATGCTCAGTCCGAACTTTTACTAGCGTTTCCTGAAGGTCAAAACCGGAATTCTGAGCAAGAACCTAGAAAGACACACATTTAATTCTTCAAAAGACATGACCTTCTCCTGACCATTGTCAGCATGACCCGGGGTCTCCAATGTAGCACCACCAGTCCTTCATAACCAAACTCAGGACAAAGACAGAACCACTGTGTGTGCTCACTTCAGCGTAACTCGACCAAGTGACACCGACCAATGCAAACCCACACTGAATTCAGCCACACTCAGGTCCCAAGCAACACTCCCCATCATGGAAAATGACAACACACAGCACAAGTGCATAAAAACACCAACACCACGAAACAGACCCCCAGAGACCGTGCAAGCCCTTGGGAAAAATCCAGTTGTCTCTTGCCACTTGAGTCTTCCTTCAGAAGGCAAAGTCTCCTTGCCTCAGGACCCAACGGTGTTGGGGGGAGGGGGGGGTTAGGGGGTAGGAGGGAGTTTGAGAAAACCAACCATGCTCAACCAAAATCACACCATGGTCCAAAACCCACTGCCACTGAAGCAATTCTGACACGGTTGGACAGAGGAGAACGGCCTTAGTGGGTTTCTGAGGCGGTCAATCTTTACAGGAACAGGAAGCCCCATCTTCACCTACAGAGCCGTTGGTGGGTTCCAACTGCTGACCTTGTAGCATGCAAGACAAGGCACGCCCCCGCCCCCCCAAAATGTGCAAAGGTCCCCACCTTGGGTATGATGAGCAATGCATCAGCAAATGCTTGGACTCCAAGCTGGGCCCTGCCCTTGATGCTGGGCTTGTGCTTCATCAGAGCCTCTGCCATGGCCACTTCCACGGCTCCGGCCCCAGGAACCACACAGCCTGGAGAGCAGGGGAACGAGCAGTGTCACGTGACCGATCATGAGAGCGAAAAGGCACCTGCACATCAACGCACACCTTAGAGCAGTGGTTCTCAACCTCCCTCATGCCTTGACCCTTTCATACAGTCCCTCCCAGCCATAAAATTATTTTCGTTGCTACTTCAGAACTTTAGTTTTGCTACTGTTATGAATTGGGAGGCCCCTGTGAAAGGGTCGTTTGACCACCAAAGGGGTCAAGATCCACAGGTTGAGAACTACTGCACTAAAGTCACTTACTGAGTTCATTCAAATACAGTACATTTGGAAGGCAGAAAGACAAGGAGGCCACAAAAATGTTTGTGGCAAAATGGAACTTAAAGTGTTATCAAACAGCACCATTGTCATTTACACCCAGCACAAAGCTGCTTGCAATCTCTGTGTTCACCTTTACAGATGATATGCCATGTAGGAGACACAGCACACCCGAAGTACGTTAAAGGGAAGCGATACTGTGGCATGGTGTCTGGCTGTGTAGATTACGGATAAAAAAACACAGTATTCAGCCATGCGTTCAGATCCCACTGACTGGGTATAGGCTTTTTGTTTAAGGGATTAAAACAAGCGGGACAAACGTGCCGGCCTTACCATCATCAATGGCATTTTTGACAGCCCTCAAGCCATCTCGGATGGCATCTTTGATCTGAGTGAGGGTGTGCTTGTTTGGTCCTTTGATCAGCAGCGTGACGGAGCGTGGGTTATTGCATTTCTCAATGAAGGTGAACTTCTCTTCTCCCTGTGTGGACAAGAGAGGGCCTTGCCAGATAGGGACTGGGCTGCGACAAGGGAAAGGGACGGAGGCTTCTGACAAGAATCAACCCAACATTGTAGCCCACTAACGCCAGTCTTTTAAAGTCGCACACGTGGCGGCTGTCCTGCTACACATACATCATCAAAAGCTATGTGAGCAGAGTAACATCTGGCCTGAGCCTGTCTCACTGAAAGGAAATCATGAGCCGTCAGGAAGGAAACACTTACCAACGTGTACTCATAGACAAGGCCTGCATGTCCCAGACAGTCTGGATTCAGGTCGTCCAATGAATTTAGAGCTACCCCGCCACAGGCCAGCGTCAGTCTGAAATGTTCAGTGAGAGGGAGACATATGAGGAGCAACAGCGATTAAGTTCAAAGGAAAGTTTTAAAAGAAAGCTATCTTTCAGGATTCCATAGTAAAATGATACTAAGTTCCCCTTTCATCTCCTATTGCCTGACAGACCAGACAATGGTCCCACCCGCCTACATGGCTCTTCCCAACCTCTGCAGTGAGAACTGCCTGGACCCCAAGTCGCATCGCATACAGAACCACATCCTTCCTTTCGATTTGTGAAGAGATAAAATCTGACCAGTGTCAGTCACCCTCCTGAAGAGAGGCGTGCCCTCGGGCTAAAGCAAGCCTGAAAGAACTAGTGTTACTTCCAAGGACAACTCTCAGTGGTGGCAAGCCCCTGGGAGAAAGCACGTCACTTCCCTCAAGCCCCTTCTGAGCTAGACTCCTGACAAGTAGGTACAGACTGTGCCACAGTTTAAGATCAGCACAGGGGCGGGAAGGCGAGCTGAGCGGCCAGTCACTCATACCTCTCCATGTTTCTCCGCTTGGCTCTGCGCAGGGCCACGATGCCTTCCTTTGCAAGGGCGTCTAAGGAAAAGGGGTCAATTCCCTGGAGCAACAATAAAATCCCTTCAGGATCTCACCAGAAAAAAGGACGTTCCCAAGCCACGGCGCCACCTGAGGGAAGCCGTGTTGCCCAACCTCACCTTTTGGTTAATGACGACAAACCCCTTACTGGAATCGCCGCAGACTTTCTTCTTCAGCTCTATTATTTTCCTCACTCGGTCTTCAATGAACTTCCTCTCGGCCCTCACCAGTTTCTCCCTCTCCTCCGCGCTCTTGTAGAAGAAGCCAGAGTTCACTTCTCTAGTAAAGAAGGAAAAGTGATCTGTCAAGGAACCTCGCACACACTGTGACACGTGAAAGAAGCCAGACCAAAAGGGCAAATTCACCCTGCTCTCTCACTATCACATCTGCTCCAGCACGGTCACACCGAGGACAGGACATCACAGTCGATGAAAAGCTACTGTGTGGGGGGTGGGAGCACAGAGGAAGAAGAGGACAGGAGATACTGATTATAGGGCCATGAGCTTTGTTTGGGATGCTGAAAATACGTTTTGAAATAAATCATGGCAAAGGATTCCTAGAGTGATGACCAGAAATCAATGTCATTGTACCCTTAAAAATGGTGGGTTTTTAGAAAACAAATGTTTTGAGAATGATGGCAACAAATTTACAAATATGCTTGACACAATGGATGGATGTACGGATTGTGGTAAGAGTGGTATGAGCCAAGAAAATAATTTTTAAAAGGTGGGTTTTGCTTTGTACTATTTTACCAAAAAAAGGATTTTGCCCATTAAAGAGACAAAGGGTTCGTGCCTGTTTATATTGAACAACTTTTGCAGTGGACAACAGGAAGCAACTGCAGCTGCCTGGAGATGTCACAAGTAGTCACCGAGCTGTACTTCCTTCTGGGGTCATTTTCCCATAATCCTCTCAGACACATACCCTGAACACAGTACCCTGCCCAGGTCAGGGAGGACCTTGCACTCACGTTTTCTCGTATTCTAAGGACACATTGCAGGTGAGGATGTATGCGTCCTCCACTCTTTTCTTCATGTCAGGATGTCGGGCTCCATGGTCCAAAACTAGCCCTCTGATTAAGCTGTCAAAAAACACAGGACAACATACGAAGTGACCAATGACCAGATGGGGTGTATCACGAGTAAACAAGAATGCCACACTGAGCTGAGACATAATCAGTTTTATTTCTGGAATGATCGGAGTGAAACCTGAGTAGATTTGAAATATGCAAATGTCCACAACATGTGAAAAACAGATTCTAGACTATGACCAAAAAACAAACAAAACACAACAAAAACAAACAGTACACACCAAATCAACCCAAACAAAAAACAACCACCTTCCCACACATAGACAATACCAGCGAAAACACTACCAATGGCAGATTATCACCCGAAGGACTGTTCAAACCCCACTCCCAACCGTCTTCCATTATGTTCAACAAACGCTCTACAGCCCAACAATCATTTCAACGGTACCCACTGCCTGTCATAACCCCCTTTTCAGTGGAAGTCCTGCCCAGAGTAAAGATTCACCTAGGCAATGGACACAATCCACAGAGAAGTAATCATCCAAGAAAATACATCACATACATGCCAACACCTGCCAATTTCTGAACACCTCACACCAGCATTTCATAGTAGCCTACCACCTACCTCGTATCAGTCTCTGACTTATGCCTCATCTCCATGATTTCAACCATGAAAAGGTCAATGGGCTCATCTTGCTTCTTAATGGCCAGGATAGAGTCCACTACAGCCTGCAACAGAAGATACCGCCCCATCAGTTTGATGCAGAAGTGTGAACCCAACAGTTTCTTGCCTTCACAATCTCGGATCCAACACAAGTCTTTGTTGACGTGCCTGTAGCACATCTGTGGCATGTGATCTATAAAGGTGGGCCTCATTTACATCCCCCCAAATCTTACAAGGATTTGCAACTGCCCAACCAGCTGACATGCTTCCTACTGGTTTGTTATGAATACTGACAACCAAAAGCATTTGAATCATCGAACCTCCCCTTGGTACTTTTTAACAAAGTTGCTACTTAAAGACACCAGGCTAGTGTCACCGACAGGAGACCCCACACAGCTAGCTATACAAGGACTCCACTTCCTGCGCTGTGGCACCCTGAGGACTTGGCGCAGTGCTGTGCAGGTGGACCTGCGAGGGGCACTGAAGTCTCTGCCCGCAGCAGTCTCCCCAATACCAGTGTGCTCTCAATTCAACACATACCTCTGTTAGGACGTCAGCAAGTTCCGCATGGACTTTCGTGTGCAGTGAGGTCCTGGCCACATCGATCAGCGTCTCTCGGTCCATCTCTTTGCTGACTTTGATCTGTTCCAGAAACTGAAGGGCCTTTTCCTTCGCCGCTTCAAAGCCTTCGGTTATTATGCGGGGATGCAGGCCCTGGAATAAACACAGTTATAAGACTACACCCCTGGTGTTATTCCGGCAGATGCAACGAAACAGTTCGTCGTAAGGAATCAAATTATTTTCGGAAGCATTCCAGAATTAAGATTTACTACAAATAAGATGTGCTGGCCTTTTGAATACATTTGAAAGGATGAACATACCTTTCCATGCAGAGGAAAAGACCAGACATTGCTCTAGCACAGTGTCAAGGCCAAGGGAACTACGAAGCACACTCGGGTGTTCACTGTGCGACCCTAGAGAGGAACCCAACCCAAGAGTGGGTCACAACAGTTAGCACTCCGTGAGGAATAGTACCTCAATTCTACAGGGCACCTAAAATTCACTCACATCATTTACTACTAATGGGAAACACAAGGAAGCCCAGTGCATGGCTTCTCTCTTCCAGGAAGCTCTGCTATCAGACCAGTCCTCAGAGGTTTGCATTAGCCTTGAAATCACTCGGGGTTAAAAAGGCTGAGATTCCAACGGTTTATCAGGTTCTGGCTTTTGCCCTTATACCCTGTAGATTCCAATTCTGCACTCCAGTGATTAATCTGCCCACACTAAAAATTAAACATGCAGTACAACTGATGCCATGTTCTTTATTTTCATGCTGAGGAAGGTTTTACAACCTGTCCAAGGTCACAGTACGTTTAGGTCAGACCTGGATACAGCCCCTTTCCCAGATGCAAAACCTCTACTCTTCAGCTTCTAAGACACAACCCTCAACTGCTTTCCGAAATGCTCGGACAGTTCCCATACACAGCACAACTCAGAAGTGGCAGAGGCGTGTATACTTCAGAAATGTAGAGGTCGGCCTGCTTGAGCAGCTCCCCGATGATCAGGACGTTGGAAGTGGTGCCGTCTCCAGTTATGTCATCCTGCGCGGTGGCGACTTTTGCTATCAAGGAGGCTGTTGGGTGTTGAATTTGCTGGAAGCAGAAAAAAAACACCAATAACTTCAAAGAAAGAGACTCCCTGTTTAAATGCAACCACCTGAACAGTCCCTGACTCCACTTGACTCTGATTCCAGAGTGATCGGTACAAACCATCATTGCACAGGGATGGCAATCCTCAAAGTGCTTTTAGGGCCCTTACGCATCTACACTTCACTGATGAAGAAACACGAGGCTCGGTTTGAAGAGGTCCTCTTCAGAGTAAATGACAGACACTTAACCAGAACTAGTAACAAGTTCAAGTCCATGGCCCAGACTCAGGCGCTTTTAACAAGCCTGAAATTAACGCCCAGCAGCCTCCAGTATGAAGACATCAAACTAGCAGCCGGAGAAGTCCTGTTGCAGACACCTTCAACAGAAGCAAGCCCACTGTGGAGCCGCCGGCGACGGACAGGTTGTCTGCCGTGCCGCCAGCACCACCCCACAGTGGCTCCTGCACCGTCTTTGGTTTCCATGGCAGCTCATCTCTCATCTGATCCTTTAATCTAAAGTTAGTCACCTGGCCTGTTACATCTTTAGAGACTCCTTTTAAAAACACCTAGACCAGGCATCCTGGCAATTGCCTCAGTATCTGAACTTGATGTTGCAAATTTCTGGTAAGAATACTCTTAAGTTGAGAATGATGATGGCAACAAATGTACAAATGTGCTTGACACAATGTAGGATGGTGATGAGTTGTACAAACCCCCAATAAAATGTATTTTTTAAAACCCACAGTAATAATAATAAAAAAGGCTCTAAGTATCTTAGTGTACACGTAAGGCACCAGACGCACTTACTGTCAGATTACAGACAGATCTTTCAGCTCATCATCTGGGAAAACAGCTTTATATTTGAAGAGACAATGTGGAAGCAATCATGGAGGGTACATCAAATTGCAGTTACGGAGCATCAGTGTCCTAGGTACCATGATACACGGCACACGGGTGTTCCCTGTCATGTGCTTTAAAGAAAGTAAGCCTCTGGTCCACGACTCGCAAGTTCCATAAAGGTTCTCGGTGATAACACTTGCTACACAGCTGTGACCTTTCTGAGTGACCTCAAGTTTAAACTGTGGCTTCGATTGGTCCCATTGACTCTGTTGAACATAAACCATTTGCCCCTTCTCAGCTAGTCCTTATGGAAGATATCTGCAAGCACCCTGGTGACGTAGTAGATGCTGAACTAGACTACCAACAGCGAGGTCAATTCTAAACCAACTTCTCTGCAGGAGAAAGAGGCTTTCTACCACAGTAAGGAGTTAACAGTTCAGAAGTCACAGGGTCAGGTCTACCCTGCCCTCCTATAGGATTGTGCAACAGGAGTCCGAATTGACATGAAGGCATTGAGTTTGGTTTTCTGGCTTGGTATCTTTCCCATTAAGATTTAGTCTTAGAAACCCTGCATAGTTGGAATCAGCTCAGTGACAGTGGGCTTGGTTTAGGGATGCTGATGGGGTTACATAATATTATCAAAATTCTGACTTTTATTCTGAAATCAAATTGTGGGCAAGTAATGTCCCCCTCCTAGATTTCAACTGTTGAGACTGTGGAACGTGGTGATTATATGTACAACAGAGGGACCTCATACTTCAGCTCATTGGCCCAGCACGTTTTATAATTACATCTTTCATCCCTTAACAGATAAAAAATGATAAAAGAGCTTGGATCCAAACTACCCGGCCATAAGGCTGATTAATAATCCTGTCAGTATTATTACCGATTATATTCCTCTTCCAAATCTTCCAGTGGTTGAAATAGTCACCACCAGATAATTTAATTTTCATAGACCTTTCAAAGAATGGACTTTAAAATGTGAAAAAATTAAAATAATAAATAAAATGTGGACAAAACAAAATTAACTGTTTAACGGAATGCTACTGTGTATACTCGACTATAAGCTGACCCGAATATCCACCGAGTCATCTAATTTTACCACACGAACTGCACTAAAAATGTGGAAAAAACTTGGCTTATACTCGAGTATATACGGTATTTCACTCTTTAAACTTTTACTCAAACTACAGTGAATGGAAGTGTGTGGGAAGGGAAGAGATGGACAGTTAAAATTCTTCCTACAAATCAAGCAAGTGGCAAAGCCGTCTCACCATTTCATGAAGCAGCACATTACCATCTTTGGTCAGCTTGATGTCTCCAGCACCAGAAACGAGCCTGTTCACGGGCAGAAATGCGATCAGTGTTCCATTCCAAAGTAAACTTCCCATCAACACCCGACTTTTCTAAACCGGCAAGAGCCTGTCTATTCCCACAGATTTGCTGCCTCGGAAGCCACGAGGCGCAGTTCTCTGTCCCCCAGTTCTACTCTGTCCCATGGGGTCCACAGCAGAGGGTCTGGGGACTGTGGTCTGTGGATATGGGTTAGGCATGGGGTGATAACTTCAAGGTCCGCAGTTCAAACCCAACAGCCCACCACATGAGAACGATGAGGCTTTCCACTCCTGTAAGGATTTTTTGCCGTCTAATTTAAAGCCGCTCAGCTGGAATCGACTCGATGGCAGTGGGGTTAGTTTGGGGTGTGTTCCCCCTCTAAATTCCGGAAAACCGGGGCTACAGGCTGGCGCAGGGCCCAACCCCACGGACAGAGCCGCTTCGGAGGCCTGACGAAGGAGCTGGAGGGTGGGGAGGGCGGCGCACGTGGGCAGCTTTGTTCTCCACGGAAACGCAGTGACTACAGAGGAAATGGCCGGCCGGCCGGCCGGGAGGGGAAGACAGCGGCGGCCACGCGGAGCGCCGAGGGGCAGGTTCCGGCTCGCCGCCCGCAGGGCCGCCGCGGACGGAGGTGTGCCACCCCAGGCCCGCCCTTCCGCCATCCCCGCTCACATCTTCATGGTGCCCTTGGGGCCCAGGTTGGTCCTCAGCACGTCCTGCAGCCCTCGGGCCGCGCTGATGTTGACCGCCAGAGCCGCCTGGGCTCGCGCCACCTCGGCCTTCGGGTTCAGGGTCTTCACAGCCGACATGGTGGCGGGTATGAGCAGAGAAGAAAGGCAGAAACCCCTAGGCCGGCTCGGCGTGGCCGAGTAACGCAAGCAAGACCCTTCTGGAAAAATCGGGCGCGCCCGGCCCGCCCCCGGCGTGCCGGCGCGCTGCTGCCATTGGCTCGCTGCTCGGCTCTGTCTGCTCATTGGGCCACGGGCCTGTGGTCCCGCCCCCCTCTCCCGCGCCCCGGTCCGTCCGCCTTTACGTCCGGGTGGCGCGTGCGCCCTGCAGTTTGGAGCCCCCAGTCCAGGTGTGGTGCTCTCCGGGGTGAGCCAGAGGCTGCCCTCCTCGAGGCAGGATCTCAGAGGAACGTACATCCTTTCGCTGGAGGATTCGGGCTTCCTCTTACACTCTGCACGTTTGGCCTTCAGATTTCTTCCCCCGCTTTTTATCCCGTTTACTAGATTTCAGTTAAAGACTACGTTTCCATTATTGCCTTTTACGATCAGGATCTTTATACATCGCATCTTTATTTGTCTTTGGGATTGGGAACATGACAAAAACTTAAAGACCTATTTTTCTACATTTTGTTCTTAAATGCCATGGGGTCAATTACAAACTACTGGGCACCTGTGTACAACAGAGAAAAACCTGTCTTTCTCCAATCCCAGTGCCACATTCTTCATCTAATCCTCCTCAGACTATTTCATCCGCATAAGACTGGATACTGATGGTGGAAAGCTACAACCCTGTCACCTATCCTGACTTTAAACCAGACAGTATTCCCTTGCTTTATTATTCCAAGACCACCTCTTGGTCCGTGGACAGTTTCCACATCAACACAAGGACGCATTCGCCAAGTCCCATTCGTAGCCATTGCTTATTAGGATCCACCCTGCTGAAGGCTTTCATATTACCAAGAAAACATCATTCTAGTGTTCTCTTCCTTCAGCCAAGATCCATCTCATGTCAGCAATGATATGTTTCGTATTATTAAACCAACTTCTCAGGAAATGGGATTACCTGAGTGAGAGATTCAATGACCAGCTCAAGGTCAGACCACTGTGTTAGAAAAGACCCCCAAACATCTCCTATGACTCCTCCCTTGGCCACAGGTTCTCAAATCTACCTACTTTCCCATCCCATTTTCCCCACTCAGGTGTAGCCCACAAGCATGCTACCCTAGATAATTATGATTGTAACCTAAATTAGTTATTCCTCGTGTTGCTACTAAAGCAGTCAATCAAAATTAAATCTGCAGCTACTGGAACTATTGCCTGAGATAGTTTAAACCAAAATATCTTTAAACCAAAAATATCTCCTAAAGCCTTCTTAAAACCTAATAGTAGCAGTGTTAGCTAGTAAAGGCCTGCATTCCTTTAAGGATGGTCTGGATCTGTAGGGACTCAAATTGACAATCATAACCCATCAATTAGGTAGGACAGGTAGGAGGCACTGAGTTTATGCTAATGGAGCAGGGACAACTCAGAACAGGAAGTCCAGAATGCTTACCCAACTCAGTGTAAACAACACCACTGAGTTCTACAAGTAGAAACTGCTGAATCTGTATGTGTTTTTACTGTGCATTTTCTCAAATAGCAACAACAAAAGGATTCCTTCTTAAATGACTACATGGAGCAGTTCTGCGAGAGGTTAGGAAAGAGGCTAGATTCTCCTATCCCCATCCCCACATCACAAGTTTGCATGACTTTAAGGAGTTTCCCAGGCCAATACATTGGAGCTCAAAACATCCTTTATCCAGTTAGCATTTAAAGGTCCTTCTCAGGGTTGCCCTTCGCCCTTCGTCCTTCACCCTCTCCTATGCCTGCCTGCCTGTCTTCTGAGGTTTACACCTGGGCAAATGCTGCCAGTTCATGAAATGAATCATTTCATATGATTTGTTGTTTAAGGGATGCTTACATCCCAGACAAAGGTCCCAGGGTATCTTTCTTTCTTTTATTTGATTCTTGTTTTAATCTTTGGTTCATCTGGAATTTGTTTTGGTACAGTGAGGTCAGACTCACGCAAAAAAATTTTCATTTTTCTTTCCATAAAAATCTCTTTCTCACTATTAATATGTAATGCAACCGTGATCCCACCCCATCGGACTGTGTTCTATTCCATAGGTCTATGCATTAAAGCACATCTGCCATACGATTTTATTTGCTATAGTTTAAAATATGTTTCCAAGTTTGATAAAGCTAAATGCTCCTCATCCATCAGTATTTTTCCAAATTTTCCTGGCAATTTTTAGATGTTTGTTTTTCTTTCCAAAGAAATGATAGATTGATCAAGTTTCTAAAGTCCATCAGTATTTAAAACATTTATATATTGCTTTGATGTATAGGTTGGTTGTTTTAAAAAGAGGAAATATGCTATAAACATGTGCGACTTTTGTACTAAAATGTTTTATGAGGCAGAAATATGAATATAACTTCCCAAATTAAAACAGTGATGGTAGAGTAGCAAAGGGAGAGGAGCTAGAAGCATTTCTGGTATAAAATGGACAGAATTTGAGACCATGACTACTCCAGGAAAAGGCCAGTACGACCAGTTTCCTTCCGGTAGATTCTTCCTCCTGGCAACTCCGTGAGTCTCAGAGTAGAACTGTACTCTCTCGGGCTGTAACCAGTGGGGTCACCAAGGGGGTGGGGCTGTGGATTGCACCCCCTGACAATGCTAGAGAGGGTGACAAAAAAGGCCCAGGAGATGAATCCCCTCTGACTACAGACCAGAGATGGGTAAGGCCCTGCAGGCAGACAAGAGTACATTGCAGGATGGATTACTGCAACCGCAGGTAGCTGGTCAAAATACAACACCTTGTCATTGAGCTTCTTCTTGACTCAACGTATAATTGCATCAGGTTTTTAAAATTTTTTAATTTTAATTACTAAAAATATATTTAATTGGGGGCTCGTACATCAATTGAATCAGGCATGTTTGTACATATGTTGCCTTCATTCTCTTTTAGACAATTTGCTCCAATTTTTTATACTTTCTGCCTTGTTATCAATTGTGGTTTTCTTTTTTTTTCCTTTTAATCATTTTATTGGGGGTTCATACAATTCTTATCATAATCTATACATATATTCATTGTGTCAAGCACATTTGTACATTTGTTGCCATCATCATTCTCAAAACATTTGCCTTCTACTTGAGCCCTTAATATCTGCTGCTCATTTTCCCCTCCTCACCACTCCCCCCAACCTCATGAACCCTTCATCATTCATAAATTATTATTATTTTGTCATATCTTACACTGACGTCTCTCCCTGCCTTCTTCTCTGCTGTCCATCTCCCAGGGAGGAGGCTATACGTAGATTCTTGTAATCAGTTCCTCCTTTCTACCCCACATTCTCTTCACCCTCCAGGCATCGCCACTCTCACCACTGGTCCTGAAGGAGTCATCTGTACTGGATTCCCCGTGTGTCCAGTTGCTATCTGTACCTGTGTACATCCTCTGGCCTAGCCAGATTTGTAACGTAGAATTGAAATCATGATAGTGGGGGGAGGAAGCATTTAAGAACTAGAGGAAAGTTATGTGTTTCATTGTTGCTACCCTGCACCCTGACTGTCTCATCTCCTCCCCACAACCCTTCAGTAAGGGGATGTTTGGTGGGCTACCAATGGGCTTTGAGTCTCCATTCTGTACTCACCCACATTTACAATGATAATATTTTTTGTTCCTTGATTCTTGATACCTGGTTGCTTCGACAGCTCGTGGTCACACAGTCTGGTGTGTTTCTTCCATGTGGGTTTTGTTGCTTCTGAACTAGATGGCCTTTTTTTCTTTTTGAAGGTATTGAAAAAGTTTATATTTAACATTAGCCTGCTGGGATCAGTTTAGATGATTCCTATTTTTTTGGGCAACATCAGAGTCAGGAGCCAATGGAACATATGCCTTCTTCTTGCCATCAGGCCCGGTCCAGGTGTTGACCTTGGCTACATCAGTCACAGAGCTCCTTCACAGCCTGTTTGACTGGTGCTTGTTGGCCTTGCCGCCCACCATGCAGACTAGTGTGTTGCTATCTTCGATCTTCTTCATGGCGGACTCTATGGCCAAGGGGGCGTGATGATGGCACAGTAGTCCATCCAGCTTGTTTCCCTGGGGTGTTCTTCCGAGGGCACTGGGGCTGCCTTCTCAGCCTCAGGGTCTTGGGCCTCCAGAAGGTGGGTGACGCCAGGCCCTTCTTCTTTCTCTTGGTGTGCCTGTGGACGCCTTTCAGCACCCTTTTAGCGCCTTGGCTTTGACTTCTGTTCGGGGCGGGCTAGGGGCTTCCTTCATTTCCTTCAGTGGCATCCTCATTAAAAAGGGTCAATTGTGGTTTTTCTTTGTTTCATAGTTGTTGAGCCATTTTTTGTCTTTTGTCTTAATTTTGTACAATTCTCTGTATATGAAACCCAGATTAGGGAAACCTACGGAGACAATTGGATCACTGGAGTCAAAGCGACGTGACAGGGGAGG
This sequence comes from Tenrec ecaudatus, assembly GCF_050624435.1. Taxonomy (NCBI): domain Eukaryota; kingdom Metazoa; phylum Chordata; class Mammalia; order Afrosoricida; family Tenrecidae; genus Tenrec; species Tenrec ecaudatus. Next base: position 136,150,831 of record NC_134541.1, read on the forward strand.
CTGACAGGAAATGGGGAGCTGACAACAAGGAGTACAAGGAAGAAGACGTGTCCCGGGATTGATTGTGGTGATGGGTGTCTAACTTTTATGAACATGATCAAACTCTTGAAATATGTGATTTGCCAGTGAAATTGCTAAAAACACACACCCTAATGATAAAATGATAAAAAGGATGTCCGCAGGGTACGTGGCAGTCCTGTGGACGGACCAGTGCTTCCAGGAAAGAGGCAGACATGACAGTGACGTCACTAGGTTTGGTGTCAACCCCCGCCCCCATCAAATCTTGTTTTGCTATTACAGATGCTGTACATATGGTATTTCACATGCACGTGAAAATGGCTTAGGATGCGTTCTAGACATGGGACTGCATTTGTATGTCAAACAGTTAATCATTAGAAAATGTGTCAGGATATAAAAATCTATAGAAAACCTTTAGGAATACTATATTGCTTTTTTATTTACCAGCTATGATCAAAACTTAGTAAAAGAATGTGCTAATGTAACTTTCATTTTCTTATATAGTATGAGGGGCCTTTATAAAGCTTGTGGCTAAAGTGGAATGCAAGGATAACGGAATTTTCCCTTGAGCTTTTTAACAACTCACTGCCATTGAGAGTTGATTCTGACCCCTAAGCAACCCTCTGGCACAGACTTGAATGACCCCTGTGGGTTTCGGAGACTTTAACCTCCCTGGCGGTAATCCCGAGTGAGTCTCAGGGTAAATGTTAACTGTCAGAACCGGTAACCCCCAAGCCGCACTCGGGATTACACTGCAGAGAAGTCCCTTAACTGCTCCCAGGTCCAGCGGTGTTCTCTGCGTGCATTGTTGCTTCTTGGGGCAGAATTGCCTGGGAAATTCAAAACTGCAAGTCTAAAAGAGACATACACACAAACACTGATACAGTGAAACTTGTGAGGATTACATTGTATCAAAGAAAATCACCTCAGATTTGTCCCTAGATCCGTCTGCAGTGTTCTGCCTGCCCTTTTACTATCATTTGGAAGAGTTTTTGCTTGGAAATTTTTGTCCATGGCATCAAAAAAGTGTCACGTTAGCACAAAATGAGTTTTAGACCAGATAAATGTCAGCGACAGTGACTTAGAATTGCTCGCAGAATTGAGCGATAGAGGTTCATGGGGAAATTCGTCATCCGACACTGACACTGATCAGATAAGTGACGACAGTGACGGTTCCTCACCTGAGCTCAGTGATGTGCGAACTTGCTGCTCTATTGTCTGCTGTACGGATCAGGCAGCTCCCCCAAGATTCCCGTTGACTAGAGCACCTGGTATGAAAGTAGACGTTGACCACAACAACCCTTTGGCGTAGCTACAATCATTTCTGACTGATTGTTACAGAGACAAACTGGTACAAAGAGCAACAATCTACTACTCTGCTTCATAAGTTTTCAAGAAGCAGAAAGTGGGAACCAGTGACCAAAGATGACATTTGGAAATTTCTGGGCCTAATAATACCTCAGGGAGTGGAGGGGAACCCCTGCAGAAATGGTACTGGACCACCAGTAAACTACTGCAAGTCCATTTTTTGGCACCGTCAGGTCAGAATACAGATATTCCCTCATTATGAAATTTTTTCACTTCACAAACAATGAAGAATTTGATGAAACTACTCATCCTGCACCAAAACTAAAAATTTGGGAAGTATCTCAAATGATTGTTAAGAATTCCCAGCAGACCTATGTGCCCTAAAGAGACATCAGCATGGATGAAAGTCTAATGGCCTGTAAGGGACGGCTCAGCCAGATACAACACATTGCATCAAAGAGAGCACGATTTGGCATAAAATCCTATATGCTCTGTGCATCATTAACATGTGGAATTCAGACACATACTCTGGAAAAGGCACACAATTCAATCCAAAGTACAGCGACTGTGGAATGGCAACATCTTCTGTTAACACTCCTTGAGTCATTGCTAAATTAGGACTTGCGTTACAACTGACAACTTTTATACATCCCCTGAACTTTAGGAGCTTCTTATAAAAAACAAAACCGATGCCTATGGAACCGTCAGGGCTAACTGGTGTGACATGCCAGCAATGCTTGTCAAGAAGCAGCTAAGAACTGGAGCAATGGTTGCCTGGCAGAAAGGCAAGATGATGGCCCTGCGATGGCGGGACAAGAAAGATGTGTGTCTAATGAGTACAGCTCATGATCCCTCAGCTGCGATGGTGCGCACGGAAGGTGGGGAAGAAGTCACGAAGCCACAAGGAGTGCCAGACTACAATCAAGCCATGGGAGGTGTCGACAGAGCCGGCCACGCACTTACATTCTACCCAGCAACGCGGAAACAGCCAGAGAAATACGCCAAGAAGATCTTCAGGTATCTTCCCGAGCCATGCTTGTGGAATACCTACATTTTGCACAGAGCAAAGAGCGACAAGCCTTTGGTTCATTCTGACTTCATTTGGAAAGTTGCTGACGGATCTTTGTGAACCACCAAACACCATCAATGGCTGTGACAGACCTGGACGTCGCACTGTTGACGTTGTTAACCCAGAATGCCCAACTGGTCGTCACTTCATGGACTATTTCCCACCAACCAAAAAAGTCAGCACCTACAAGGCTGGTGTGGTTTGTTGCTCAAAGCTAGATGGCAATGGATAGAGAATGCGAAAGGAAACCAGGTTCCATGGTCCTGATTGTGACATCGGACTTTGTGAAGTCCCAGGCTTCAAAGTTTTTCACACCCAGGATTTTTATTGAATGCACCCTTGATGTTGCACCCTTTTTGAAAAATTGCAGTGTTCTTAATTTGATTACATTATTGAAAAGTTATATTATTTTTATATTTATTATATTATAATTTATGATTTTGTGTATGAAAGTTTATCATACTTGGAATGTCTACTAGAGAGATTAAAATGAGTAATTTCTTATAAATTACAGGCCTACAATATAAAAAAACAAATTTTATGCAAAACAATGTACTGTTTAGAGTATAAAATTACTGACAATTAGACCACCAGGGAGGTTAAGCTTTTCACATCCCCCAACTCTAATCAAGGGGTTCTCCAGAGGCTTAATCCATGTGGGAACCTTGCAAATGGCTTCTGGGCTTCAAAATGGTAAGCCTTGTTATCAGACAGCATTGTAGAGTAGATTATGGCAGACACAGGTTAAAATGTAATAGTATTTTATCATTTAATCTCCCTTTTGACCCAAGTAGTTTCAGTTTAAAAGAAGTTAGGGTGGGGTGGGGAATCTGTGTTGATTAAGTCTCTGGTGAATTCCCTCTGACCATAGACCATGTATGTAAATAGTTTTGCTATCATGCAGAATACACTGGAAAGCGGATTATTGCAGATGCGGGTAGGCTAAAATTCAGCACCTTATCATTTGATCTCCCTGTTGATCCATTTAAAATTTGTCCTAGTTTTTAATGCCGTCTGCTTTCTTTTCTATTGAGGTTTTTTTTAATTTGTTTTACTTTGTTACTATTGTTAGTTTTTTTCCTTCTGTATATGAAATCCGGGATAGGTAAGCTTATAGAGACAATAATTGGATTAATGGTACATTGGGGGGCGCAGCAGGGAAGGTTGGAGGAAGATGGGGAACTAATCACGATGAATAAAAGAATGAAGGAAATGTTTAAAAACTGATTGTGGTGATGACTGTTAATCTCTTCTTGGTGTGACTGAACTATTGAATTGTGTGATATGTTAATTATACACCAAGAAAACTTTTTTTTTAAAGAGCTACAGTTTTGGAAACCCACAAGTGCAGTTCTACTCTGTCCTAATGCTGTTAGTCAGAGCCAACAGGATGGCAGGAAGAAAGCTGGACGACGTCTACAACGTGCCATCCCATGGCCACAACTGCTGGTGCAGTGGTCAGTGTGAAGTGTATTCTAGGGTCCTGAGCAATTGACCTGAGCCCTGGTGGTGTCATGGTTATGCATCCGCCTGTGGTCTGCAAAGTCTAATTCAAAACCACAAGGCGGGCTTTCTCAAGTCACAGTCGCAGAACCTCACAGGCACCGTTCTATACAGTCACTATGTCCTATAGGGTCACTGTGAGTCGGCATCGCCTGGACCCGGTGAGTTTCTGAGCAACTGACAGGTGACATTCAATATAAATTTTGTAGCTAAAAGCTATTTAATACAGTTTTGTTTTAACATCTATGAAATAGAAATAATATCAAAAATTAAAAATAAATATAAATAATGGCATAGATGAACTGTTCTAATCATTCACATTGATTTTACTTAAGTTCCTTTCCCCCTTGAAACGAATTAGTGATCATTCTTCATATTCATCTAAAACATCTGGTGTGGAACATCTTGTATCAAAAATTATACCAATTTCAAGATGCACACAGATGAATGACTACATTTTAAAAAAATGTTTTATTAGGGGCTCATACAACTCTTATCACAATCCATACATACATCAATTGTATAAAGCACATCTGTACATTCATTGCCCTCATTATTCTCAAAGCATTTGCTCTCCACTTAAGCCCCTGGCATCAGGTTTTCTTTTTTTCCCCCTCCCTCATGAACCCTTGATAATTTGTAAATTATTATTTTATCATATCTTGCAAATGATTACATTGTTATATCAGATCTCTGACTTTGTTCCCTCTGGCTTTATTCCCTCCCGCTGTTTCATCTTTTACTTCAAATATCAAAATTCTTCCTTGCAGTGCTTCACCATGTCCATGGAGCACTTAAACCAGGCCGCCCAAACCTTCCAGCATTTTCGTACTAGTGGAATGTGGGGGATACTGAACCTCAAAGGCACATCGGATCAAAGAGCATCAGCATTTGTTGACAACAATGGTGTAACTGTGTGCTCTCTACTAGACTCTATCTCCTAGTGACCCAATGGGAAACAGTACAATTGTCTTGTCAGGTCTCCTGGACAGTGATCTTTATGGAAGTGGGTTTTTATAGCAGAGCTGTTTGTTGGTGGCCTCACACGATTCACCTTCCGGTTAGTAGCTGAGCGATTCACCAGGGTTCCTTTCCTCACTCATTATGGGATCAAACAACAAATCCATCAAGTCCATACTGACCCCCAGTCACTCTGTAGAACTGGGTAGAGCTTCCTTGGTGTGTTTCCTAGACAGTGACTCTTTACAGGAATAGAAAGCCCTGTTTTTCTCCTGTGGACCGGCTGGAGATTTCGAACTGCCGACCTTATGGTTAGCAGACTATACCATCGAGGCTCCTTTGGAGTGTGGTTTTCCAAAATAGTGAGACTTTTTCTGTTCCTGTAAAGCAGTGGTTCTCAACTTCCTTATGCCACGACACTTTAATACATAGTTTCTCATGTTGTGGTGACCCCCCCCCAATCATAAAATTATTTTCATTGCTACTTTATAACTGTCATTTTGCTACTGTTATGACTTGGTTGACCCTTATGAAAGGCCCCCAAAGGGGTCTCGACCCACAGATTGAGAACCGCTGCCATAAAGACTTGCAGCCTCAGAATCTCCATACTATGTGTTGGAATCAACTGAATGCAGTGGGTTTGGTTTGGGGAAAGACTTACAGTCTGGGAAGGCTTGCCCTAGGTGGAATCAACTAGATGGTGGCATGTTGGTAGTGGTGCTGAATGCCAACCAAAATGACAGGGCATTCAAATCAGTGTCTGATTACCCAATAAGCAAAGTAAGCACGGGTTTCCTTGTGCTGAGTGAATAATCTGCAGTGAGCTTTTTCTCATGTGTTTCACCACAACTCTGTGTGAAATGGTTCACTGGATCACTGAGTAAACCAGGACTTACCTTGCTTCTTCAATAATCACCCAGGTGAACCAGTCCCACCAGCCTGCTTCCACAGAGATTCTAGTCTCAAAAACTATGGGGGCGGTTCTGCTTGGGCTTATAGGGTCACTAAGAGAAGGTATCCACCCCAGGGCAGCAGGTTTGAGTAGCAAGGGGCAGATTCCCCTTCCCAGCACTGCACCCACTCAGGCTAGATGACCTGTTTAGCAGGAACCCAGAGATCTGACATAGAGTCTAAGGCTTTTAGGTTTAAGGGTTTCAGTGGGACTTCACTGCCCAGGTCCAGTCAGCTGCGCCCAAAAGTCAATGCTTGGAGGGTGGGAGGTGGTGGTGGTGCTGGCGGTGGTGGTGGTGCTGGTGGTGGGTGAATCACCTTTAGCTCCTCACTCATTTGTGTAATACACAACATAAAAGAGTCAATAAAAAAAACCCTCAATAATTGACACCACCTGGAAAGTCTCCGGCTGCTCGCCCGGCCCCCCTTCCCTCCGAGGAGTCTGCATTTCTACATTGGTTGTATTTTGGTTGCAATTACGTTTCGAAGTTCCCTTGGTACCTACGTTCCTGAAAGAGCGTAATGCCAAACGTGGACTTCAGGAAAGGCCCTGTTAGCTGGGTTCTCCCAACAGCCTTTCCCCGAGTGGCTTGTTTGTTCTTGTCCTGCCATGCGTGCCTTCCAGACGGAACTTGGCCTCCACAGGCGGAGAAAGCATTTTAGACTGCGGCCGGAGGAGGCGGGGCCACAAACCACGCCCCGTGGGCGGGTCCCTTCCCCGCCGGGCGGCCCTGGTGGGTGGGACCTAGGAGCTCCTCCCATAGGAGGCGTGTCTGGGGCGTGGCTATGCGTCCTGCCCCACCACCCACCAGTCTCCGTTTAGAAAGGCACATGCAAAACGGGGCGGCTGCCACCCCACTTACTCAGCAGATCTGGTGCCGCCGTTCGGGGCGGGCTCTGCCGGGGCGCACAGGCCACTCCCTTGGGACTGAGCGACGGGCCGGCGTGCGGCCCTCCAGCCGGAAGGTTACAGCTAAGGGAGCCTTGGTGTCGGCGGCCCAGGCCGGAGCAGCAGCGCCCGGGTAAGTCCAGGCGGGCACAGGCGGACCCGTGTGTGCACCCAGCTCGCTCGTTCACCGTCCTGCCTCTCACATCCGGGGCCTCACCGATCCCACGCTTACTAACTTTTTATTGTGAGTTGAGTGACGGTTTCTCGAGCGATCCGTTTTCCGTGCAATAATTCATGCAGATTTTATGTCATGGATCTCAATCTCCACCGCTGATTTTTTTCATCCCCTTCATCTGTCCCGGGTGAGATACTTCATAGCTTTCCCACTTCTAATTAATTTCTGGGGAGTTTCACTTGTCTTAGGTCGCGGTTACCAAAGCGTATGAATGAATGATGCAATCGTGCCTGGGGCACCCATCGGTACAAGATAAGGAAAATCCCCGAGATTGAGCTGAAGTGGTTAAGTCTGCTCTCTGCCCTCTCGTCAGAATTAGTTTGTGTGTTTAAGGAATTGGAACTTTAAAGTACTTTCCAAGATGCAGTTGTAAAGAGGAAGCCTCCATTAAGCCACTCTCATTCATTAAAGTTCTTCGCTGTATTTTCTTTACCTGTGACTTGTCAGTGACTCTTTAAGGATCTGGTTGACTGGGATTCTAAGTGTTTGAATGATGTGACACATGCGCGGTAGCTTTTATTAAACAAAGAAACTCAAACTCACTGCAGGGGGGTAGATTCTGGCTCACAGTGACCCTATCGGACAGAGCTGAACTGTTCCTGCCAGTTTTCAAGCCTGTCACTCTTTACAGAAGTAGAAAGTCATCTTTCTCCCTCGGAGCAGCTGGTGGTTTAGAACTGCTGACTTTGCAGTTAGTAGCCCAATCTATAACCTACTAAACCACCAGGTCTCCTATAACCTTTAGTAGCCAATACTTTATCGCTGCATAGTTTACGTACCATAAACTGCGTCCATCTTAAGGGTACATTCTGACGAATTGTGACAACTGTATAAACCAAAAGAGCAACCAAACCCATTGCCCTCAAGTGAGTGCCAACTTCGAGTCACCCTAAAGGACAGAGTGAAACTGCTCTGCAGTGTATCCAAGGACACAATCCTTACTAAGACTCTGGGTCAGAATCAACTTCAAGGCATTGAGTTTGGTTTAAATGTGTTTAATCCTTATGGGAGGGTGCCCTGGTGACATAGTGGTTAAAGTACTTGACTATTAACCTCAAGGTTAATGGTTCGAACTCACCAGGCACCCCATGGGAGAAAGACGTGGCAGAAAGATCCCAGCCTCAGACATCTATTGGGACGCAGTAGGTCATTGTGAATCGGACTCATAGTTGTGGGTTTGAGCTCTGGTTAATATTTACAGAAGCGATTCGCATCAGTTGGGTTTATCTTCCCAGAAGTCGACGGTCACATCTTTCTCCTAGAAAGCCACTGGTGGATCCCAATGGTCCGCCTTTGGGTTAGCAGCCAAGCACTTAACTGTTGTCCCCTGGGACAGCTGTATACACCAGCAGTTCTCAACCTGTGGGTCGTGACCCCTTTGGGGGTTGAACGACCCTTTCACAGAGGTTACCTGATTTATAACAGTAGCAAAACAACAGTTATGAAGTAGCAACAAAAATAATGTGATGGTTGGGGGTCACCACAACATGAGGAACTGTATGAAAGGGTCATATGATAGGGTCGTGGCGTCAGGAAGGTTGAGAACCACAAGTAACCCTTGTAACCACCATCCCCATAGAACCTTCCAGCCCCGTCAAGGCTCACTCAGGTGCCCTGGTGGCACAGAGTGGTGGAGTGTTGCTGACTGCAAGGGCAGTGGCTGGACTACCAGCCGGATACTCTTGGGGAGAAAGATATGACAGTCTGCTTTCTTAAAGAAAACAAATAAGCAAACAAAAAAGATTTGTACCCTTGGGACCCCTTGGAGTGGCTCTGCTCTGTCCTATAGGGTCATTATGAATCAGTAGGATGCCAGCGGGTGGGATTGGGTTTGATTTAGTGAGAGCTCCCTAGGGCTTTCCACCCTCCCACCCCTGTCCCCACTGACCCGACCTTTGTCACACCCGCCTCCCTGGCATTCTCAAGCGTCTCTCATGAGTGGGATCCCTGTACGCCCTCCTTTGTCTCTGGAGGCTTTCTGTCAGGCTAATTGTCATACCTAGCCATGTTTTTTGCATGTGGCAATAACTCATTTCTTGTCATTGGCTAGTAGTGTCTGACGTGAGAACAGACTGCATATTGGTGACGTTTTCATCTCTGGATGAAGATGTGTGGCTTGTTTCTAGTTTGGGGCCGTCACAAATAAAGCTGCTGTTCTTCCTGCTACCCTGGTGTTTTGTGGACTTGTGCTTTTTCCCTTTTTTTAATAACTTAATTGGGGGCTTGTACAACCCTTTATCACAATCCACACATCCATCCATTGTGTCAAGCACATTTGTACATTTGTTGCCATCAACATTCGCAAAACGTTTGCTTTCTACTTGAGCCCTTGATATCGCCTCCTCATTTTTCTCCCTCACTCCCCCCTCCCCCCTCCCTCATGAACCCTTGATAATTTATAAATGATTATTTTGTCATGTCGTACACTGTCCGGGGTCTCCCTTCACCCACTTTTCTGTTGTCCGTCCCCCAGGGAGGAGGTTATATGTAGATCCTTGTAATCTGTTCCCCCTTTCTACCCCAACCTCCCTCCATGGACTTTTGCTTTCTCTTTTCTTTTAAATACTTTTATTGGGGGCTCTTATATTTCTTATCACAATCCATACATTCTTCCAGTGTGTCAAGCACATTTGCGTATCTGCCGCCATCATCATTTTCAAAGCATTCTCTTCTCACTTGAGCCCCTCATATCAGTTCCCCATTTCTTCTCCCTCCCTCCCCCGCCCCCTCACGAACCCTTAATAAGTTATAGATTATCTTTTCCATATCTTACATCCTCCTCCATCTCCCTCATCTACTTTTCTGTTACTTGTTCCCCTGGGAGGGGGCTCCAGGTTGATCCTTGTGATCGATTCCACCCCCTCTTCTCCCACGCTCCCCTAATCCTCCTGGCATCTCCACTCTCCTTGTTGGTCCTGAGGGGTTTATCTATCCTGGATTCACTGTGTTGCGGGCTCTTATCTGTAGCAGTGTGCGTGCTCTGGTCTAATTCTAATCCATTTGTAAGGTAGAATTCAGGTCATGATAGTGGGGAAAGGAAGCATCAAAGAACTAGAGGAAAGTTGTGTGTTTCATCGGTGCTACACTGCACCCTGCCTGCTTCATTTCTTCCCTGTGACCCCTCTGTGAGGGGATGTCCAATTGTCTACAGATGGGCTTTGGGTTTCCACTCCACATGCCCTCCCACCCACCCCCACCATTCACCTTGGGTATGGTTTTATTCTGGGTCTTGGATGCCTGATACCTGATCCAATTGACACCTCATAATCACACAGACTGGTGTGCTTCTTGTGTGTGGACTTTGTTGTTTCTCAGCTAGATGGCCTCTTGTTTATCTTCAAGCCTGTAAGACCCCAGACACTATATCTTTTGATAGCCGGACACCATCAGTTTTCTTTACCACATTTGCTTATGCACCCACTTTTGTCTTCAGTAATTGCGTCGGGAAGGTGAGCATCACAGAATGCCGGATTGTTAGAACAACTGTTCTTGTGTTAAGAGAGTATTTGAGTTGAGGCCCAGTGTCCATCTGCAACCGTCATTCTTAACACATAGATATGAGTACATAGTTCTATTCCCCTCTCATTATATATATATATATTTACATATGTACATGTCTGTATTTAGGCCTCTGTAAATGTCCTTTGCCCTCTGGTTCTTTCCTCTATTTCCTTTTTACTTCCTTATTGTTCCACCATCATGTTCGGCCTTTATTCAGGTTTAGTAATTCCTTGCTGCTACATTGCCCTTGACTGAGCCCCACTAGGCACCCTACGACCATCTTTCCATTGATTTTAGTTCACTTGTTGTTCCCTTGTCTCCCTTGGTACCCCCACTTACTTTCTCCCACCTCCCTTCTCTTATAACCGCCCCCCCAACCATTGATCCCGTTATTTTAATTTCCAAATGATCCCACCTATCTAATCTAGACAGACATGCAGATACATTATAAGTACAAGAACCAGGTAAAGCCAAATAAAACAACAAAGAAAGGCAAAACCAACAAAACAATAACAACAGCAAAAAACAAACACAAAGTAACAATAACAAAAAGAAAGCCACTGACAAAAATGGAAACGCTTATAAATAGTGCAAGGTCTGTTTGTTGGCCTCTGTGAGTGTTCTCCAGTTGAGTCTGATGGGGTGCCACACTCTGCCTCCAAAGTCTATTTTTGGCATTTTGGTATCCCCTGCTGCCCTGCTGCATGCCCTCAGTGCCTCGCCCCGGTGTGACGGGGCCAGACCGTGCGCTATTCCCGCACTGTGTCCCCAGTGCTGTCCCCACAGCGTCCATGGTTCAGTGAGGGACGCCGTGTCCCGTGGTGGGGCCAGCCCTACAGTCCTCTTGTGCATTGTCTGCTCCAAGCAGGAACATCGTCCTGGGGCTGGGTGGGCCAGGATGTCGTCTCCTCCATCTCCATCCCTTGCGTTTCTCTGTGTGCCGTAATCGAACACGTCCCTCTCCCCAAGCTGTAGCCCCAGTGCTGTCCTCTGAAGTGTGTGCTTTGGCCAGGAGTAGGATCACTGGGTCTTGGGGGCAAGTGTGCCTTCAACTTCTCTGTGACACAGCCAAACCATCTTCCAAAATGGACGAGCCATTTCACATCCCCAGCGGCCACGTGTGGGTTCCAAGTCCTCACCGACATTTGCTCGGTGTTGACGGTCTTTGAAATCGGAGGCCTTCTTTATCCTGAGCTTGTCTGTCTGGCTCCTCTTTTGAAATCCCTACTTCACTCGTTTGCTCATGCCTTGGCCCGCTCTTTTCTCGGCCCTTCTTTTAATGGTCTTTTGATGAGACGCAGTTTTCATATTTGATGAAGCCCATACTAATTTCTTTCATTACATGTACTTTTTGTGTCTTTTATAGAACTTTTACAATCTGAAGGTGATTGTCTATGCATTCCAAAAAAAGACCCCTAACCCAAACTTGCTGCCTTTGAGTCAATTCCGACTCATAGCAGTGCCGTAGGACAGGGTAGAACTGCCTCTTGATGTTTCCGAGATCGTCACTGTTTACAGGAGTAGAAAGCCTTGTCTTTCTCCCACAGAGCGGCTGGGGGTTTGGAACTGCAGACCTTGCAGATCACAACCCAATGCATGACCACCATGCCACCAGGGCTCCTTCGTATGCACCTATTGCTGCACAGCAAAATGACTCCCAAGACTTAATGTCTAAACAACCAACCTTTCTAGTTCATAGTTATGGTGGGCCAAGGGGCCCTGGTGGCATAGTGTTTACCCATTGGGCTACTAAACGCAAGGTCAGCAGTTCAAAACCATCAGCCACTCTGCTGGAGAAAGACGAGGCTTTCTCCTTCCATAAAAAAGTGACCATCTCAGAAACCCACAAGGGTAGATCCTCCCTGTCCTGTAGGGTCAAGGTCAGTTGGCATGGACTTGATGTAGTGAGAAATCCGAGACACAGATAAATCCAGGAGCAGCTCGCTTTAGATGGTGCTTCCTCACTGGGAACTCTTAGGAGGTCGCAGTTGGCCAGACCAGACTGGGCTTTCCACCGATTGGCTGGAGAAAGATCTGCTTCTGAGCCCAATCATATGACGGTCAGCTGTGTTGGTTCAGTTAGTTCCTTTAAAATTTTTAAATTTCTTTTGCAGTCGTTGAGAGCACCCACTCACCTACCCAACTGTTTCCAGGGGAACAATTCAATGGCATTGATCACATTCTTCCCCGCTGTGCAACCAGACTCCCCTTCCCTCTCCGAGCTGTCCTCTCTCTGAAAAAGCCCTGCTCCTGAAGTTACCTCGCTGATCTTTCTAGTTGCTGGTCCCATTGGATACCCTAACCACCAGACTCACAGCCATCGAGCCAACTCTGACTCACAGAGCCCCACAGGGCCGGGAGGACTGCCCCTGTGGTTTCTGGGACCGGATGGTCGACAGGAGTAGCAATTCTTCAAGGAGCACAAGGCAGACGTCTTTTCTCGTTAAACTAATCTTTTGTTTTCTTAAACTGTTCATTGTGACTATGGGGTGGGTTTACAGAACGGGTCACTGTTTCTGCATCCAATTTATTAAACCTCCCAGGGCCTTGCCCTGTGTCCGTTGTCTGGTTAACGAAGACTTCAGGGGATGTTTATGGCTTAGGGTTGAAAGATAATCTCAGTGTGATCGTTCTGAGACTACTAGGCTTGTGCGACTGAAGGTCCAGGTCCTTGCTGGCTCCTTGCCGGGTGGGCCTCTCCACAGGGCAGCTCCCAGTATGGCGGCTAGCGTCTCTGAGAGACAGAGACAGAGAAAAGATGCCTAAGATCTAAGCATGTGCCTTTTCCCTTTTCCCTTTCTTACTCTTCTCAGGGCCTTGGTGGCATAGTGGGTTACACATTGGGCTGCTAACTCCAAGTCCACTGTTCAAACCCACCAGCCACCTTCCGGGCAAAAAATGAGGCCTTCACTCACATAAAAAATCCGTCTCAGAAACCCCCAGGGACAGTTCTGCCCTGTCCTCTAGGGTCACAATGAGTTAGAATTGACCCAATGGCAGTGCGGCTGGCTTGAGGCTCCTCAGACACAACCAGGGTTTGCCATGTGTGGTGGGGTATGTTTGAAACATTTGAAAACTAGTCCAGTAGCAGAATAGGAATTCCAGAGAGGAAGGGAAAGGGAATAATGAGAACAAGCCTCTTTTGGATGTACCTGATTTCAGAGGCAAGAGAGGAAACGATATTCAAGAAATAAGTTGAACATCACTGGACTGCCCTAGCGTCCTGGGCCCACTCTTTGGAGCAGGGCGTGGGCGGTCGGCTCCCTTGGCTGTGGCCTCCTGGAGACCTTTAGCACCTGAAGTACTTGTCACGCTTGGCAGAGTGGAGACAGATAATTGAGAAGACTTGAGTCCCTGGGCACAAGGCTTGGCGTACGTCCAGCATGGTCTACCTGTCCCAGGGAGTAGTCATGTACCTGGCTCAGGTAGAGTGTGAGTAGAGGCACCTTGAGCCCTCAGTCAGGACACACTTCAGCCTCCTGAATGATTTCTTTCCTTTCCGGACTCTGGTGGGCCGTGATGATGTTTTTTCAGTCTTACAAGCCTCACAATCTCTCTCTCACACACACACTTTTTCTTTTTCTTCTTTATGAGATTTAGCACTTTTATCCCCTTCTCTTAGGAGCCCTTGTGCCGTTGGGGTGATATATTGGGCTGCAAACTGCAAGGCAAGGTCAGCGGTTCGAAACCACCAGCCGCTCCGAGGGAGAGAGGCAAAGCCGTCTCCTCCTGTAAAGAGTGGCAGGCTTGGAAACCCACCAGGCAGTTCTATCCTGTCCTGTGGGGTGCTCTGAGCTGGCATGGACTTGACGGCAGTCCTGTCCTGTGGGGTGCTCTGAGCTGGCATGGACTTGACGGCAGTCCTGTCCTGTGGGGTGCTCTGAGCTGGCATGGACTTGACGGCAGTCCTGTCCTGTGGGGTGCTCTGAGCTGGCATGGACTTGACGGCAGTCCTGTCCTGTGGGGTGCTCTGAGCTGGCATGGACTTGATGGCAGTGGGCTTTTAGTTTTGACCCTTTTCTCATGAATGACAATTTTACTTACAAGGCTTCCGACTCCAAGTTGCTGGTCGTGCCTCCTCATGTACCAGAGTGTGGGGGCTGCTTGGAAGAGTCCACATCTCTTCCTCTGTCTGGTGCTCTCCCTGCGGCAGGCCTCACCCCGTCCCCTCTCCTTTCCATCCCACTCACCGGAGGATGTAGTAGGGTTTCTGTGAGTCAGAATTGACTCGGTGGTAATGAGTTTGTTTTAGGAATTCCCGGTGGTGAAGTGGTTTATGCACTGGGCTACTAACCACCAGGTCAGCAGTTCAAAATTACCAGCCACTCCAAGGGAGAAAGATGAGGCTTTCTATGCCTAGAGTTATTTAAGACCTATATATAGGTCAGTGGCAATGATAGATATCTATCTATCTATCTATCTAAATCAGAGGAAGCCCCTGTGTTCGGCCGGGTTGACTAGAAAAACAAATCCCGAGACACTCAGATATGTGTAAGAGAGACCTTTATATCAAGAACTAGTTATGTATCCATAAAACAGCCAGCGCAGTCTAGATCAGGTCCATAAGTTTGATATGAGCCCATCAGTCCGCTATTAGCCTATGAATTCCTCTTCAGACTCAAACAGCACATGCAATGGTGCCAAATGCAGGAAGATCACAGGCCAGTGGGTGCAAAGTACTGTGGATCCAATGGCGGTAGAAGCATTCCCAGGGCTCTGGTTGCCATCAGCGTGTTTCCATGTGACTTGTCAATAGGAAGGTGTAGCAGAGAGAGAGTGTGTCCCCCACTTCCAGGGAGGAAGAGAGGGAGTTCCCAGAATCCGCATGATTAGACCACACCCACAAAGAAACATCTTCAGTCTGTGACCTGATTGACAGACTAAACTCCACCCCTTTATTTTTTTATTAAGTGGATATGAAATTGTGTAACTACCACACCCTTCAACGAGATGGATTGCTCCAGTTGCTGCAAGAATGGGGCCCTGCTTGGAATTAGACGATGGTGAGGATGGCACAGGACTGGGCAGGGTTTCATTCAGTTGTAGGTGGGCTTGCTATGAGGTACGACTCACTTGCAGGCACCTAACAATTGTGAGGATGGCGCAGGCCCGGGCAATGTTTCATTCTATGGTGTATAGTGTCACTGTGGGTCGTAACCAACTCAATGGCACTTCACAACAAAAACTACTTAATCAGGTGTCCCTGGGTGGTGCAAAGGGTTAAGCTCTCAACTCCTAATCCCAAGGTTAGTGGTTCAAGCTCACTTGGAGGGACCTCGGAAGAAAGGCCTGGCCAACTGCTTTCATCTAGGTTCCAAAGCCACCGAGCCGATTCTGACTCATGGTATCATTTCTGTTCAGAGTCAAGTTTGTGTTGACCGTTGATACCAGCTTTTGCTTGTTCTGAGAGGCCCTGGTGGTGTAGTGGGTTGAGCTGCTAACCACGAGGTTGGCAGTTTGAACCTGTCAGTCTCACCAAGGGAGGAAGAAGAGGCTGCCTGCTCCCACAAAGATTTAGAATCTCAGAAACCCATCGGAACCGGAGACCTACTGTCTTGGTGGTAACACACTGGGCCTCAATCTGAAAGGCTAGCATTTCGAAACGACCAGCTAGCTCCTCAGGAGAAAGACCAGGCTTTCTGCTTCTGTAAAGTTGCAGTTCTATTCTGTCCTGTAGGGTCGTTACGAGCCAGCATTGACTGGAGGGCAGTGAGTTCGATTTCTTCTTCTTTTTTCCTCTTCCTCAGTGCCCCTGGGTGGCCTTTTGATTAAGAAGCCAATCAACAACTTCTTGGGCCACTCCACACCGAACTCACTGCAGTTGAGTGGATTCCAACACTTAGTGGCCCTACACAGGCTTTTGGAGGCAGAAAGCCTCATTTTTCTCCCTGGAAGAACCTGGTGGGCTTATACTGCCAACCTTGAGGTTAGCAGTCCAACGTGCACCCTAAGAACCACCAGGGCTCCTCTTGGGCCACTCAGGGTCCTGCGAGGGCACATAAACCATATATCATACAATGTAATCAGCGAATCAAATTAAGATTTATGCAGCCATCACTACAATCCACGTCAAACATCTTCCTTTTAGATTCCTTGCTGTTTGTCTCCTCTTTGCTCTCATGCTTCCCTGCCATGACCCTGGGCAGTGATCAGTCTGGTCACTGTCTTTCTAGATCTGCCTGTCCAGGATTTCATAAGCAGAAAATCATACAAAACTCAAACAGGAAGTGTACAGATAGCAACTGGAAACACAGGGAATCCAGGACAGATGACTCCTCCAGGACCAGTGGTGAGAGTGGCGATGCCTGGAGGGTGGAGAGAATGTGGGGTAGAAAGGGGGAACTGATTACAAGAATCTAGGAATAGCCTCCTCCCTGGGGGATGGACAGCAGAGAAGAAGGCGGGGGGAGACGTCGGACAGTATAACATATGACAAAATAATAATAATTTATGAATGATGAAGGGTTCATGAGGTAGCGGGAGTGGGGAGGGAGGGGGAAATGAGCAGCAGATATTAAGGGCTCAAGTAGAAAGCAAATGTTTTGAGAATGATGATGGCAACAAATGTATATATGTTCTTGACACAATGGATGGATGGATTGTGATAAAAATTGTATGAACCCCTAATAAAATGATTAAAAAAGAAAACTCAAACAGGAAGCAAACAAACAATGATTAGACAAAAATGTTTTTTTTAAAAAAAACCTCAAAGAGAAAGCAGAAACTATTACAAACTGAAACTTTAACCAGCTTTAAGTGTAAAACACAAAAGGGAGATCAAATAATAAGGTGTTACATTTTAACATAACTACATCCACCCATGGGACTTTCCAATGCAAGCTACTCACATCCCTGGACTGTGGTCAGAGGGGATTCACAGGAGCTTTAATCCATGTGGCTTCCACTGTCCTCCCCCGCCGTCTACAAACCAGGTGTTCACAATTGCAGCTCTGATACCAGCCCTTCCTTTGAGTCGTCTTCCTCTTTTGAATTGTTTCATGCCTTTATAATCTGAAAATCAATCTGTCTGACCTCGTGGGCGCCACCAAAGCTCTGAGAGGGCTTGCTCTGGCCTGCAGGTCACATTGTCCTGACCCCTGACTTAAAATATTTGTTTTATTTGTGTTTTTTACCCCCTCCTAGGTTAACTTTGTACTGACTTGTTCTGTCCAAGGCATTTGTTAGAAATCAGTGACAAAGTGGTCAGCCAGCCCCTGTGAGCGTGTGAGTTCTTTTTACCCTCTGTTGGCTTAAGTGTAAGTTGTTTGCATCATCAATGTGGCCTCGGACATGGCTTCCAGTGATGGAATTCGGATCTTTCAAATTCTTCTTTCATCCTTTTCACCCCGACCATTCCCAATCCAGTGGCTTTTGGCTTGCCTGTTTTCGTTGTAAATGCTGTAGTTAAATAAAAGCTTCCCGTTGAGAACAGTGCAGTAACGATGGACACTTGCGTCCTCCTGGGTGAAGCTGAGGTGGCCTTGTGGGGAGGGCCATCGGAATGGAGCCCCTTTCAGCTCTTAACTTTAAGGCATCTCTTCTACCTCTTGTTCAAAAAAGAGCGAGAGGTAGGCATGAGAGGGAGGCTGGCTAAGAGTTTTCCTTGGCCAGCTTGGCTTCATCTTTACTTAGTGGGGTCTTATTGGTGTGTGTGATAAGCTAACAGCAGAGGACACCTTCAGTAAAGACAAGGCAAGAGACAAAGTATGTAGCTGTACAAGGGGGCTTCCAAAAGCTTGTGGGGAAATTCCATTATCCTTTTTTATTTTCTCCCTTAAAAAAACAACAACTGTGAATTGAGTGAAAATTTACAGAGCAGATCATCCGTTTTACAGTCGACCGGTTATCAAGTTCCCCACCCCCCACCTCCCCCACTGGCCTTTCCTGTTTCCATCATTTGGGGCCCATCTCCCTCTTGTTGGCTCTCGTCTTCTCCTTCACCCAGGTTAACATTTGTCTGCCCAGAAGCAGCCCTGGTTCCATGTTGGGCAGTCATGGGTTCCATGTTGGGCTGCCAACCCACAGGTTAGCGGTTCAAAACCACCCACCGCTCTTTGGAAGAGAGATGAGGCTTTCTGCTATTGTAAAGAGTTACAGCCTTGGAAAGCCACCGAGGCAGCCCTACCCTGTCTTGCAGGGTCACTAGGGGTCAGCAGCACGGACCTCATGGCACTGAGTTTAGAGCTGTTGTTTTCTCTGCCGTATTCACTGCTGTCGAGTAGTCGAGGGTGACTCGACAAGACAGGGTTAGAACTGCCCCTGCGGGTTTCCCAGGCTGTAAATCTTGACGGGAGTAGAAAGCCCCATCTTTCTCCCGAGGAAACGCCAGTCATTTCGAACTGCTGGCCTTGGGGATCCCAGCCCAATGTGTAACCAGTAAGCTCCTTTTCCCCCGACACAGAAGGCAAGATTTCTACCACTGAACCACCACCGCCTGCCCTCCACGGTGCTCTCCAGATGCAGCCCCCCCCCCCCCCTGTCTGAGAGTCCACTCAGGGCACAGCGTCCTCTTCCACATTCGGCTCAAAGCCCTCGTTGGGCGTCAGATGTCTGTCTCTGTGTTAGCATGCTTCACGGTGCCCGGGACCGGAAACAGCCGGCAGTCGCTCCCCCGTCAGCGATGACCCCGAAGCGGGCGCTGGCAGTGTCAGGAGGGCGCCCTGGTGGGCAGTGGCTGCTCACTGCGAGGCCGGTGGGCTCACACTCGCCCAGCTGCCAGCCGCTCCTCGCAGAACGTCTCTGGGACAGTTCTCCGTCTCTCAGGATCACCAGCAATCGAAATCAGCTTGATGGCAACCGACAGCCACCACCTTCACGACGTCGGCTGAGCCATGCTCAACTGTGTGACGCCGGGGCGTGGCCCTTGCCAGGCCAAACACCAAACCATGGGGTGGGTTCAGACGCACAGCGACCCTGCAGGACAGAGGAGAGCTGCCCCTGTGGGCTTCCGAGACTCGGTCTCCTCGAGAGCGCACAGCCCCCTCTTTCCTCTCCGAGCAGCCGGTGGGTTCATGCCAGTGCCCTTTCTGCTCACAGTCAACGCTCACCCCGCTGCCCCACCCACGGGGCTCCTCAGAAGGTGAAGTGGAACAAGTTCTGGGTACCTCCTTCTGGGGGTTGACACCGACTTTGAAGCAAATCTGGGACACGTAGACCAGAGGCAATGAGCCATGTCGGACCTTCTCCGGAGGCTGTGTGCTCTGTTCCTTCATACCTGTGTCTTTTCTCTCTTGGACGAGCCAGGCTTTCCCAAGGATGGTGTCCCACTCCGAACTGAGGAGCCTTTTCTGCTCGGCCGACGCCGTCTGCTTTGACGTGGACAGCACGGTCATCAGAGAGGAGGGCATCGATGAGCTGGCCAGGTTCTGCGGCGTTGAGGACGCGGTGTCAGAAATGTAGGTTCGGGATGGGGACTGCGTCCCGCGTTATGAGAGTCGGGTGAAAGGTGCTCCCCCATTTAAGACCCCACCTAGGAGTTGTGGGCGCGAACTAGAGGCCATTTAGCCCTGTTTTGGGGGGGGCGTGTGTCTCATCCATTCACCCAGTGAGACAAAGACCCTCCGCCCCACAAACATCGACAATGGTGGGCTATGGTCGCAGCCAGTGGGCTAAGAGGACGGTCTGGGAGACATCCAGGTGCCCAGCACTTGTGAGAGTATGGCCTCCGTGGTTTACTGGGCAGCTGGTTCTGGGTCTGAGCCTCTCCTGTCACCTCTCTCTATCTCTCTCTCAGTAGCTATCCCAGCCGTGCCTGGAGTCAGCAGGCCACCAATCATGTTGGGCCCAGCCACATCTGATGCTCGCCGGCCCCCGACTTCAACGTTCTTCCTAGGTTTACAGGACGTGACTAGGCTGTGGGGTGGTCTCTGTTAGCCTTCCGATGTCTCAGCAGCAAACACTCCCTCCTGCCACTGCCCTCCCTGGATGTGCACTGGGCTGGGGAGCCAGGACGGCTGCTGGCCAGCCTGACTGTCCTCTCTTCCCCTAGGACGCGGCGGGCCATGGGCGGCGCGGTGCCTTTCAAGGCTGCGCTGACCGAGCGCCTAGAGCTGATCCGGCCCTCCCGGGAACAGGTGCAGAGGCTGTTGGCAGAGCACCCGCCACACCTGACCCCTGGGATCAGGTAAGAGGACCCTGGCTCTGGTGCCACACTTCCCCACCCAACACCCGACAGCCTGTCACCTGCATTTGAGATCTGCCACGTGTGTGGTCCTCCCTGCAGTTCTTTTCTTTTTTATATTTGGGATGGCTTTTTAAAAAGTAATTTTATTTGGGGCTCGTACAACTCTTATCACAATCCATCCATCCATCCATCCATTGTGTTAAGCACATTTGTACATTTGTTGCCATCATCATTCTCAAAACATATGTTATCTACTTTGAGCCCTTGGTATCAGTTCCTCATTTTTCCCTGCCCTCTCCAACCCCCCCTCTTGCTGCAGTTCTGTGTGGTCTCAGCTGTGCCTGCACCTGCACCCCTCACCCTTGGTGGCCTCTGAGGAAACCAGTGACACAAACCGCTCGCCTGTGACTGCATCTTGTGTTTCTGGATGCATTACAAACAAACAAACAAACAAACCAAACTCACTGCCATCGATCAAGTCGATCAAGTTAATGCAAACTCGCAGTGACCGATCGGACAGGGGAGAACTGCCCCTGTGGGTTTCTGAGACTGTGACTCTCTACAGGAGTAGAAAGCCTCATCTTCCTCCCAAGGAGTGGCTGGTGGTTTTGAATTGCTGACCTTGAGGTTAGCAACCCAATGGGTAGCCACTGCACCACCAGGGCTCCTTTTGAGATGCCCTGGCAGGAAGCGTTGTGTGGAACGAGTTTCTGGTGCTGCTCATCGATTCCTCGGTGCCTAAGGAGGAGGGCTTCCAAAAGGTCCTGGGGAAATTTCCTGAACCCCGGCTTACAAACAAGCCCGACAACCAGCCCCTAACACATCATCCCGGGTCTGGCAGGCGCAATTGTACAGCGATAATAAGTAAAGATTATAGTAAAGTCATAGAGAGCATGAGAGATAAAAGAGAGATTGAAATAATGGAGTCAGACACATTTCATGGTAGCATGCTCACCTCAGCCTTACTTGGTGGTCCACATGGAGAGAGTGAGATATGTATTGCTAACCAAGGCTTTTATATTCTCTGGGGACATGCAAGCCAGCTAATTACAGGTGAAGACATAAGTCACAGGAAAGGGTAATAGGAGGGTGGTGATCCAGGAAGGAGAGGGATTGGGGGTACACATGCGACATAATGGGTGGGTCCTAGATTCAGATGGCAGCCTAACTTTGGATATGATTGAGCCGGTTTGACCTGTTCTCTGGCTCTCCATGGAAACCATTATCAGTAGGGTGTAAACTCCATCTACAGACACCAGACTGATGGCCTCAAGCCTTTAGGGAGAAGTAGCCCATTGTCCTTAACAGCAGGGAGCAGGTGCTACTTGTAGTGGGACCAGACAGTAGTCTGGCAGCTGACTGCCTTCAGGGAGGTAACTTGACAATCATTTACCATTAGCTGCAAGCAGTGTCCTGTCTAACATCTATTTGGGGGAGAGGACTTGGGAGAAATCTTTCTGTTTCCCACACCAGGCTTTAGTGCAAAAAGAGCCCTGGTGGCCCAGGGGCTTCCTCCTTGGGCTTCTAGCTGTAAGATCAGCTGTTTGAACCCATCAGCTGCCTCTGCAGGAGAACAATGAGGTTGTCTGCTCCTTAAAAGAGTTAGAGCCTTGGAAACCTGAAGCAGCAGTCGTACCCTGTCCTACTGGGTTGCTGTGAATCTGAACTGACTCGATAGCTGTGTGTGTGTGTGTGTGTGTGTGTGTGTGTGTGTTAAAGTGCTAGGGCTGTCATCCCCAAGGTCAGCAGTTCGAAACCACCAGCCGCTCCTTGGGAGAAAGACGAGGCTTTCTACTCCTGTAAAGAGTCGCAGCCTCAGAAACTCACAGGGGCAATTTGGTTTAGGAAAGGCTCCAAGCCTCTTCCATGGTCTAAAAGCTGCACATACAGAGGCGATTATGATGAAGAGGTTGTTGTGGGTAAGAGGTAGGTCTCTATGTGAGGGCGGAATTCCATAAATGAAAAGGGAAGTAGAACTTGCTTGTAAGTTGGATGTTCGTAGCCTGGGGTCTGCTTATATCTAGAAAAATACCTTTAAAACAGACAGACAAAAAACAGTTGGTGGCAAGTGAATTCCAACCTACGATGACCCCGGAGGTGTCAGAGTAGAACCATGCTCTGTAGCATTTTCAGTGGCTGATCTTTTGGGGAGCAGATCACCAGACCTTTCTACCCAGGCACCTGTTGATAGACTTGAACCTCCAACTTTTCCGTTAGCAGGCGAGTGTGATAACGTTTCCCACACATGTAGGAGGTCCCATTCCTCAGTCAGTATTACCAGACGTGTTCAGGAGAACAAGACCTATTTTCGCCTGTCTTACACATTTCCATTTTTCTCTCTTTTGTATTTCAACGGTCTTTGGTGTTTCATGCTTTGCGCTTGCAGGGAGCTGGTCAGTCGCCTCCATGAGCACAACGTCCAGGTGTTCTTAATATCGGGGGGCTTTCGGAGCATCGTCGAGCACGTGGCTTCAAAGCTCAGTATCCCGGCCACCAACGTGTTCGCCAACAGGCTGAAATTCTATTTTAATGGTAAGACCGCGATGGTGATGTCTCTTTCTCTTCGGGTTCAGTGTCCCGTAGGCTGTTGGCTTGCAACTGAAGTCGGGGAGGCGTCTGATTCACATGTCGGGAGTAAATCTTTCTTTGGAGAACCAGAAATCTTTTTTTCTTGTTCTGCAAAACAGCCTCTGGCCAGCAACTCTCCGGGCTTTCCCCAGCGCAGGTGGGTCAGTGTCCACTCGCAGTGACCCTCCAGACAGAATTGAACTGCTCAGTGGGGTTTTCAAGGCTGGCAGTCTTGATGGAAGCAGACAGGCTCATCTTTTTCCCCTGGAGTGACTGGCCTTGTG
This sequence comes from Tenrec ecaudatus, assembly GCF_050624435.1. Taxonomy (NCBI): domain Eukaryota; kingdom Metazoa; phylum Chordata; class Mammalia; order Afrosoricida; family Tenrecidae; genus Tenrec; species Tenrec ecaudatus. The sequence goes on from NC_134541.1 coordinate 136,174,240, forward strand.
TTTAGTGCCCAACACATGACCCACGTCACTTTCAGGACCCTTTGCCCTAGCTTTAGCAGTGATCAGTCATGTCTGCTCGTAGCTAAACACCAATCTTCCTTAACCCACCTTTTGGTACACACTGTGCTTCATTCTTAGGAGCACTCTTGGGGATCTGGTCGTACCCAGAGTGGTGCAAATGTTTCATGTGCTCGGCCGCGAATTAACGGGCTGGAGGTTCAAGTGCACCCAGAGGGGCCTCGGAAGAAAGGCCTGGAGATCTATTTCTGAAAAATCAACTGTTGAGAACCCAGGGAGCACAAGTCTACTGTGATGCACACACAGATTCAGAATCAACTTGATACTAACTGGGAGCTCATGTCTATAGTGGGTATACGTTGGGCTGCGACTCAGAAGTTCAGCAGTTCTAAGCCACCAGCTGCTCCGTCAGAGAAAGATGAGCTGTCTGCTTCCATAAAGATCCACAGCCTTGGAAACACACAGGGGCAGTTCTGCCCTGTCTTATAGGGTCGTCGTGAGTCACAATTGACCCAGTGGCAGTGAGCATAGAGAGGATTGGAAAAAGAGGGGGGTGGGTGTGCTAATTACAGAGAGGGAAAATGATTGGGTCAAATAAGATAGCATTTCTTCTTATTTTAAATTTCACCGTATTCTGCTCCCTGGACAAGGATTGAGATTTACAAACCTGGGTGCTTCAGAGGATAAAAGGAATCCCCCCTGGGGTGTGTATGACCTCCCAGAGTTCGTCTCTGGTCCCCCAAAATGAGTGTGCAAATGGTTAACGAGCTCCACTGCTAACTGAAAGGTTGGAGATTCAAGTCTGCCTAAAGGAGCCTCAGAAGTAATTCCTGGTGGCCAGCTTCTTTAAAAATCAGCCTTTGATAAAAGGTTAAAAACGTAACAAAAAACAATCCTTGCCCAAATTGCAATGTTAGAATGTAACAAACTCACTGCCAAGGGTCTATGTTAACTCCTAACGACCCTCTAGAACAGGGTGGAACTGCCCCTGTGGCTTTCTGAGACTGTCACTCTGTACGGGAGTAGAAAGCCCCATATTTATCCCTCAGAGTGGCTGGTGGTTTTGAACTGCTGCCCTTGCGGTTAGAGCCCAGTGCGTAGCCTCTCTGCCACCAGGGCTCCCTCAAGTCACAATGAAAAGTTTTAAATAGAAAAAGGAGACCCTGTGGAGCACGGTTCTGATCGGAAACATGCGTTGTCAGTGGCTCCTGGGCACCCGGAACAGTACCCTCTACATGCAAGTGGTTGGCACCATTTAAAAGCAAAGCCTGTCTGCTCTGAGCCGGAGGGGTGGGGTCCCAGCTGGGTGACGTCCCTGACGGCCGATGATGGTCTTCTCATTGGGGTTTCAGTGACCACCCGCATCTGTGGGGTTGCTGGTGGTGGCCGTGGAATTCCAACTGTGCCTTTCCTGTCCTCTCTCCAGGTGAATACGCAGGCTTTGACGAGACGCAGCCAACAGCAGAATCCGGTGGGAAAGGAAAAGTCATCAAATTCCTAAAGGAAAAATTTCACTTTAAGAAAATAGTCATGATAGGTGACGGGGCCACCGACTTGGAAGCCTGCCCCCCTGCTGTGCGTATGGGGGACCCTCACGCAGGGTCCGCTTGGTCCTTTGTGGGTGGGCAGCTGATTCAGAACGAAGCGTCTTTCCAGGAGTGCCAACACTAGAATCTGAGGGTCCCTGGGGACTGCAGACAGCTAAGGTGGTCAGCTGCTGACTGGAAGACTAGGCATTCCAGGTCACTCAAAGGTGCCTCGGAAGAAAGGCCTGACCCTCTGCTTCCTAAAAACCAGACCTTGACAACCGTGTGGAGCACAGCTTTACTCTGACACACCTGGAGTCGTCAGGAGGCAGCTTACATGCACCCAGGAGTTTATCGCTGTGAAAAGGGCTAAAAAACTAAACAGCTCAAGTAAATTCACTCGCCTTGTGGTAGCAGTTGGCTTTGGGCAAACCCGAAAAAGACTTAGGAACTAAAACCCCTTTTAAAACTTTTAATGACACGCCCCGTAAAGAGTGACAGCCGCAGAGACCCACGGGGGCAGGAGTTCCCCCTGTCGTGGAGGGCCGCTGTGAGTCGGCATGGCCTCGAGGCAGTCAGCTCGGTTTGGTTTAGACACTGTCAGAGGAACCTGGGTGGTGTGGGGGCTATGCATTGGGCTGCCAACTGCAAGATCTGCAGTCCCAAACCACTTCCTGCTCCCAGAGAGGAAAGGGAGGCGTTTGACTTAAGAATTAGTCTTGGAAACCCCACCCCCCAGGGGCAGTTCTACCCTGTCCTGGAGGGCCGCTGTGAGTCGAAATGGACATGAAAAATCCTCAACAAGTAACCCAAAGCTTTGTTGCCCATTGCTACTTCGACCTTTTTTGCTTTTTAAAAGCAATTTCTTTTCATCTCCTAGGATGCTTTCATTGGGTTCGGAGGAAATGTGATCAGACAGCAAGTCAAGGATAACTCCAAGTGGTACATCACCGACTTCGTGGAGCTGCTGAGAGAGCTGGAAGACTAGCCCGTCCCTACACGGCCGAGTGCCGACTTCAGACGGAGGTTTACCAGTGAGACCGGTTGATACCGTGCCTGTCATCGAATTGCCCATGATGACGCCTGGTGCTGAATTTCTACTTACATGTTGGGGGACGGGAGGGCTCCAAGCAAATTCTCTCCCTTAAAAAGATGACGACTGTCGTGCCAGTGTTGTTAGCAGCATTATTAATTCATTAACAACCTGCAGAGTTCTGTAATCTGGGTTCTTGAGCTGTGTTCCTGGGTGTATTTTATCTGGAGCCTTTTAAAGCTGGATGGTCAATAGAAGGACTTCCATCTCCTGGAAATACGGATCAGGCAACCTTCCGTGAATGTCTGTGTACCTTTGGGTGTACAAATCAAAAATGTCACCTGTGCCTCAGAACAGATGTGTGGCATTTTCATTTTGGCCTTTCCTGGACCTTGAGTCATTATTTCAAGTAGTTTAAATAATGAAATCCATATGACCTCTAAACCAGCGGTTCTCAACCTGTGGGTCATGACCCTTTTGGGGGGGGTCAAACGACCCTTTCACAGGGTCGCCTAAGACCATCGGAAAACATGTATTTCCGTTGGTCTTACGAACCAAGACACAGCTCCTCTATACGTCTCCAGGCGGGTCTACCCACATGCAGATATGCCCATCTACGAGTACCCAGCTTGAAGACTGTGACCCATGCTACACCATGCTTCAAGATGAAATTTCATTTATTTGTCGTTAGAAATAAATATTTCACAATATAGAATTACATACTGTTTTTGTGATTCATCACTATGCCTTAATGATGTTCAATTTGTAACATTGAAAATACAACCTATCAGATATTTACATGACAATTCATCACAGTAGCAAAATGACAGTGATGAAGTAGCAACGAAAATCATGTTATGGTTGGGGGGTCAGTTCCACATGAGGACCTGTATGAAAGGGTCGCGGCGTGATGAAGGTTGAGAACCACTGCTCTGGACAAAGAACAGATCTAAGACCTGCACCAACCTCAGGGTCAGGATTCCCCAGGTGGCAAAGACATTGAAACTTTTGACTGCTGCCCGACAGGCTGAAGGGTGCCGCAGAAGGAACGCCTGGCAAGCTACTTCTGAAAAGAACAGCCACCAGCCACTGAAAACCTGATGGACCCCGTTTTACTTTGATGCGTGGGGGGGGGGGGTGGCCGTGTGTGTGTGTGTGTGTGTGTGTGTGTGTGTGGTGATCAGGGTGGTCACAGCTGGCTGGTTCTTTGTCTGTGCTGATGTCTAACCCCAGGCACCGTGGCCCCACCACACACACCCTCTCAGCACGCTTAGGAAAGGCATGGGCTAGCAAGGACTTGCTAAGAAAAAAATTCAGTGGAGCCTGAAACCAAAGTGCTGATGTTAACAAAAAGGGGGTCTTGAAAAAGCACATGAGGAACTAAAACTTGATGAACCCCAAAAGCATTTCCCTTAAATTCCAAATACAAACCCACTAACCCACTGCCATCGAGTCAATTCTGACTCATCGGGACCCCCGAGGACAGAGGGTCCTAGAAGTACCCTTGTGGGCTTGTTGCCAAGCCTGTCCAGTCTGTCCCGGAGCAGAGCCTCCTTTCTCTCAAGGAGTGGGCTGTTTGGCTTCAAACTGCTGACCTTGCTGTGAGCAGCCCAGGGCTTCCATTAGGTTAGGTGCCATCTAGTCGGTTCCAGTTCCTAAGGACCCAATTTAATGTACGATAGAACGAAACACTGGCCCGTCTGCGCCATCCTCTGAGTGTTCTGGTTTGAGCCCGGTGTTGCAGCCTCTGCCTGCGCTAATCCATCTCATCTAGCGCCTTTCTCTTTTGGGCTGCCCGTCTACTCTACCAAGCCCCATGTCCTTCCTCTTCCAGGGACTAGTCTTTCCTGATAACATGGCCCAGAGCATGGGAGACGCAGCCTCGCCGTCCTTGCTTCTAATGAGCATTCTGACTGTACTTCCTCCCACACAGATCTCTTTGTTCGTTTGGCAGCCCTTGGTTCTTTAGTTGTTTTTTTTTAATTACCCCAATGGTATATATGATTTCTTTTTTTTCCAGATGAGAAGACCCTAAGACCCCTCCCCTCTCTTTCCCAGCTGCCCCAAGACAGGGACATTCAGAACGTGCCTTGAAAGCCTGAGACTCCCTGGTGGGAAAAGGAGGGAGGATGAAGGTAAAGGAGGTTGTGTGAAGTTGTATTATTGATTATTTTTGTTCCTAAAACTTCTAACAGAGCCAAACAATTGAAGCTGGCTCCATGATCAAGTAATGGTTGACCCCTGGAATGAAATTGGAGGCATTGATTTCCTTTAAATAGAAAAATCAGGGTTTTGGCGGGGAGCCACGAAGGAGGTGGCCTGGGAATCAAGGGGTGGTTGTTTGGCTGGTGGAGGGAGCTGGCTCACGCCTGCTCTCTGGCAAGGCTCCTGGGAGCTGCTTTGTGGTGTTTGTGTGCCGGGGCAGGACTGGCCCTGCCAGCTCTGGGGAAGGTCTGCCGAGCCTGCCGCCCTCAGGGCAGGAGCCTGCCCAAGAATGGGCATAGAATCCGACTCCATCTGAGGCACAGGCATTCCCACGTCGCCCCCGGGGTCCTGGTCACCCAGCCTTTCCCGTCACAACCCTCTGCACCAAAGCGCCCACAGGACCCTTCCTTTGTGAGCCTGGAAGGGTGAGTTTTCAATGATGGAGCTTCCTGGATTCACTGCCCAAGACTCCTTGGCGCTCCAGGGGCGGGCAGACCTCGGAGGTGGCAGTGGTGGGTTCAGGTCCAGGCCTGCTATCAAGTGGATATCCTGATATGGGTTGGTGTGGTTTGGTTTTCTGTTCCTAGTGCAGGCAGAAGTGATGCTTCCACTAGGCTGTGGTTTATGAAGGTCCCAGTTGGCGGTGGAGCTGGTTTGAGGTTGGGCTGTGAGCCTGTTGGTCTTGAACTGCTGACCTTGCTGTTAGTAGCCCAACTTATAACCCTTGATGTTATAGGGTTGCTTGTATCAGTATGTATGGGCAGATCTAGTCATGTTGACTTCCTCACGGTCTGTGGGTTTTGCTGGTTTTTTTCCTTACACATTGAGGTTTCAGGCCATGCTGTGTGGAGCCAGGGGCCTGAAACCACCAACTGCTCCGGGAGAGAGATGAGAGTCTGGGAAACCCACGGGGCAGTTCTACCTTGTCCACAGGGTCGACTGGCAGTGAGTTTGGTTGTCTAGGAAGGGTGAATGTTTGTGTGAGGGTTCAGCATGACACAGGCAGGAAGTGAGTTCACGCTGATGGACTGGCTCCACGCAGGGTGACCACAAACCAACCCTCAATGTGCAAAAAGACAAAACCCACAGACCCTGAGAAAGGCAATACACTTAGCTCTGCCCACACATAATGACCTGTGACATCATGAGTTACGAGTTGGGCTAACTGCAGGGTCAGCAGTTCAAGACCAAAAGGCTCGCTCCACGGGGGAATGAGGCTTTCTACTCCCATAAAGAGTGAGTCTCAGAAACCCTTAGGGCAGTACCACCCCACCCTGAAGGGTGCCGAGTTGGCTAGCATTGACTGATGGCTGTGAGCTTCTGGTTTTTGTCTTTGTCTTTTTGAGTCAGCAGGGGGTGTGAAAGACAAAACCGTAACTTCTTGAGTGTGGTTCTTTGGTGTCTAAGAGCCTCCTGGGAAGCAAAGTGAAATCCCAGGGCCATGAAGATGAAGGAGCCCTGGTGGGGGTCTTGGGTTTATGTGTTGGGCTGTTGACCGCCAGGCAACTCCTGGCACCAGCCAACTCCTCAGGAGAAAGACAGGGTTTTCTACTCCCGGGACAGGCCTGGAAACTCACCGGGACAGTTCTACTCTGCCTATAGGGCTGTTATGAGTTGATTGGCCCATTGGACTGAACAGATCATTTTCAGCCCTGAGGAACTCCGTGTTGAAGAGGGCAAGGCGCAGCGCCTGGGCTCACGTGTGCCCAGCTCTTCTGAGGGGAACCCGGTGACACGGTGGGTGGATAAGCGTTTGTTAACTGAGAGGTTGGTGGTTCGAACCCCCCAGCTGCTCCTGAAGAGCAGTCTCTCCTGTACTGCTGACAGCTGGGGGAACCCTGGGGCAGCTCTCCCCGGTCCTCGAAGGTTGCTGCAATCAAAACCCACTGCCGTCGAGGCCATCCTGAAGCACACTGACCCCACCGGGCAGAGGACTGCCCCTGTGGGCGTCCAGGCTTGCAAATCTTCATGGGAGCAGCGCCTCATCTTTCTCCCAAGGAGCAGCTGACAGTTTTGAACCCTTGGTCTTTCTGTTAGCAGCCAATGAATAACCCACCAGTGGCCCTGGGTGCTAGAAGCCTGTCAAAATCTACCCCAGGGCCAAGGGTTTGGGTTTGGCTCCTAGTGTTAGCAGCGTGTCTCCTCCCCACGACCATGACATGCACACACGTTCCCCATAGCCCTCTACCAACAGGCTGCCATGGGGCCCCGTCTGACGGTGACCCTGAGTCTGAGCAGAACTGGCCCCATGGGTTTCTGAAGCTGTTCATCTTTACAGGGACAGCCAGCCTCATCCTTGTCCCTCTGAAGAGGCTGGTGGTTTCAAACTGCGGACCTCGTGGCGATACTACCATGGCGCCTTAAGAGGCTGGCGGGCTTCATACCTCAGCTCTAGGCTCACACCCGCCCGTGGAACCAAGGCGGGCTCTGCTGTACAAGTGGTGGTAAACAAGAGATCGCAGTGGGGCTGGGGTGGGGAGGGATGTGAAAATTAAGAGGATTTTATGAACGTTTCTATGTTCCTGCAGAAAAGCATTCACATGTAAAAGTTGGACATTTGATATAAGATTTATTCACACTGTTTTACACATAAATTTTTCAATTGGAGGGCAGGAGGTAAGTGGAGGGGCAGATAGGATCCCACCCACACCCTCACTCCCAGACAAGGCTGTCACATGATTACAGACACAGAGTTGGCACACCTGATTGAAAAACAAAATCAAACAGAGCTAGACGAGTGATGTGGCTGGACGCCAATTTCAATCCCAACATGCACCGCCCTGCATCCTTGATCCTGGGAGTTCTTGCTTGGAGCTTATTAAAATCAACTGTGTGTGTGTGTGTGTGTGTGTGTGTCGTCACAGATGACTGCTTACAAAAAAAAGCCCTCCGCCTACTCATTTCATTACAGAAAAATATTAGAAATAAACGTTAGTGCTATTCAAGGTGTTTGCTCCAAAAATCACAGAGGACACACAGGTTCAAGTCACTGTCCCCCCCATGGAGGGACATGGGGATATACCAGAGGACACACGAGCTCCTGATTCGCTGGGTCTTGCCGATCCCCACCTGCTTCCTAATGAACAGTGACTTGATATGCTGCCTGAGGATAGCTGAGACAGAATAACTGGGTTCCTGGTTCTGTGGACTCTTGATTTCTTCTTAGTTTTTGAGAGTCAGAAAAACTCTTAGTGCAAGATGGAGGGGTGGGGTGGGGTGGGGGTGGGGGAAATTGGCATTTCTTCCTGATACAAGAAAAAAAAGTGTTGACAATCTGCAATTATAAAACTTATTACTCTTTTTTAAAAAAATAAAGAAATGGCTGATTTGTTTACCCCCTCCTTTCCTTTTCATGGTAGGAGTCCTGTTTGGGCTTCAAATTGTACTCTGGGCCCTCTTTCCCCAGACACTGGGAGTGGGGGTGACTAGGTATGATGAAGCAGGTATGACTAGTGGGGGGTGACTAGGTATGATGAATGGGGGGCAATTCTGGGGTCACCCTGGGCCATGGTTTCCTTGGAGGGGAGCATGGGAGCCTGCAGGAGAGGGTCCCTCGTAAGCTATGTACAGCAGTTTACACATCGGGGTTTCATCTTCACATGATATGCAGCGTATCCCGCACGATTAACTTAGGACAGGCACTCGTCGCAGACATCCGCGGAGGCACGGAGAAGCCGACTCTGGAGTTTTACTGGAGGGGCGAGGTCTTCTGTGGGATCATGATCCTGGATTCCATCTCCTGAATGAGCGGGACTGAAAACAGAAGGAGGATCACTGGGCTTGTTGGTGAGGCAGATCATGGTAGCACCAGACCAACAACCGGGAGGGCATGCTGGGCAAAGAAGGGCCAGCCCGGGGGCACCTGAGCTACCAACCCTCCTCTACAAAACACTAACTCCCTGTCATCGAGTCGATGAGGACTCATAGCGGTTCTTCCTCCAATGGGCGAGTTAAAAGGGGAACGGGACCTATCTGTGCCTGGCTTGTGGAAAATCAGGCAAAGTTCCACGTGGTGAGAAAAATGGCGCTCTTCTCTGAAGGAAGCCAAGTGGACAGAAACCCAAGGCAGGTGCAAAGGGACAGGCATACAGCAGGGGTGACCCTGCCGCTCGAGAGGAAAACACCTCTGGGAGAGAGTGGACCACACGACTCTCATTTTCTTAGTGGCTTAGGGCCTAGATGCCGCACTTGACATGCGACGTGGCCGGTGCCCGTTACTGGTATTGGCATCACTGAGTTCAGCCCAATGACTTCCTTTTAAATGTCAAATGGTTGTCTGTGGATGTCGCTGGATACTCCAGAGGTCAGGGTAGCACAGTGGTAAGTGCCCTTGTCTGCAGATTGGAAGGTCTGCAGTTCGAACTCACCAGCTGAGAGAGTGGAATGAGAGTGAGTGAGTGAGAGAAAGAGAGAGAGCGATCAGGCAGTTTGCTCCCACGGGGATGATAGCCTTGGACACCCAGGAGCAGTTCTACTCCGTCCTCCAGGGTCGGGTCAGTAGACGCTGTTTAATTAAACTGGATGGCAGTGGGTTTTTGGATATAGGTACATATTCACATACACCGCGGTAAGTCTCGTTATCAAAGTCATTTTCAAAATCTTTTAAATTGAAATATGAAGCTGCATTCTGAAGGACTGGCACTTTTTATGTGAAAGAGGAAACTTAACAAATGTGTGTGATAAATTTTCAAAATTATACAATTCTATTTCTTAAAAAGGGAATGGTATAAAATGCACAATATACAAAGGCCTAAGAGCTGTACCTCTCAACATGTGTGAATGAAAAAGGACCGATTGTCTTTATTAAAACATATGCACACACACAGACAATATGGACTTTTAGGGAGCTCTGATGGTGTGATGGTTACCCGCTGGGCTGCAACTGTAAGGTCAGTGGTTCGAAACCACTGGCCACTCCAGGGGAGAAAAAAATCAGACTTTCTACTCCCATAAAGAGCGACAGTCTCAGAAACTCACAGGGGCAGTCCTACCCTGTCCTTTTGGGGTGCTATGAATTGGAATCAACTCGGAAGCAGAGCACGTTGTGTTAGAAACACATGTGAACTTCAGGGGTTCGGGAATATAATAAGAACACAAAAGTGAGAAGATTCAACTCAAAAATAAACGAGAGATGAACGCCGGGCGTGAACGACCATCCGAGGAGAGGCTCACACAGCCTGCGCCTGCCCGCGCGGCGCTTACCTGTGTAATACACCAGCTCTTCCCAGCCGTGCTTATGCCACGCGGCGTTCCGTATGTCTTCCCGGGTCTGCAGATCCTTGTAAGCTTGAAAACAACCACAAAGACTTAGAACCAAACACCGCGCCCCTCGTTGTTCCACTCACAGAACCACCCCATGTAGGCGCTGGAATTTTCCCACAGGCACTGCCACGGGCATGGAGAACCGAGCGAACTGCACCAGGCCGGGTGGGAGAGGTGAGCGGTCCTCTCGCTCTCAGAAGTCTAGCGGGGCCTGGAGAGGAAGGCTTCCAGCAAACAAGTGAAAAAACCCTTTCAATTCATAACCAACCACCTCCAGACTTTGGGCAGGCAACACTGGCTTCCCTCTGTGGAGAACACAGAGCGGGTAGAGGGGAGGCCAGAGCCTGGTGAGTCCATGGATCATGAGGAGACCATGCAGGCACCTGGGGAGAGCTGCCTGGCGTGGGGTCTCCAGGGCCAGAGGACTCCCGAAGGTTGAAGCGACACCACTTCCCTATGGGAATGAGAGCGGAAGGTGCACCAGGCGGAAGGGAGGGTGCGGGCAGACACTACATCGCTCTTGGTTCAATGGGGGGCCTTTCCCTGGGCCGATTCCCCATGTGAGCTAAGGGCCTTCCCACTACTGAGCGGGGGACACAGCCCATCAGCATCGTCACTACCAGTTGTCTGGGGCTCTCCTTCAGGCCTACTGTCTGCCCCCCCCCCCCTTCTCCCTCTGAGGAGAATTGTTCTGGTAGGCCAATCATTTGACCTGTCAGGCTGCTGACCCCCTCCAGCTCCACGGGAGGAGAGACGAGGCTGTCTGCTCCCTTTTAGACGGACAGTCTTGGGATTTGACTTGCTGGCAGCGAGTCTGGGCTTTATTATTCATGGAGCAGGTTGACCTGGTTACACCGCAGCAGTTAAGCACTTGGCTATTAACCCAAGGGTTAGCTGTTCAAACCCACCTTTGGCCCCATGGGAGAACCATGCAGCAGCCTGTTTCTCAAAAGGCTGACCACTCAGGAAACCTTAGTGGGCAGCTCTACTCTGCCCTGGAGGGCTGTTAGGTTCCAGACCATCAGCCGCTCCCAGGGGTCGTTCTGCTCCTGTGTGCTGAGAGTTGGCATTGACGAGACAGCAGTGAGTTTGGTGTGGTGACCACCAGGGTGACACAGACCTCTGGTGGCCCAGGGGCAGCGGGGGTGCTCCCTGCAGGGTCAGTGACATCTGAACTGGGCCTTGAAACCCTCCAAAGTACACCCAAATCCACGCCCTCTGCCAGAGTCCCTCCCAACTTGTACCCACTCTACCAAGGGTTGCTGCAACGGTACACGATTCAGTTTTCTCCCTCAGAGGGGGTTGGTGGGCTTGAACGCTGACCTTGTGATGAACAGATCAGTGGCTAACAGACACTGCCCAACAGCAGGGGGTGGAGTCACCCGCTTCAGTTCCAGGCAGCCCAACACTGAACCTCCACCTGTGACTGGATCCATTCCAAGGGACTGAGTGGAGCTCAGCTGCAATGGATCTCCAAGCCCAGCACCTCAGAGAGAAGGAGGAAGAGGGGGAGACCTACCCCAGAGATGGTGCACCATATAGAGCTGCCCGATCTGAGAGAAGAATCCGCCCACAGCTTCACTACTGTCCTGCCGGAAGCGGATGGCCCGGGCCCTGGGAGAGAGGAGGGGGCTCTGTTACGGAGTGTGACCATTTCAAAGGCCTGCTTCCTTGGCAGTCGGGACAGGCCATGCCCCGAAAAGGGGATCTGATCACCCTTTCAGTGGTCACGCTTGGGGGATGCACAGGACCTACCTGTGGTGACATTACTTGTTTTCAGCAATTGTGAATAGCAGGGCTGCATGCGCGGTGGTTGCCCAGTGATGTCTACTCTAAGGGGACGGGTAGGTCACGCTGCCAGCCAACTTCTCTACAACCACCTCTGAGAGGTGAGGGAGGGGCCTGGCCATTCACTGTTTCGGTAGGAGACAAGGCCCACCGGAAGGGTGGGGTTAACACAGAGGTCAATGGGGTACACCCTCAGAGCTGTCAGAGATGGAGGTGCCCCAGGAAACGTGGGTGATCTGGCAGTGTGAGGGGGACACGGCACGCTGCACCTTGCCTGGGCCGCGCCTTGAGGGCCACGGAGAGAACGCCGGGCCTTGTGTCATCCACATGACAACTGAAACAGACTTGGGCTTTATGCCTTTGTTTTTCCCTTACCATGAGAGGACGCTCTGGGAAAACAGGCACCAAATGGCACAGTGGGCGAATGAGCTACAGCAACGATGAAGTGGCTCAGACTCGGCGCATTTTCCACGTGCTCCCTGTAAGGGTCCCAGCGCAGCGAGTTGGCAGGCTTTCCACTTAAGGGCTTTCCTCCAGGCCTTCGAGGGATCCACCCGTTAGACGGGGCGGGGTGTGCCGGAACCCCTAAAAACTCGGACCCCTGGCTCATCTCTACCAAAGCAGTTCTCTAGGCTCCAAGGGACATAGGTGCCCAGGAGGAGAAAGAGAGGTGCAGGGGGGTCAGCATGAGGAGGAGGTCACAGGGAGAAGTCTGGCCAGTGCCTGTCAAGAGCCTCCACACTGTGGACTTCCTGGAGACTCAACCAGCAATGCCCAGGTTGGACTGAAGCCTCAGTGACATCAGCATCTAGGAGGTGACAGGACCTGGGAAGACATTTCACTGTGCAGTATTTATGAGAGTCGGAGACTCCCGGAGGATCGACTGATGTCTACAAGGGACAAGAAGCTCTGGTGGCCTGGCCAGCTCATTCTCTTCTGGGAAGCAAAGCCCAAGGCACGAGTTGGGTCACTTCAACATGCATGTGAATGGGAGCAGTCTCCCCTGATCACTCTGCACCCTGCTGCCCTAATTCCCGTGAGCTCAGCCCAAGCTGCCCAATGCCAGTGGGGGCGGGAGAGGAGGGTTCTCTTGTCAGTGGCCCCCATGGGTTACCCACTAGTAAAACAGCATTAAAAAAAACCCCAAAACACTTAATTTAGCATTATGTGAACCGTATTTCCGCAAAGATTATGAATCGGCTGGGCAAATTACTGAAAATTAAACAAATCACTTTTAGGTGCACACGAACTCAGAAGAAGGCCAAAAAGAAGCTATCCTTCACTGAGAGTGATCAATATTCAGGATAATTAATTTCATTCTGATTTTTTTTCCATAAAGGTAGGCAAAGAAAACATACTTGCCGTTGCCTGGTAATAATCAGAAGCATGTATTCAAGTGGAGGCCACCCTCTCCAAGTTACCTACATGCCAAAAATATAAATCGAATGCTGGGCAGGCTTGGTAAGCAGCATGTAAGTAGCGGGAGAACATCCTGGTATCTCCTCCTGGACTCCATGGTGAGCACGTCGCAGTACCAAGCAAAACCCAACTCATGAGTGATCTGTGCGTAACTAAATCGTTAGTTATAGGCCAAGGTGGGGAGATGGAGACGTGCAGAATCCTAGGCAGAAAGTTCTTTCATCAAATGATGCCTGTGCTAAAGTTTGGTGTCTGTCAACCTGGCTGGGGCAGGATTCTCAGTGGTTTTGCAGTTAACACCGATTAGTCCCCCGTGACCTGGCCATCGCAGTTACAATGCCATCGCAGTTACAGGCTCCACAGTGGGATGGTACAAGGTTACGGTGGCACATGACACCTAAGTCACAGCCCCATGCAACTGACAGTGTTTCCTTGGGGGCGTGGCCTCCTTCTAATATAAAGATGTGGAAAAGTTTGCTTTGCTTTTTTGCTAGTTCTGAACCGTGTCTGGCTCCTGAAATGCCGATTCTTTGGACTTGAGCCAAGAACCTGCCATATTGCTTGCGATCCAGGGAGCCATCAGCAGTTCATCATCTGACCTGCTAACCCTGAACTTGTTTTGCTTCTGTAGCCACGGGCATGTGGTCTTCTGGCTGCCCTCGGGGTCATCAACCCTTGAAGCTACTTGAGGAGGGGGCGCCTCCAGTTTAACATCTTAGCCGCATGGAGCACGCCTGGGCTTGGACGTGCCTGCTTCTACAACGATGTGAGCCATTTTCTTGATATCAACTTCTCTCTGTTTCTATGCACACATAGGCATCAGTTGGAAACCCAAGCCGGCAGTCCTGCTCTGTCCTACAGGGGAGCTGTGAGTCAGAATCAACTTGATGGTAACGGGTATTTGTTGTTTGCGTGGTTGCTTGCTGAACCTACCAAAGGGCTTCAAAAATTTCACGGGAGATTCCACTATCTTGTAATTCCACCTTCCCACAAACTTTCTGAAGCCTCCTCGCGCCTTCAAAATTATATCTTCTCAGTGGACGGAACCCTTTATCAAACAATCTAACGGTTTCTGACTTGAAGTCTATTTTGTCCGTCAATAATATAGGTTCCCCATTCTTGGTTAGTATGTGCACGGAGTATCTTTTTTCACTTCCCGTCTCTGTGTGTCTTTGTATCCAAAGTGAGTCCCTGTGGACAGCAAATAGATAATGTTTCCAAAATCCAGTCTGCTGATTTCTGCCTTTAAAGAGGAGAGTTTAACTCATTGACGTTCAATTATTGATAAGAAGGATTTGCTCCTGTCGTTCAGTTGCTTTCTGTATGTCTTCTATGTTCTTCATTCCTCAATCCCATCTTTACTGCCCTTTAAAAAAATTCAGTTGAGTTCACGTAGCATACTGTTTTGACTCCCTTCTTCTGTTCTTTTCTGTGTACTTTATATTTTCTCGGTAGTTATCTTGTAAATTAGGTATCTTAACCTATAGCATAATATCAATGTAATTACAACACTATATATATACTCTACCCCTATATCTTTATCCTTCCTTTATATTATTGTTACAAGTTATACTTTTACACTTGTGTACCACCCATTAACATAAATTTATACTGTTTTATGAATTCGTCCTTCAGATCATAAAGTAAAATACTGAAATATATCTTTATTTCTGCAGTTTATCAATAACCTTGGTTTCTTCTCCTGCTTTTGAATTATTATGAGCACCCTTTCATGTCCGTGTGACGGGCTTCTCCCTTCTGCATTTCCCGTAGGACAGGTCTATCGGTAATGAACTTCCTTAGCTCTGATCTGGCAGCTTTTAAATTCCCCTTTCATTCCTGGAGGGCAGTTTTGCTGGACACAGAATGCCTGGGTTGGGTTGGGTTTATTTTTAGCACTTCCAATGCCACCCCACTGTTTCTGATAAGGAGCTAGCTGTTAAGTTTTAGTGAGAAGCTCTGGCATGGTTTCTTTCTCTCCTGCTGCTTCCAGATTCTCCGTCTGTGCTTTTGGACACTTTGGGTACAATGTCTCTTGGTATCTTTGTATCTTTTGAGTTTGCCCTGCTTGGAGTGCAATGCACCTTTTGAAGGTGGGCACACTCACTCCTGACAAGGTCAGGTCCCCAAGACCAGGTCATCATGTGAAAATTGGCATAGTGTACCAATGGAGGATGACCACTTCAGATCACCAGGTGAAGAATGACACATCATTGCATACATGTCAAAATACTGAGTAACAATCATGGCCGGGCCATGTTGACATATAACCGTAACCATTACAACCGGTGGGTGTTACTTCACCTCATAATCTGTCATTCACTAGACAGTGTATGTTATTAATGTGCAAAATAGTTGGACAACAAGGCAATAAGTGAGGAGAAGAGGTATTCACCCTTTTCTCAGATTTGCGAAGTCTTTGGCCATTGTTTCTTTAAATATTTCATCTGCCCCTTTCTATCTTCTTCTAAGGCTCTTAAGATACATACGCAGGTTGGCATACTTGATGATACTTGATAGTCCCTGAGGTTCTATTAATTTCTCTTTGCTCTTTCTGCTCCGCAGACTTGTTACTTGATTCTCTTATTGTGAACACTGTGCATTTTTCGCACAAGAGCACATGACATTTCTCTTGGGTACGCTGTTGGGTAGCACTGCTGGGCCATATGGCAACTCCAAGTTTAACACTTTGAGAGTCTACCTAACTGTTACAAAGTCACTTTCCGCTTCACATGTCCACCAGCAGCACAGAGGGCTCCAGTTTGCCCGGCCCCTCACAGTTCCTCTGCTCACAAGATGACAGCCACCCTAACAGGTGTGAAGTGGCAAATTCCTTACGCTGGGCATCTTTTCATGTACTTACTAGACATTCATTTGTCTTCTTTTGTGAAATGTCTATTCAAATCCTTTGCCCGCTTTGAAAATTAGATGATCTGTCATATTCAGTTGCAAGAGTTCCTAATAGAATATATATAGACAAGTTCATTTTATAGTGTGTCTATTTATTTAATGGTATTCTTTGAAGAATTTCAACTTATCATTTTTCCCTCATATGAATAGTGTGTTTTAAGTGCTGTATCTAAGAACTCTTTGCATAAGTTAAAGACACAAAGCTTTGTTCCTATAACTTCTTGTAAAAGTAGGTTAGCTTTTTTCAAGATAATTTTTTTATGTATGTAATTTTTTTATGAGGTAGGGATCTAGATGAACTATTTTGCAAGGATATCTAGTTATTTCAGCATTGTTGGTTCATAGGACTATCTTTTTTTCCCATTGAAGTGCCTTAGTACCTTCGTCAAAAATCTGCCCATACACTGAAGGGCTGGTTCTGGACGTGCGGTGCTAGGCCACTGCCCTGCATGTTTCCCTAAGCCAGCCCCAGCTTCTTGATGACCAGCTGTGTAGTAAGTTTCACGGCTGGGAGCACTAAGTCCTCCGATTTTATTCTTGCTTCACAGGCTATTTTGGCTACTGCGGGTCCTCTGCAGTTTCCAAGTTTGCTGGGTATGATAGGTAGGTTTATTGTGCCAACCTGGTCAATAAATACATGTGGGATTAGTACGGTTGCAGTTTAATTGAGGGGCAAAGAGTTAAATGGTTGGCGAGCCTCGCCTCTCTGTCTCTTGCTCTCTAATGATCCAACCAGTGTGCGGCTGCCTGCGCTAGTTCTCTGCTCAACTTGCAAGCTACGTTATCTGTGGGACACTTGTGGACTGTGTCGCTATAGTTTGAGGTTCCTTCGAGACCTGCTTTGCCACACTGCTGGTGTGTACATCACTTGAGCTGGGGACTGTCAAATTCTGTCATCTGGCTGTTTGTGACCTGCCCTATGTTTGCTGCCTGTGGCCAGACTGCCTGTATTGCTCTACAGAAGACTCAGCTGTCTGCAACCTTGACTTGCACCCAGCAGCCCGTGAGTTGAAGGACTGCCAGTGTATTAACTGTCTCACGGAAGTGAGTTGAACTGAGCCCTCTGCATTGCTCTGTGGACTAAGTAGCTGTTTATTTCTTCGTGGTTTTGTTTCTGTAGAGAACTCTTAACATACTGGGGATTTTGAATTTATAGAGAAATTTGTGGAAACATTTGTATTTTGTGACTGAAGCTATAGAGGAAAAGAAGTGAAGCCCCTGGACCAAAGTGCTCTGTTGACATGGCGAAAGCATGTTTCAGAAAAGATTGTTTCCAAAATGAAAAAAAATCATCTTCACCACCAAGCACATGACCTAGCCTTACCCGACAAGGTGGTTTTGATAAAGAGCCCCTACTTTTACGGATGCACACTGAATTGTTTATGTATGAAGTGGTATGTCTGGGAATTGTTTCCATAGAGTCTGGGTGTGGGGAGGGAATGGAAATGAGATGGGCCTCAAGCTGATGACTGTTGAAGGCAGTAGGAGGACTTTGCTGTCTTTTCTCTTGAGTTTTGTATCTGGTTATTTTCTGTTCTGCTATCTGTGTGGATCCATAGCTGAGTGTCAGATCGCAGCAGGACCCCCAGATTTCACTTGCAAAGCTTACACGGTGGCCTGAAGTAGTTTGTTAACAAGGCGGACAAACCCACCATCCTGTAATGCACTCACCAGTAATTGCCCCATTCAATCATGGTTCCGGGCTGGAAAAAAAAAAAGATAGAAATTTTGGTTTGTTAGCTTTACTGTGAAATACGGATGCAGCACTGTGAAAAAAGATCAACTGAGAATAACGGATGCAAAACCTGACTTCTACTGGTGTGAGAAACAAAACAGCATTATTCACCTGGCTCTCACCTACCCATGCAGGGAGGGAACTCTACAGCTCAGTGTCAACCCAACCCATGGCCTTTGGGGTCCATTCCGACTCCTAATGATCCTGTCGGACAGGGCCCAACTGCCCCGTGGGCTCGGTTCCTGAGGTTGCACTCTTCAAGGGAGTCGAATGCCTCTTCGAGCTCTCAGAGTGGCCGCTGCTTTTGAACTATTGACCTTGCAGCTAGCAGCCTGACACGGAACTCACTGTGCCACCAGGGCTCTCCATAAGAAGGCAGCAAATGTAACGCAAGAGTCCAACATTGGTCTACTAGCTAGCAAATCCAGTGAGATCATCCTTGAGAAGTACCGAGCCATGGTGAAACTGGGCGCTCCATTGTGAGAGTCACAGAAGGTTCCAGTTATAATAATCAACAAAGATGTCATTTCGGTTTATCCCTCCTGCAATAAAAACACCACTGAGATCCCACTGACAATGATCTAACAATCCTGCTACTTGGGGCTGAGTTCTTTCTAGGACTTTCTTAGGAGGACAGAGTCTTGAAAGTGTTACAAAATATGAATCCCTGTTTACCATCCCTAAACTCAAACAAGCTATCAAAAGTCAATTGCAAATCACAGGAACTCTACGGAACCACGGGGAAGGTAGAAGGGAACCAAGGGGACCCCTGGGCTCTGCTGTCAGCCTCAGTGGGTACTCATGCTTCTTCACAGAAGAGAGGGGACGCTCGTTGAGTTTGGGTACTTACTCGGAGTTGGTAAGACCTGAGTTCATATATGTTAGGTCCTGGTCGAGGGGCAGGCTCGTTCCAGAAGCTGAACTCCAACAGGAGCTGATTTTTCCTCGAGAGGAGCATGTTGCCTCTTGCCTTACGGAATTGCACAAATTCCTTGGGGTGGGAAAACATTAGTCTCATGAAGTCTCCCGATACTTTTATCCAAACCCACTTCTGTAACATGTAGATTACCATTGGCTGCACAGGAATTAACAGAAGACTGTCCTAAGTAACTCCTTCGTGACTTGATTCTGACTCATGGTGACCCCATAAATGCTCCATAGGGCCCCTCACCTACCCCCATAGGGTTTTCCAGGGTGGATTTTTGGGAAGTAGGCGGCCAGGCCTATGAACTTTGAACTGCTAACCCTTTGGGTAGTGGCTGAGTGTACTAAAATGGTTGACACAATCCAGGGGTTCCCGATCCTAAACAGGGCAGCCAACAGGTCTCAGTTGGCCTGCGATGGTCCCACTTTACAGCTGTTGTCCCAGCCTCATGACCAGCAGGCCCCTCCCCTTGGCTCTCAAGTGGCCGTCTGGGGAAGACAAGTGACACCGCCACCCTCACTGTAATTGTGTAGCCGACAACTGGCTGGCAGCTGCCTCGGATGGAATTTCCAGCCTCAGTTGTTTGGTTACTTTGTTGCTGCCTGCAACCTCAAGAGTCCAAAGAGTGAAACTGTTACTACAAAGAGCAGAAATTAAAAACTAACAGGGGAGAAGAGAGTCAGCTCGCTCCAGAGGACTGACTACCCATACGGGGCAGTGTCCCATTCTGCTGTACGGAGGGTCGCCACATAGAACTGCACAGACTCAGGACAGCCGTGATGACAACTAACAGCAACAAACAACAACCCAGGCCCCACAGCCGCCCTGCCGTACTAATGTGCTAATTCCTTCGCCGGAATACGCCAGCGCTGTGTCCAGAGGCATTACCTGATTTTCTCTGAGTTTATTCATCACCTCTGTGAGGGCGGGATAGCCTCCTTCATACCTCCAGAGGTGGACTGAAATTACATTTCAAAAGAGAATCCACGTTAGTTTCACGACAGGCTGACCTCGAAGAGGTAACACATATGACAACATACTATGCAAGGATCAGGGGCCAGGGGCTGCACGATGAGTTGCACGCAACGTGTCACCCGCAGAGTCAGGCAGTGGCCCACGTCACTTTTGAATGAATTAGTGAAGCTACTTTATAGCCAGGGTGTTGCACCGCGACGGGGAGACCTTGGGTGACGGTCACAGCACTCCGTCAGAAAGCTACGGCTTGAAAGGGTTACATGGAGGGTTAGCAAAGTGTTTATGCTGAAGACGTTGGCTTCCTACCAGCTTGATCCTGCTCGCCATACCACGTGTTCCAAGTCCCCACCAAAGTACAGGGGTAATGCTTGTCTTCATGAATCTTTGGCAACACCTCTTGACTTAAAGAGAAGAAACAGCACACCGATTAAACAACCAGCAAAACCTGACCAGGCTGACAACATGCGCTCCATATTAGCAGGCCGCCTACTCTGCTCCAGCCACGGAGCGTGGAGTCGGTTTATCATCAAACAGTGTGCAGGACTAACCCATGGCCAGAATGCTGTTCGACTGTGGCATGCCCCTTATCAGAAGCTTACGGTACATTTCTGTTATCCCAACGACCTAGGCCGGCTGTAAGCAGCCGGAGTGGTGGTTACAATGATTAGGAGCTAGAGGTCTCGGGATTCCAGGAACTCTGGCTTCCTACTACAGAACAACAACAACAACAAGAAGGAAGTACTTAAAAAAAAAAGGCGATATTTGTAAAAGCAAAGTTCTGCTCAAGGAGCCCTGGTGGTGTAGTGGTCTGTTAACCCAAAGGTTGTCAGTTCAAACGCACCCATTGGTCTGAGGGAGAAAGATGAGGCTATCGTAAAACATTATTGCCTCAGAAACCCACAGAGGCAGTTCTACTCCGTCCCATGGGGTTGGTAAGAGTTGGAATTCATTTGGCAGTGAATTTTGAGTAAATGGAAGGATGAGAGAAATGGGGCCAGAAGAAGATGGAAAAGGGCCTAGTAATGCTTCCGAGAGGGGCAGAGCCGAGGCAGCAAAGCAGGCAGAGGTCACAGGCGCAGAGAACAAGTACAGTGGCCTCAAGGAAGGAGGAGGAAGGCAGAGCTGGGACACAGGGAGGTCTGGGAACAAGTCCAGGTCCGGCAGCTCCATAGGCCGTCAACGAATCAGACCCAAAAGATGCAGCCTGAAGCATCAGCAAGGTCCCCAATTCCAATTTCTGGAATTCAAGACTTCCGATCGCCCAACACGGAACCTACCACCCAGCTCATGCTGCGGCTTGTCCACGGGCTGTGCTGAGAGCTCACGAGTGAGACAGAGCTGTTAGGGGTGTGTGTGAGATCATCCTGCCGTGAGGCAGAGGGAAGAGGAGGAGCTGCTGCGTCAGACTCAGAGAAGGAGGAAACCGGAGGAAGACCGTGGTGAAACGCTCAGCAGGGACTCGACAGTGGCTTCCAATGCCAAGGTCAGAAGTAGATCCTCATCAGATGATCTGCTCACCGAGTGCCCGGGAGCCAGGGACCCCCATGAGATGACGGAGAGTGGCCCGGAGTGGGGGGTATGTGAAGAGTCAGCCAAGAAGGCTCTGAATGGCTCGAGAACTGGCTGAAAACTCAGATGCCTCTGTGACCCGGCACGGTGGCCATGGTGTCCCAGGGGGGTGGGTGGGTGTGGGTGGGTGTAGGTCACTCACTTGGCTGCTGCTGATCAAAAGGCTGGAGGGGTGAGCCTATTGCAGGTGCCTTCAAAGCGAGCCCCGGCCATCCATCTCAGAAAAGCCACACCTGGGAAACCCTGCAAGGCGCAGTTCTCCGACCCACGGGCCTCATTCACCAGGATCAAGGGGCTGGCAACGGGTAGGCGGCAAGATGGTGGGCACTCCCACATGAGTTTCTGAAGGGTGGCAGTTACTTCTTAAATTGAGAACTGGCGGCATGCAATGAATCTGACTAGCTCATGGATTTTTCCTGCAATGCACTGTAGAAAGATTGGATTTGAAAACATGGGCCTGAAGGAGGAAGAAAGGAAGTAAAAGGGCAGTGAGGCCCCTTTACGACACAGGACGTGAGCAGGGAGGAGGAAGCCAGTCCAGATGACCCAGGTGGACTTGGAAAGCAGCCAGGTCCCTGATAATGGAGACAAAGTGGCTCCTCGGTATCAGCTATGGGTAGATTCCTAACTGATCCCAATCCCTTCCACCAGAAGCTCCAAACCTGCCCTGGGAGTTCCTGGCCAACCGGAGTGGAGGCTGCATGGTAGGGAACACTTACATTCAGAGCTGGGCAGAATCCCATTGCAGAGGCCCCAAAGCAGGCAGGAGTGAACTCTGCTAGAATCAGAGAGCTGTCGGGAGCTTCGGGCACAGAAGGAGCATGGGGAAGGAGAGCCGATCAGAGAAGCTTTTGCAAGATGGATTTCAGGGCGGGGCAGCTGGGCACCCAAGAAGCTGGAGAGGAGGCTACTTGGAAGGACAGGGAGGAGGGAAAGGAAGCACGCAGAGAGACAAACTACATGTCAAGTGAAGAATACATGGTCTAGTGATCTACTGACCCAGGAACTAAGGAGGGGGGGGGAAGCATGGAGAGGGGCACAGACAGAGAGGGGGCAGGGAGGTGATTCTCTATGTGGAGTTTGAAGCGATCATGCAATGTCCGAGTAGAGACATGAGACAGGTGGCTGGAAATCCAGGCCTGGAGGTAAGGTGATAAAACACACTGCAGGCAGATGATCGGGGGCAGGGTGGGGGGGGTGTCAGCAGAGATAAGAAACTATAATCCTCACTTAAGGAGAGGGCTCTGTTTCCACGAGGAGCGATGTGCTAGGTCTGCCTGGAGTTCGGTGTCAGTGCCGGGTGGCATGAGTCACCTCCAGCCATGACACTACACAGGGCTGGTTTTCAAGAGGCGCTGGTGTTGACAGCTGACACAGTGCGTGTTTCTCTCTCATGTCTTTTCTCGCAGGGATCTCGGAAATACTGATGCTCACTAACTAACTTAAAGAGCCCTTGCGGTGCTGCAGTCTTGGGATGGGTCTGCTAACGGCAAGGTCGGTGGTTCAACCCCACCAGCCGTTCTGAGGGAGAAAGATGAGACCAGAAAGACCGCCCGTCCCAGAAACCCTCAGGAGTCACTGTGAGTCGGAATCAACTTGTGGCAAGTGGGTTTGGGCTGCAGCGGTAAGCAAGAAGTGATGAGTCACATTCTCCCTTCAGGGTCCAAGTCGACACAGCTCACAAGAGCCTCTGGTGCTTCGTGTCAGAAGAGGGCTGGCTGAAGTGCCCTGGACCTTGGAGGATGGAAGACGTGGAACAAAATGGCCGCTGTGTCCCAGTACACTCGGGACTTCTGCCTGGCCTCTTCCCTTAGGAGTAAAGCTGGAACCAAGGGAGGCCCCAGGGGTACGGATTCTAATTCCTAACCCTTGGGGATGACCGGAGGGGGAGTGACTTAGGCGCTGCTCATCAGCCAGGTCTGCAGAGACCACTAAGTGGGCAGATGGGCTATGATCTCACAAGGCTCCACCTGATCTCAAGAGGGCCATTCAACTTCCGAAGGGTGCAAGCGCAGCCAGGTGAGAGCTAATCGCCAACAGCCCTGGGCAGTCAATCCCATGCAGCGCGAGAGCACTTACAGAGCTCACTTCCGGCAAAGGCAAAGGCTAGCCAGAAGCAAGTACTAAACTCATTATTATTCTTTCCCCGGGGCAAGGAAAGCTTGGTATACACACCAAATTTTGTTGTATGCTTCTAGGCAATCCGGTTTAACATTGTGAACTGAAACAAAAGAAAATCCAACGATAAACATCTGAGCAAAGGGACAAAGCACCAGCGGGTGGTGGTGGTGGGGGGTCTGGCCTGTCACTCACACTGCAGCTTGTACAGGCTGCTGGTCTCCCTCTTGGCCAGGAGGTTGGAGTGCGCATCCTTCCGGGGGTCAACCTTGCGGACGAACAGGGACTTCAGCCAGCTGTCTTCTCGAGGCCTGCTCCCGGAAGACATCAGGCCCCTGGCAAAGAACAAACACAACTGTTTGAGTCCACAGCCAGGTGCGTGGACTTTGGGGTGTTTCGGGAATGTTGCTCAGGCCACTGTGTGCACCAAGTAAGTCATCAGGCCACAGAGGGGCATGGGACCCCAAGGGCAGGCACTAGTCTAGAACCGGCCATCAGTGCTACCTCACCTGACAGCCATTCTGTTCCATTTGCTCAGCAAACCAAGGCCCACTGCCATCGAGTGTGCCATCGAGTCAATTCTGGCCCCACTGGATGGCGGAACAGAACAACTTCCAGGAGTCAGAAAAGCCAGGCGCTCCTATTGGATTCAGCCTCTCACAGGTTTTACTGTGTCTCCTGACTCGTGGGCTGTGTTGTGTTCACTGCTAACAGTTAACTACTGTAGCTACAGGTGCATGCTTTACTCCCTGCAACTGTTGAAGACATGAGTTTAACAATTAGCCCCTGTGGACTTCTGAGACTGGCAATCTTCACAAAGTGGAAGGCCTCACCTTTTTTCCCTAGGATCAGCTGGGGGTTTTGAACTGCTGACCTTGAGGTCAGTGGTTCAATGTATAACCCACTTTGCCCCCAGGGTTCATCAGCAGAGTGAAATGGAGATAAGTGGCTGACACGGCACCCCTAGCAGGCCATGTTTCTCTCGGCAACTCTGTGCCTTTCCTTCCTCCAAAGTGACTGGTGACCCAGGGGGTAGAAGAGGGGAGAACGGAATGAAGTCTTTGCCTAAAAAAATCATTTTAGAGAAAGCAAATGTTTTGAGAATGATGATGGCAACAAATGTACAAATGTGCTTGACACAATGGATGGATGGATGGATTGTGATAAGACTTGTATGAGCCCCCAACAAAATGATTTTTTTTAAAATACACAACAAAAAAAGATTATATTCTAGGAAAATCTATAAATGGGGAAATTTTACTCTGACCTATATATAGGGCAGTGGTTCTCAACCTTCCTAATGCTGTGACCCTTTAACACAGCTCATGTTGTGGTGACCCCCCAACCATAAAATTATTTTCATAATTACTTCATAACTGTAATTTTGCTGTTATGAATCGAGCGACCCCTGTGAAAGGGTCGTTCGACCCCCAAAGGAGTCGTGATCCACAGGTTAAGAACCACTGCTAAAGGGTCTTCAATTCAGAATTTACTTGATAAAATGGATTTGGTTATTAGGCCTCACACAATTGTTGGAGTGAGTGGATGGACATAAAATTCTACAGCTCAAATTTAGGTTGGAAATGCATGAAAGAATCATAACATGTCTAAGTTGTGATATAAGGAAATAATATAAGTGGATAAATTATTTAACCTTCCTGAGCAGTTTAGCAGTGGAAGAATTTTGCAGACAAAGTTACTTTGACAATAAAACAAAATAAAAATATACTATGCATATTTAAAAAAATAATAATTTTAGAGGCCACCCCAGATGGCAGCGGAGGCTGAGGTCTCACGATGTCCCTCCTAGAACCCAGAGCCTCAAAGGTGGGATGGAGAACTGGACCAGGGGGCAGGTGCAAGGAGAGCCCGGTCAAAATCAGGGGGCCCCACCAGCCGAACTTGCATAGTGTGGTCACATGGACACAAAGCAGGCGATGTCCCAGGGCCACTGGATCACAGTGAGAAACTGCCCACAGGGCAATAGGGCAGCACGTATCAGTGCGAGCAGTGGATGTTCGCTCACTTTGATGACAAGTCTGTTAATGGATATCCCAGCTCCACGGTGCGGGGAGAGGGGAGATCCACCCCAAGAAAACCTTGTGACATTCGATGAGGAGTGGGCAGAACTTAGCTATCTGCGCCCATTCTAAGGCCTGCATGCGTGCTGTGTTAAATGGGACGTCTTCTCACTAAAACCAGAAGGGTAGTGACGGTTGCAGCAGCATGTGGAAGGCAAGAGGCAGAAAAGCAGTTGCCCTCGGGCTCCCACAGGCTTAACTGTATCCCCTTTCTTGACTCCAGCACTGTATCAGTTAAGTGGCTAACCATTAACTAAAGTATCTAATGGCACATGCTTAGAAACCTCTTCATGGGGGAAGGCAACTATTGTAGTTGAAAACAAGACTTGAGGGAGGGGTGGGGGTGGGGGGGAGGGAGGAGCTGATCCCAAGGGCTCAAGTAGAAAGACAATGTTTTGAGAATGATGATGGCAACAAATGTACAAAAGCGTTTGACACCGTGGATGGATGGGTAGCTGGATGGTGGTAAGAGCTGTAAGAGCCCCCAGTAAAATGATTAAAAAGAAGAAAAGAAACCAAGACTTTATGAGTTAGCACGGGGGGGCTGAGACCCAACCCCACACAACCACAACCCCATGGCAGGGCGTGTCCCCCTGCGTCTTTGTTTCAATTGGATGATGGGCTGTGAGATGGACCCTTGGTTCTCCCTCATCACAGTTCTGGGTGGCTTGACAGTCACCGACCGCAGTTCCTTTACCTCTCAGCTGTGCTCCTCCTGTCTGCACAGTGGAGGCCCTGCCTGCGTGGTTGGCATGACTCCTTCTCTCCCTGGTGGTCAACCTCTCTGGCCAGGGTCACCACAGGATCCTCAGGATCTTCTCAAGGGAGCTTCCGCCCATCCACACGGGAAGCTGATCTTTTTTGTACCTGTTAGACCAGGCACGTCAGGTGCTGCGGTTCCAAAAGGCCAACAGCTGGTGTTCGGGAGCCGAGTCTCTGCTTCCCCCTGGGCCTCCCAACAAAGGGTGCATGTGGCCCGGGGGTGCTTTCCATGGGAATCTTAGTGTAAGCACGACTGGAGATTCGCACAGAAGGCTTACAATCTGCTTAGCGGACTTGCTTAAGGACACGGGCATCACAGGGAACAGGCAGGAGGAAGTGAATTTCTGAATCTAATCAAGGGACCAGAAAAGTCTCCTGAGATGCAAATTCCAGCTCACAGCGATCCTGGAAGGATGGAGTTGGGCTGCCCCTGTTGGTTTCTGAGACGGTGACTCTTTACAGAAGCAGAAAGCCTCGGTGTCCTCCCACCGAGTTGCGGGTGGTTTCAAACTGCTGATCTCAGAATGACGAAAATGTTACTAGTTGGAGTCCCTCAGGAAAGCATGGAGAATTATGAGGAAGAGCCACAGAGCCCCCCCAAACCGAAAGTCCTTTACTAACTGATTTTTGTCTCTGTACATTTTTTAAAACCATTTTACTGGGGACTCTTACAGCTTTAAAAAAATTTATTATGGGCTCATACAACTCTTATCACAGACCATACATACATCAACTGTGTAAAGCACATTTGTACATTCATTGCCCTCATCATTCTCAAAACATTTGCTCTCCACCTAAGTCCCTGGCATCAGCTCCTCATTTTTCCCCTCCCTCCCCGCTCCGCTCTCTCTCATGAACCCTTGAAAATTTATAAATTATTATTGTGTCATGTCTTGCCCTGACTGTACATTTTTAAAGTGAGTGTTTCACCTCCATGATCTTGGGATTCAAGAACACACTTTGAGTAGCACCTGACATATATATGGCAAATGAGAAAGTTTTTAAAATCACTGTCAGGAAAAACCCACTGCCATTGAGTCAATTCTGACAGTAATCCTAAAGGACAGTGAGCCTATAGAACTGCTGCTGAGACTGTACATCTTTTTTTTTTTTCTTCTTCCCCATTAGATACATTGTATTTCCTCAGAGCATCACAGACAGGTCCGAGGAATCATCCAGCCTGTAGGTGGCCACCTCTCAGAGCTCACTCATCAGCCTGCGGAAGGTTCCTTTTCAGAGATACAGATAAAATCAGAACATGTTCCAATATCCTTGTTTTTAACTGTGGTGGCTTAAAACGGAAGCGGCTGAATTTGATACAAGTTCAATGTCAGTTCCTTCAAATATTAACTCTTCTTTTTGGGCTTGAGATGAGGGGCGTGCAACACCTGTCCTCAACCCAACCCTCTGGACACATGCTTAAGAAAGTACGTATTTCTACAGGAGAGCCATCCTCCTGAATGACAGTGTTGATGGGGAAGCGAGACACGGAGCCCCGTTGAACACCCCATCGTGTTCTGTACATTACGACACATCATCATGGCCAGTTCCTGTCCATTCCCAACAGGTGACAAAAAGAAGGCTCTTCTTTTTCGTTCCAAGGAGACTGAGTTCTGATGGAAGGGCTTGAAGTCCTCCCACGGGTTTCCTCTTGGGGCCTTCCCAGCAGTGTCCACCCTTTCAGGGAACAGTCAGTGTTCTCTGGAATGCAGGGAATGGTCTTCAGTAGAGGAGACTGTAAACCTTAACAGGAGCTGACAGCCTCATCCTTCTACCACCAGGGCAGCCGATGCCCTTGAATCTAGACCCTGCTGTGATGGGCTGTTCTTAGCAGCTCCTTGCTAATCCACAAGCCCACTGAACATCCTTTGTGAAAATGAACTTCTTAAAAATCCAGAAGCTGTTCACTCTGAAACCCATGAGTCCTTTAGCAAAAAGCAGCATCAGATGGTGTTTGCTTCTGTTTTCGATCCAACGCTGTGATTACAATAAATAAACTCACCCGGAAGACGGCAAAGCTCCAAATGAAACTTGTTGATATCGATCTCAATGAAGGATTCAGACATTTTCCAATTCATGCTGGGTTGGAAACACACAGTGGCTTGGGCCACCTGCTCAGGTAGTCCCTTGAAGCCACACCGTAAGCAGGTCAAGGGAGTGATATGTAGAATGGGAAGATTGTAATGTTTGTTTCAAGGGGCATTTCTGTGGTCACAAGACATGGGCCCCTGTACCAGTCTTCACCTGCACCCTTTAGTGACCTCCATTCTGCTCATCAGCCTGCTCAATCAGCACCCCGACCCCAGCGTTTCCCACACGCTACCAGCACGTTTCATCATTTGTGCTTCCTTTATCTTAGCTAAGGTCACTAACCAGAAACGGTTTGGGGTTTTTTTGTTGTTGCTCAAATGCGCTATAAGGGTGTGGGAATAACAACCATAAATAACAAAAGAAAGGTGTAGAGTGAAAATGTCCCCAAATACTTAGAGCACGGCAGTTATATTGCAGATAACTAATCCCCACCTGGGCCACGCAACAGCCACTGGTGGGCTTCCAACCTGTCCTTCCCAAAGTGCTCCAAGAAAGTTAGGCTGTACAAGTACAAGTGCTATGTAGGGTGCTGCCCTGAGGGTGGTGACCCCAGGTGACAGAGCACAACTGCCCCAGGGGTTTCCTAGGCTAACATCCAGGGAGCAGGCATCTGTGTGTGTATGTGTGTGTGTGTGTGTGTGTGTGTGTGTGTGTACACAAAATTATACTCAGGCTCGCAGTGGAGTGCGCTTAATTGTTGCATACCACACCACCAGCACTCTGAGTTTCTGTGTGGGTGTGTAGACACTTTCCATGGCGTGATATGAGTCCCAAAGGAGAGTGCCTTGGAAAGAGGTATTGGCAGACCAAAGCTGGAGGGTGAAATGGAAAATTCCATGGTAATTCGTCCTTGGGCTCCCCTCTGGCTGATGTGAATAGAGGTTCCAGGCAAACCAGCGCCCCCAAGAGAGTATCTGTAGCAGGTGGACCTCAGGGGGTCCTGGATTGAGGTGATGGCAGTGAGGGTGGAGGGGAAGCAAGGCATTCAAGAGCCGGTTCCGCTTCCGATGGGAGTGGGTCTGGTTAGGTGTGGGAGATGGTGGTCCACTTTCCTTGGAGTGGACTACGGAAGGGAAATTGGTTCAATGCCCTGAGTGTGAACCGAGGCGGCAGTGGAGCCGTGGGCTCATCAGTTCGCCATCCAACGCTGATGGCCTGTGCCAATGGGCAGCAAAAGTGAAGAGACTCGGCCCGGAACTCGGAGCAGACAGACAAGCATGATTGCTGCCCAGCGTGAGATGGGCACACCGATGGAGACCCAAGGCGGTGGCCACAGGGATGGTTTGAAGCAAAGGACTGGATGCAGTCTCCGGAGGAGGCATGGACCCTCTCTCAGAACAAGGACTTCTTGGGCTGCATCCTTGGAGGAGAGCAGCCCATGGCCTGTGGGCTGCCAAGAAGCAAAATGTCAATCCTTGGGAGGGGAGGAGAACTGACTCCGGCGAGCAGCGTGACGGCGCTGGCTCCAGCATGGGGAGTCCCGAGGACTGCCCGGACCACGGACAGAGCCGTTTTGGAAGAGGCACAGCCACAGTGCTCCTCAGGCCAGAAGACGGCAAGACGTCGTCCCCTGTACTCTGGACATGCTGTCCCGAGGGACCAGTCCTCGGAGAAGGACATCACACTTGCTAAAGCAGAGGGGCAGCGAGAACGAGGAAGGCCCTCGACAAGACGAATGACCACAGTGGCTGCAGCCATGGGCTCAAACATCACGCTTGATGGTGAGGATGGGGAAGGACCACGCGGCGTTGCGTGCTGCTGTGTGGGCGGTCGCTGTAAGTCAGAACTGGCTTGCTGCCACCTACCCACCTCCACCTCCAGCAGGTATAGGACAAGGCTCAGCATTCTTGGAGGTGGCACAGGGGCAGCAGTGGGGGTGCCCGGAGGGCATTACCCACCTCTCCTCGCTGCCGCCTGGCCTCAGGAAGATCTAAGAAGGTTGGAGTGCCACACTGCTCCTTAGAGGTTTGTGCCCTGACTTTTAGTTTTGAAAAACTTCCCCGAGAGACGTTGAAAGAACAGCATCAGGAAGATCCCAACACCCTCCCTATCTACTCCTTTTTTCGAAACCATCTTTTCCATTTTCTTTACGTATGCGTCTTTGCTTTTTAATTTCTGCCAAACCATGTGGAAGTAGGGCGTGCAACCTGATACTTCACCCCTAAATACTTCATCGGCACACAACCCCCTAAGAACAATGACACCACAACACCACCCTCACGGAACGTTCCCTAAGCTCTGGGATCCACTCCACAGGAAAATGCCCCCAGTGCCTGATATGCTTTCTTGGGGAGAGGGAAGGTCTCAGGGTGGTGAAAACAGAAGGTTGACGGTTCAAACCCACTGAGCAGCACAGCAGAAGAGAGGCCTGGTGACCTGTTTTCGTAGATTGAAAACAAAACAAAGTCACCAAACTCATTGCCATGGAGTCGATTCCAACTCAAAGGACCCTACAGGACAGAGCAGATCCGCCCGGTGGGTTTCTGAGAGTATAACTCTTTACGGGAGCAGAAAGCACCATCTTTTCCTCTGAGAGGCTGATGGGTTCGAACTGCTGACCTTGTGGTGACCACTACACTACCAGGGCTCTCAGACTGAGAGCCATGCAACTCTATGGAGCAGTTCTCTACAGCATGCAGGGGTGGCAAGAGGAGGGCATGACCCAATGACAAATGCATTTGGTTTGGGGAAGGGGGAGGGACACAGGCTACAGGCTATGAGAAAAGGGACCTGCTCAGAATTCCTAGGCTTCAAGGAGACCAGAATTCCTGTCCCTCTCATGATGGGAATTGTGGGATACAAAAGACTTTTCCCCAGCTTTGTCTCCCCAAAGATATGCCAAACATTAGAGGCTATTTGCCAGCACATGGTGGGAGGGAGGTAAGATGCTTAGAGATACTCTCCCTGAAGGCAGTCAGCCATCAGTCAGGTCCACAGTAGGTGGGGGGTCACACCCTACTGATAAGGATAGTAACTGTTTCCATGGAGAGCCAGAGAAGTTGTCAAACCTGCCCAGTGACCTCCAAAATTAGGCTGCCATCCTCCCATCCTCAATCTAGGATCCGCCCATCTTGTCACATGTATACCCCCAATCCCTCCCCTTCCTATTGTGTGTATATCCCTATATTGTCCCTCTCCCATTACATTACCTATAATACAACCCCTTTCTGTGACATTACCTATAATACAACCCCTTTCTGTGATGTATGTCTTTACCTGTAATTAGGGGGCTTGCACAACACCCAAAGATATATAAGCCTTGGTAAGGCTCTCTCCCTTGGTTTCCGGTCCCTCTCCTCCGATGCTTTTCCATCATCCTCGCTGCCCTGTGCCCTCTCCCCTTGTCCTTCTTCTCCTCCCCCACTTGGCTCCAACCCCTCTCCCGTGCTCTCTCCTGCCCTGTACCACCAAGAGGAGCTGAGGTGAGCACACCACCATGAAATGTGTCCGACTCCATTATTTTACCCTCTCCTATTATTCCCTATGACTTTATTATAATCTTTATCTATCTCAACCATACAATTGCGCCTAAGGAACCCGCGATTAGTTGCCGGGGGCTGTCCTTCCCCCACAGGAATGAGTGTGGGCACTAGGGCTGGGCAGAAGCCAGAATCCAGACCCACGCAGGTAGAGCAGCCAGACCCAGCAGCTGCTGTGATGAGGAGGAGGAAGAGGAGACGCAGGCTGGGGGAAGAACTTCTAGTTTCCGGCCTGGACCCTGCATGGAAGGTGGTCTCTATTGGGGAGCAGAAGGTGGAAAGCCCTGCAGGAAAAATAGTATGCACCCCTCTTCTGCGCACCTATGGACAACCACTGTGCCTCCAGGAGCAGCTGGCCAAGTGCAGACAGACCTGTGTCTCCAACAACCACTTCCTCTTCCCCAGACAGCTCCTGCAAGGTCACCGCTGCCCGGCTGGCACACCCTGCCTGCTCCTGTCACCTATTCTGATACAGCTGCTGCTCCCTCCATGAAATGTCCCCCTACCCCACCCTCCAGGCACGGTCACCTACTTGTGACCTCCCTCCTGTCAAGGGTGGCCTGCCCCAGGCCTGGTGGCCTGGCCTTTTCTTTCTTCACGCCCTCTCCCCAGCAACCCAATTCATCCCAGTGGTTCAGAAACAGAATGTAAGCCTTCTGCCCAAAGGAGAGTGGTATGGTGATACCCACGCACCCCACCCAGACTCTTAATGAATTGCCTTCTGAGGGCAATCAGGTCTGGGCCCAACCACTGGCAGTCCGAAACCCCAGAGGGTGCGAGAAAGGCCTTGGGGGTGATCCGTTTCCATAAAGCCCGGGAACCGCTACAGGGCATTCTCTCCTCCCCATGGGGTCACCTTGAGTGGCAATGGGCTTGCTCGTCTGGATAGACTGTATTGTTCTGGCGGCCCAGTGGTTATGAACTGGGCTGCTCACTGGAAGGTTCACGGGTTGACACAACAGGTGCTCCTTGGGAGAAAGATGATGCTTTTTACTCCCTTAAAGAGGTACAGTCTTAAAAAACCACAGGGGCGGTTCTAAAACGTCCTGTAGGGATGACCGTTCACTCACTCCCATCCAGCCCATGCTGACTCACAGTGGCCCCCTGTGGGTTTCAGAAACTGCAACTGTTGACGGGAGTAGAAAGCCCTTGGAGCTGCTGCTGGTTTCTAATTGCTGACCGTGTGGATCACGGCCCAATGAATAACCACCACCATCAGGGCTCTGGTAGGGTGACCAAGAGCTTGAATTGACTCAATGGCAGTGAGCTTGGTTTTGGGGGCTGGACATTGCTCCTGGCCAGCCTTCCCTTTGCCCCCAAGCTCGGCTTCAGTTTCCAGGTGACCCCTCTACCCAAGCCTTCCACCCATGCTGTCTCCTCAAGTCTCAGCTTCCTGCCAGTTTCTAGATGATGTTGTCTATGACATTGTGTGGTCCATTCTGGTGTACACAGGGGTCAGTCACTATGAGTCAGAGCCAACTTACCCTCCCAACCGGGTCTCTTCCTCCTGGGAGGCTGTGACCATGGCTGTTTTGCTCAATTCTGCGCTAGAAAACCAAACCAGTAACTGTGAAGCTCATTCCAACTTGTGGTGACCCTATGTCCTGTGGGAGATTAGCTGTACACCACAGGGGTTGGTGGCTCTGACCTTCCAGAAACAGATCACCAGGCCTCTTCGCCTCGTGGTGGGTTTGAGGCACCAAGCTTTCAGTTCATCCCAGGCACTTAGCCGTTTGCACCACCAAGACCTTCCTTGGTGCCACAGGGCCCAGGTGCCCTGTATGCAGCATACTCAACACTCAACAGCATGAGCACACTCACTGGGTATCGGTCGAGTCCCCAGAACTCTGACACTTAAGGCTGCCGGGAGACCAAGCCCCTCGTTCACATTCAAAAACCACGGCCCACACTCACTTATTGGAGATTTACTCTCCCAAGTCGGCCACTGAAGAAACCCGCAGCGCAGCACGGTTGTACAGCTGGTGTCACAGAGTCAGAATCCACCTGACAGCAACTGTTTCTCTCTCTCTCTTTTGGGTTTGGAAGGCAGGAGGAGTCCCAGGGTGATAGGGTTAATGCACTCAGAGCATCTTTAATAAAATGCAGGTGTTGCTGAGAAGGCCCGTCCTACATGTGAACACACACACACACACACACACACACACACACGACTCCAAAGAAAGGCCTAGAGACTGACTTGTGAAAGAAAATCCAGCCCTAGGAGCAAAGTTCTAGTCGTGCACCAGAATTACACCACGGGGCAGGAGGGATTTGACAGCAAATGATTATACTTTCCACCGACTGCCATCAGGTGGACTCCAACAGGTTCCGAGACAGTGGGGCCCAACACCTGACCCACAGAGCCTCTAGGGCTCCCGTCTACACCAAGCAGCCAACCTCGCTGTCATCTCGTCGATTCTGACTCATGGCGGCAAAGTAGGGCGTCCCCTGTGCATCTGAGGCCCATCTGTCTTTGCAGAGTGGCTGGTGGTTTCAAACTGCTGACCTTGAGGTTAGCAGGCCCTACGTGTAACCACTACCCCACCAGAGTTCTTAGGGCTCCTTCCGGAGACTCGTTATGTACCTGACAGTGAAACCCACTGCAGTTGAGCCTTCCACTCACAACGACCCTACACGACGGCGTGGACCGGCCCCATTGGGCAGATTACCAAGTATTTTGGGTTCAAACCGGTTAGCAGCTGGAGTGTTGAGCCCCGGCGGCACCAGGATTCCTTCGGCAAAGTAACGGGAGAAAGCAAAGCCAAGGGATAAGTGGGTCGCCGGGCTTTGGTTCTTGAAAGTGGGGAGACCGTACGGAGACCGCAGGTGGGCTCCGCGGTGGCCAGCCGCGAAAGTGTACGCTTGACCTCCCGCGCGGAACCAGCAGGCTCGGCCCGCTCGGGAAACCCAGCCGAGCAGGTGCGGGCCGGGCTGAGTCCGCCCGCCGCCCCGCCGCCCTTGGCCCGGACGACCCCCGGGCAGGGCCTCCCGCGCGCCGCCGCTCGGGCCCGGTCCGCAGGCCGGCTGTCCCTGGGCGGCCGTGGCCCGAGGCCTTCCCTGCCTTCCTGGCGAGGGTGGGGCAGCGGCGGCGTCCGCGCCGTGACCTTGAGCCCGCCCGGCGCCCCGCGGCGCCCCAGCCGGAGCCGTGCAGCGCGGCGGCGCGGCCCAGCCCCCGCCCCGCCCCCGCCGCGACCCGTCCCCCGCTGCCCCCGGACGGGCGGCGCCGCTCACCGGAGCCCGGGCAGGAGGCCGCAGGGCCCGGCCCGCCGCAGCAGGCCCCCGGCCGAGGCCGCTCCGCGGGCGCGCAGCACTCGCGTCGCCATCTTGCTCGGGCGCTCGGCTCCCACCGCCCGGGCGCCGCCGTGACGCCGCCGCCGGAGCCGCCGCCGCGACCCCTCCCCCGGCCGGCCGACAGCTCAGCCCGGGCGGGGCGGGGCGGGGCGGGCGCTGCTGCGGGGCGCCGCCGCCAGGGGGCGCGCCCGGGCGGCGCTGCGCGGAGACGCGCGCGGGAGTCCTGGGGAGCGCCGCGGAGTCGCCCCGGGAAACCCAGCAACTCCTGGGGTGGTGGTAGGGGAGTTTCCATGTAAGGTGGGTCTGCAACACCTTGGGAATTTTATCAAAACCAGGTGCCCAGCGTGCCCAACCTGTGCGTGTCAGGGTAGACCGGGAGGGTTTCCAGTGGTTGCTGCTTTTGAAAGTAGATCGCCATGCCTTTTCTGCTCAGGCACCTCCAGGGGAAAGCTTTCCAGCCTTGCAATCAGCAGCCAAGGGCACTGACCGTTTGCACCATGCTCAAGTTATATACCCTGCAAAAAGCCTCACAACCAAATTCCAAACCTATTCCAAGCCAATGCACAGTGACTTCAGGGCAGGGTGGAACAGCCCCTGGAAGAGTGCCAAGGCTGTGATTTTTATGGAAGCAGAATGCGGCACCTTTCTCGCGCAGAGCAGCAGGTGGCTTTGTACAGCTGACTGGAAACCATTTTTGTTGGCAGCCAAGCACTTAACCACTGTGTCACCAGGACTTGTGGCAAATATATGACCCCTTCGAACAATAAACAGCACAAGAACGTTTTGGGTGGAAACATACTCAAGTTCTTTCTGGTGTCATTCCTGCTCTTCTGGGCACCCAACAGGGACGTGATGTGAACTGCTGAAGGATCAGCGTGCGTCACTGTTGAGATGGGGAGGTGCATAAGACGCTAAGAGAGAACACACAATAGGGGCAATATGGGAGGGAGGACAGACCAGGAAACATTCCTGGAGAAGCTAAGCTAGCCCTGGGGCTCTAGCCCCCTGTCTTGGGAAGCCAGTAAGACATTCCCTGACAGCAGCATGCCAAGGAGGTGTTCTGGAGGATGGGGAAAGGTATTAAAAATTGCAGCTGAGGCAGGATGGCCAGCCAAAGGAGCAGGCTGCAGCGGAGAAGGAAGCATCTCCAGGAGACAGTTGAGTGGTCTGCCAGTTGCAAGCTGCAGAAGCCAAGGAGAGAAAGTCCTCAGTACTGAGCAGCTTGGAGGCCTCTGCCAACCAGCCTTGCCAGTTGAGCCGACAGGGCTTATGGACTGAGGGGTCCATCCATATGGAGGTGACAGATCTGGGCTTCCCGAGCTGCATGTGGACAGCATTTAAATACATGACAGGGACGGTGCAGCCGGCAGCCTTAACAGCCACTTCCTTTTTTTGCTCACTCACCCTCGAGTCTCCCCTGAGCTCTTTGGAACAGCATCTGTCCGTCTCCCCAGCCCATGTCACTCAGGTCTGGGAGTCACAGCCCTTGGCAGGTCTCTGGTCACCTACCTCTAAACTTGCCCTTTTGAGTCCCTTCTCCACATGGATGGGTGCTACCGTTACTGAAAACCAGCCCCCCTTTCTCTTTAAAGGACCCACAAAGCAACTACAATGTCATTTCACCCCAGCGTTTCTTCCCTGCGTATCTCTTCACACTCCCGTTCTGCCTGGAATGCCCCCCTCTCTACCTGCCCGTGTGGAGTGAGCCCTAACACCCTCTCACCACTTCTAGATCGGACCCTCATGATGGCAAGGCACCCCACCCATTAACAGTGAGTCCTGAGGGGGCAGGCAGTGAGTAGCTGTATACATGTCAGCTCAGGCTGAGAGGATCCAGTCTCTCTTTAGAAACTCCAAACCCCAAACCCAACTCACTGCCATCGAGTTGATGCTGACACTAGAAGACAGAGTAGATCTGCCCGTGTGGGTTTCTGAGACTGTTAACTCTTTATGTGACTAAAAAAAACCTTGCCTTTCTCCTGTGGAGCGACTGGTGGTTTTGAACTGTCGACTTTGTGATCAGCTGCCCAAAAAGTAACCACAATGGCACTAAGTTTCTTTTTAGAAACCAGAAACTGAGAGTTCAAGGTCAAACCCAAAGGCACCTCAGAAGACCTGGCAATCCAAAGACTCAATCAGTGAAAATCTTATGGGTGGGCAAGCCTACAATGTGAACAATAACATCTGGGAGGAATGTAATCCTCAGAAAATTCTCCTCTCCGAGACCCAAAGGGCAGTCGTTTGCCCACAAGTTAAATTTGAAATGCAAGGGGAGGGGCAGGGAAGCTGGGTGCATGGAAACGGGGAGCCCAAGATGGAAGTGGGGAGAATGCTGACACATCCAGGGGACTGCAATCAGTGTTAAAAAGTGATTCGTGTATAGATTGCTGAAGGCGACACCAACTCGCTGTGTAAGCTTTCACTGAAGCCACAACGAAACCTTCAAAAACTAAAAGAAAACTCCGTGGAGTCCAGTTCTACTGCCCCACGTCAGAGCCGACTTGATGGCCACTGCCACTGGCTGTGGTCCACTAGCCCCGCTGGCACCTGAGACATAAGAAAAGTGACACAGGATTTTTAAAATGTTGCCACATTTGACATTTTAATAATTTTGATCAGCTTCAGCTGATACAGTCTGACCACAAGCATGATGACTTATTTCCATGGAGGAAATTACGGGGTGGCGGATGTTTTTAATATCAGCAAAAATAAGTGTTTAACGTGGCCTCATGATGTCAAAAGTTTTTCTTCTCTCCAAAGAAAAGTTCTTGGGCAAGACCAAGGTGGTTCTTAAAATGAAAAAAACAAACAAAAACAAAAACAACAAAAAACGATGCAGCTTTTAAAACCAGGAGCTTACAGAACGAGGCCAGGGACATGTACTTTACCAGGAGAGTCTGGTCCCTGAGAAGAGAATACACTTTTAGGAGAAAGTAAACCAGCATCTCCTTCCGCTGCTTTGAGCTATTTCACAAACACCAGGAAGAGGAGCCAGACAGTCTATGGCGGCACTGCGAGCGGTCGCAGCCTCTCCTCTGTGCCTTCACATTTCGCAGCCTTTACTGCGCTGAGGAGACGCTGAGTCCTTCTAGCCGTTCCGTCAGGTGAGTGGGCTCCTCAGAATGGATGGGACTCTCCAGGTACGTGGTTCCTACACAGGGTTTCCCTGTCACGGGATCGATGACCTTTCCGACCTTGAAAACGATCTCCGCGAGTTCGTGCTTGACGTGCTTCGAGCGTGGCTCAGGTAAGGCTCTGAGCAGCACGACATCCCCCACTGTGCACTGCTGAAGGGCATCGTGGGCAAAGTACGTCTTCCGCTTGTTGTAATACTGTGGTGGGAGAGGGAGAGGAGGGCGTCAGAGGCTCCCGCCTGCCATCGGGTCAGGCCGGACCCAGCAGGAAGGAGACTTAGGAGGGGCATGGCACTTAGGCTAGGACTCGCATCAGGGGTCCAATTTCATACAAGTCATAAGTGATCACTGGCATCCTCTAGTCCAGTGGTTCTCAACCTTCCTAATGCTGTGACCCTTTAATGCAGTTCCTCATGCTGTGGAGACCCCCAACCATAAAATTATTTTTGTTGCAACTTCCAACTGCACTTCATAAAATTCATAACTATGAATCATAATGTAAATATCTAATATGCAGGATGTATATTCATTGTTACAAACTGAACGTAATGAAACAAAGCATAGTGATTAACCACAAAACAACATGTAACTATATAATGTGAAATATTTATGTGTTTTCTGATGGTCTTAGGCGATCCCTGTGAAAGTCTTTCGACCCCCAAAGGGGTCATGACCCGCAGGTTGAGAACCGCTGCCCTAGTCCTCTAACCTAGTGGACATACAAGTATGCCATTTTATAGATGAAGCAAATAGACTCAGGAAGGTTTCAGAACGTGCAGTGTCAGAATTCAAACTTAGATCTCCTGATTCCGAGGCCAGCGATCATACCTCCCCTTTTGCTTTTTTGTTTGGGCTTCGACAACAAGCAGCACTTCTATCTACCCCAGAAGGCGACCTGGAACGCAGAGCCATGGTTTGTACATCTAATAAGTCAGTCACCTGAGTTCCTTTCTCTGAAATCTATTGTCTCTCCACCTGGACTGTGAGTCAGGTTCACCATACACCTTGTGCAATAGGCTCCTTGCTGAGTTCCTTACCTCCAACCCCACCCCTCCGTCTCTAGGTTGGCTTTCCCTGTGCTTGTAGGATGGCATTCCAACTTGTAAACACCACCCACCTGACACTTCAGAATGCAGCTCTGTCTGTAGCCATCACTCATTATACAAGGGTGCCTACGAAGGGCTAAGCTGGGCACTCAACTCGGCTAACTCTCTTGCTGTCGTGGTAAAACCCCAACTCAGCTGGTCCCGTGGATAAAATGCTACGACTCTCCTCTAGCTCTCTGAAAGGAAAGAATGCTTTACTGTCTGCTCAAACTGTACTTTGCATAGGCAGTAAAACCAGGAAAAGCTGGAAGGTGGAAACCTTAAATAAAGAAGGAAAACAAGTTATTTTCCACTTTAAACAAGTGATGTGAAAGTGCAAGACTGCACCAAGTCAAAGGTGAACATTTTGCAAGATCCAGGGGAAATGAGGCAAAGCCATCAAGCTCCAGCTTTCCCAAGTTTCACTGTACAGTCCAGCAGTCATCAGATTTGAAAGGAACCATGTCCCCTGAGGAGATCATAATGAACACACCTAATAATACCTACAAACCAGCCCAACCCCAAGGCACAAAGCAGATGTTCAATGTTTCACTGTGCTGTTGTTAGGTGTCCTTGAGTCAGCTTGGACTGAGATCAACCCCACATACAACAGAAGGAAGCCCCGCCCATTCCTGTGCCACCCTCACAACGGTAGTTTCATCTACACACTGCGATTGCGCCAAAGTCGACTCACAGTGACCCTTAGGGTAGAACTGCCTCTGTGAGTTACCAAGACTGAAACTCTTTTTTCTCCTGACTGTAACTTTTAAAGGGAGTAGAAACCCTGTTTTTTTTTTCTCAAAAAGCATTTAGTGGTTTTGAACTACTGACTCTGCGGTTAGCAGTCCAAAGATTAACCATTATCCCACCAGGGCTCCGTGAAAGCTTCATTAGCAATACTAGAATCCTTCACCACGGAGTCGTACTGACCCGGTAGGAGGTGCAGTTGGCAGTCCAAGGCCTAACCCACAGGGCCACCAGGACTGCTCTCATTGTGACAGGGAGGTATTTTTCTGCGGAGCTGCCTTGGCACATGCTGGCGTTCTGTCGGTGCTGCCTGCACCCAGGGCTGCTCCTCACCTTTAATAAATAGGGATCCAGAACCAGCCTGGTCACTCTCACTTTTGCAGTTTTTTGCATTGCCGTCCCAATCACCTTTCCCACGATCCACTTGGCGTGGACGGATGAACGAACGATTGACATTATGAGCTCTGACCACCTGAAAAGCAAATTTCAGCATTGAACAAAGTGCTTCTCATAACTCACTCAATGCACTGTCACTCACTCACCCATCATCAATTCTGACTCACAGGGACCCTAAAGGGCAGAGTAGAACTGCTCCCGCGGAATGGCTGGTGCAGAGCGGCAGGTGTCTTCAAACTGCCGACCTAGTGGCTAGTGGCCCAACGCAGAACCACTATGCCACTAGGACAAAGCTTCGGTTGGTTTTCCCCGCTCCCTATAAAACGGGGGTAACACCTGGAAGGTGCTTTGAGGGTGTAGTCGACAGGAGCCTTTCTCTGGGGCCCCGAGTCTCTTTCATTTGCGCTGGGCAGACTACTCCCAGCTTGGACTGCCTGGCGCGCAAGCCCTCGGCGTGGCGGCCAGGGGTCCTCACGACGGAATCAGTTTGGGACGGAAAACTCCGAGGTTCCGAGAGACTGGAGCCGCTCCGAGGGTTCTCACGAGGCGGAGCCGCGGACCCACCTGCAACAACTGCGGCCCGGAGTGCCCACTAATCTCCCGAGTCCTTGAGTCCCGCGGCTCCGTACGGAGAAGGCTCGGTCGCAGCATGATGACATCACGCCAACATCACGCAGCACGTACGCCCCACCCTCTCGCGACCGTGTTTCTTATTGGGCGTGGCTCACTCAGTCTGGGCGGAGTAAAGGCAGGGCCCCGCCCCTTAAAGAAGCCGCGGACCTTAGTGCTCCAAAGCCCTCTTGGCCTTTTCTTTCCGCCGCATGTGCTTGGGCTAGAGGGCTTTCCTCTTCGCAATGTGTTTGAAATTCATCCTTATTGTTGCTCTTTTTCTTGCTGACTCCTTAGAAGGGTACATAGTGGATCAACCCAAACCCTGGGAGTTTGAAAAATCCTAATGTGTTCATACAAGGATTAAGGTGAAAAATCTTCCTCCCTGCATTAGGTATAATTATGGCGATATTCCGGATCGGTCTTTTCTGTTTCTCAAAGTGCTTAAAGCATTTAATAGGGTCTGAAGTTTTAAATCTGTAATTTTAATTAAATATTTGGATGCGATGAAATCTGAAGTCTGTTTAAAAGATTAAACAAACAACTACACACCCACACTCAGTGAGTCCGCCTCATGGCGACCCTAGAAGACAGGGTAGAACTGCTGCTGAGGGTTTCCAAGGTAGGTCTCGGATTCAGTAGTTACTGACCCTGCCACAGAGTGAGGAGCCTGTCTGCTCACTAGGAGATAACTTGCAGCCAATAACCTCAAAAGACTCAGTCTCACTCACGCTCTCTCTCACTGTCATCGAGTCTTTCGACTCATAGGGAGCCCAGAGGACAAAGTAAACCAGCTTCTGCGGGTTTTGAGATGGTAACTCTTTCAGGG
This sequence comes from Tenrec ecaudatus, assembly GCF_050624435.1. NCBI lineage: Eukaryota > Metazoa > Chordata > Mammalia > Afrosoricida > Tenrecidae > Tenrec > Tenrec ecaudatus. Next base: position 136,216,227 of record NC_134541.1, read on the forward strand.
AGTAGAAAGCCTCACCTTTTTCATGCAGTCAGCAGCTGGTGGTTTCAAACTGGAGACCTTGTGGTTAGCAGCCCAGTACATAATATCCATTACACCAACAGGGCTCCCTTGTTTAAAAGACAGGGCAGGTCTAATATTAAAAAGTGTGGTGTCATGTATTAGTTGCACAGGGCTGTATTGCCCAGAAAGCCCAGTGAGGTAAACACAATATCCATCAGCAAAAGAGAGGCACCAGTTGTCCAAAGCAAAGACCCATCGATGCCAAGCAGACAGGATGCACCCATCCTATCGCAGTGGAAGAGAACCCAAAGGGCATTAAGTGAACTTGAGACCAGCTCCCCTGTTTGAGAATGTGGCTAGAAATCAAGTTCAATTCGTGCCAGGGTCAGGGTAGTTTAAGTTGTGAGGTCCCTACCACTCCCCTTCTGTGTAATTATAACTCCTTACCTCAGCCAGACTCTAGGGAGTACATTGTTTCTTCCTAATTAACAAGAGGTGGGTGGGCAGTCAAGTCTAGCTCTTGTTACACTTACCCAATCTGCAACATGATTCAACGTGAGTGTTATTGGGCAAGGACAGATTATATGAATAGGTAATAGTTCTCTGATCCACTTTGAGAGCGAACCTTCTTGTTCACTCATGTCTGCTGATCCAGCAACTCCAGCCAGGAGAGCCGGTGACGCCCTTTGCCAGGATCCAAGCGCGAGAGAGGGTATGCTCTTGCACAGGTCCCGGTAAACAACACGTGGGAACTCTGGTCCCAGATGACATACAAAAGCGAGGGATGTAGAGTGAATCAGCCATCACAATGAGCTCAGTCAAGTTGCTTTTTAACTAGATAACATTTATGTACAAAGTTATGTCGAAGGTAAGCTTGGACAACAATATTGATGCAAACTTTAAAATAGATTTGGCATACCTGGGGGTGGGTCCAGCATACATTTAATATAATATTAACATGGGTCACAGTGGAGGAGAAGCCAGTCCCTGGAGAAGGACATGTGGCTATGAGTCAGAGCTGACTCAATGACACACAACAACAAACTTAGCCAGTGCCCGACTCGTCCTACAACGATGAATATTTATCTAATATGGGAGGTTTTAATTGAGGTATTGATGTGGGTTAAGACTATTCTTTATAGTTAAGTGAGCATGACAGGGGACAGCATTGATGATAACAACCTGGTTCCTGGTTACAACAGCAAAAGGAACAATATTACTAATGACAATGTTCTGACCTCCAGGACACGAGAATGCATTCTAAAACCAATCACTGGTGGGACTTTCTGAGCTGGGACGGGGAAGGAGGCAGGTCATTCAGCAGCTAACAAAAATGGAGTTTCTTTTGCTAGTCTGCCTCCGTATCGAGGGAGTTTCATCTGTTACTGTCTGTTGCACAGGGCACGGTGCTCGATGCTCCTCTATAAACACACTGCCACTGAGCTGATTCCCGTTCGTGGTGACCCTGTGGGATAAAGATGAACTTTTTGAGTTCATCTTTGAGTTCTTGAGGTTGCAAATGTTTCAGGATCAGGGAGCCTCATCTTTTTCCTGAGGGGTGGCTGGTGTATAATGAACTACTGGCCTTAAACTACTTGTTTAAGTTAGCAGCTTAATGTGTAACCCACCCCATCACCTGGCTCCTGGTATTACTCTCCACATGCTGACAAATGAGGTATTAGGCGCATTAGGAGAACACAACGTTCACTATATAGCATGAAAAACATGTTTCTATTTTGCTCCAGTGAGCGTGCATCTAAATTCATCTTTTAAGAAAGCAGCAAAGGCTGTGCATCAGATCATTGCATTGGTATGTTACCCAGACCATATACATAGTATCTCCATGTAAAGGGATGGAAGGAGCCTTTCAGAAAATAGGTGAGTATTGAAATGATAAAATTACATAAGTGCATTTGGCTTTCCATTTCCCTTCGGATTGACTTTCTTTTAAGAAATTGATATTACCGTGACTTGAAAAACAAACTCGCTGGTAGAGGAAGAGTACTATTCTCACATCGATTGTGGATCTCTTTCCAAATGTGGGAGCTGAACCATTCCACAGACTAATAAAATGGACATTTAGTACATTTTGCACACAACACCAATGTTTGCCTGATCATTTTGGACCAAGCCAGTTACCTCACATTCTGTTCTCCCTCGTTGAACACAGAGGAACAAGCCAGCGGCACTATCATCATGTGACTCAGGATGTACCTGGTCTTGTTTTGTGCAGAGCTCACCGAAACACGTCTTCAGGTTGAGCAGACCCTTGTACTTGTATCATGTCCTCTACAACCATTCTCATCTTGCCGAGGATCGGCCCACGGCCAATGAGCTGTGAAGATGCAGCATCAAAGCTCAGAGAGGGAGCCTGCTGACTTTTAAGTATTATTGAGACAACAAAACCTTTGTGGAGCTCGGGGAAGGATAAGACTATGAGCATCGTACAGCCAGCAAGTGACATTATTTCCAATGGCCTTGTAAGGACTAGATCTTTTGCCTATTCCAGACTTGGCACACAACATGACAATGTTCCAAATCAACCTTTTTAATTTGCTGCTTTTAAAGATGCCTTTCATAGTGAATTAGGTGGAGGTTCAGATATCACATCATCATTTTTGCACTCAGCAACTTCACCAACTTATCAGCTGTTCCCTTGGTTTGCCCTATTTCTCCCCGACCCCCACTGCCCCATCTCCCTCTTGGAGGTTATTGTCATCCCCTCTGCCCAAGCTCATGCCTACCTATCCTCTAGCCAATAGGTCCCCAAAGGTTTTTGGCCTACCGCCTCCTTTTCAGAAAAAAAGTTACTCAGCAGGACCCTGAAGATGAAAAACTTTAGTGCCACAGCCCAGAATCCAGGATATAGTGCAGACATCTGCTTTCGCAGACGCCCTGGATTGTTCCAGAGCCTCTGCAGGAGCAGTATCACCCATTTGGAAAATGCTAACCTATTACTCTCCCTCCCTCCCTTCCCTTCTCACTCCTGATAACAGCGACTGTTTCTTTTGGTGTGAGAACCCACATTTTTCTTGAAAAATTTCTCCCACAAAAGTGCTCTTATATAATATTTTTTTGCAATGGGCTAACTTCACCCCGAGGAGCCCTGGCATGGTGCTTATGCATGGGGCTATGATCTGCAAGGTCAGCGGCTCAAACCTACCAACCACTCCTGGGAAGAAAGACAGGGCTTTCTACTGCCGTAAGGAGAGTTAGTCTCAGAAACTCACTGGGACAGTTCTACCTTGTCCTATCAGGTCACTATGAGTTGTGTCGACTCGATAGCAGTGAGGGTTTTATTTTCTTTTAGAATAACCTCACTCTGCATAATGTCCTCCAAATCCATCTGTGTCATGAGGGGCATCACAGTTTCGTCGCTGTTAACGACGGGCGGTGGTCCATTCTACATACCAAAGCGCATTTCTCCAGTCTCCCACGGATGGGCATTCAGGTTTCCATCTCCTTACTGTTGTGATTAGTAATGACCTTGGTGTGCACACACTGCTGCGCTTTGTTCTTTCTGTGGAGAACAGCACTGTCATCGCTGTCGGTGCTGGGTCATGTGTGTATTGCTGTCAATTGTTTCAGGAAGCACGGCCTTGCTTTCCACAGTGGTTGTACTGTTCTACTGCCCCCGACATAGATATGTTCGTTGTAATGTCCACAGTCAAATGGAAATTCTGTTTGACTAATTTTCTTTATTTTTTGCTATTCAAATTTATTTGTTACAGTACCACCAAACTTAAAAAGACACAAGTTTATAGCCAGGGAAAGTGAAACAGCAACAACTAAGTGGAGCACAAAAAGCACAAACTCGTAGACGATAAAAAGAAAATGATTTGTGATTTTCCCCGAGACTGTTCCAAAATGAACTTCCTTTTAAAATTGCAACGATTCAAAAGAGACTTCTTCCAACGAATGCTCGAATTCAGTGGTGCAAGTTGTCTACTGTACCACTCATGCTTAACGACAAATCACAACAGACATAGGAAATATGAACACACACAGGCAATATCAACATACATAGGCAATATTCTAGTTAAAAAAACAAAAAACTAATAATAGGTGTAGATAGTGAAGCTATTTGAGAAAATGAAGTTATCATGTCTGCAACGCCCCCCCCACACACACACACAACAGAATTTCAGATCCAGCTTTATCTAAAGCTTTTTCTTCTGGTGATGTAAATTATTGAATTAAGGGAGGACCAAGGAATTTTCAACATCACAGAGGACTATTTGAAAACACTTTAAAAATTTCAGGTTTCTGGAAACACAGGGAATCCAGGACAGACGATCCCTTCAAGACCAGTGGTGAAAGTGGTGATACCAGAGGATGGAGGGAAGGTGGGGTAGAAAGGGGGAAACGATTATAAGGATCTACATATAACCTCATCCCTGGGGGACGAACAACAGGGAAGTGAGTGAAGGGAGACATCGGACAGTGTAAGACATGACAAAATAATAATAATTTATAAATTATCAAGGGTTCATGAGGGAGAGGGAAGCAGAGAGGGTGGGGGGAAATGAGGAGCTGATACCAAGGCTTAGGTAGAAAGTAAATGTTTTGAGAATGATGAGGAGCAACAAATGTACAAATGTGTTTGACATACAATGGATGGATGGATGGATGGATGGATTGTGATAAGAGTTGTATGAGACTCCAATAAAATGATTTTTCAAAAATTTTCAGGTTCCAAAATCATACCCAATATAAATAGGAGAGGGGCATGGAGTGGAGACCCAAAACCCATCTGTAGACAATTGGACATCCCCCTTATAGAAGGGTCACAAGGAAGAGACGAGCCAGTCAGAGTTCAGTATAGCACCGATGAAATGTACAACTTTCCTTTAGTTCGTTAATGCTTCCTCCCACCCACCCCCACTATTATGATCCAAATTTTACCTTACAAATCGGATTTGATCAGAACATGCACACTGCTGCAGATAAGAGCAGGACAGATAAACCCCTCAGGGCAATGAAAATAGAGATATCAGGAGGACTAAGGGAAGGTGGGGAGAGACATGGGAATCAATCACAGGGATCAACATATAACCCCTTCCCAGGGGGATGAACAATGGAAAAGTGGGTGAAGGGCAACAGAGGACGTCATAAGATATGAAAATAATAATCTATAAATTATCAAGGGTTCATGAGTGTCCGGAGCCATGAGGCCCGGCCATTACTTGGAATTTATTAGCCTGAGCTCTGGGCATTCTTCTACCCCAGCCTACGTGACAGAGCACTGCAGCTGTAAAGCTTGAGCAAACAAGGGGTGATGCTCTTTAGATAAGCACCCCTGTCCTGCATCCCCTTGATTGGGCAAAAGATCGTCCTCCCCTATGCTTGATTTGCGTGTACATGCCACTCCTCTGTGTACCTAATTGAAGACTGTAAGCCCTTACTGACTCACGGGCAGGGTGCGCTCCCCTGAACTCCCTGATTGGCCTGTTGCCAAGGTAGCCTAATCTGCATGTGTGGCTGAGGCTCCGCCCCTTGGCTGGCCGTTATAAGCTGTGACTCTGTTCATTAAAACAGGACTTGATCAGGATATTGTCTTGTCCTCATTCTCCGTGCCTCTTGTACCCCCCCAATTCCCACTCTCTCCTCCAGGATCCACGGTGAATGTCCCGCAGGACAGGACACATGAGGGAGGGTAGGCAGGAGAGGGAGGAGGGAAAATGAGGAGCTGATGTCAAGGGCTCAAGTAGAAAGAAAATGCTTTGAAAATGATGATGGAAGCATACATGCAAATGTACTTGACACAATGGATGAATGTATGGATTGTAATAAGAGTTGTAAGAGCCCCCAACAAAAGTACGTAATTAAAAAAAAGAAAATTTCAGGTTCTGTAGCCATAAGATGTTTTTAGGATGCAAAGCTAATGGTGACGGAAAAAAAAAAAACCCAAAGAGGGGACACAGTGAATGATCAGTGGTCCTTTCACATGCCGTAGAGGGCCTTGGTTGGGTAACTGTAAATAGCAGGATGTTGCTGCTTTAAAAATGTCAGTTAGAAAAAAACAAAAACCAAAAAAAAAAATGTCAGTTAGTGGCTTAAATCAATAAGTTAAACACTAACCAAATATAAGGGAGCCTGGTGGTGTAATGAATTATGAGTTGCGCTGCTAACTTCAAGGTCGGCAGTTCAAAACCATCAGTTGCTCTGTAGAGAAATAGGAGGCTTCCAATTCCCATAAAGATTTAGTCTTGGAAACCCACAGGGAAGTTCTACTCTGTCCTAAAGGGTTGCTACGAGTCACAATAGACTCGATCGCAGGGTATATATATATAAAATTCCACTCCATGGTGGAAATTCTTTGGACATAACCGAATTTATCAAAATAACAATCTTCGCAAACTCTGAGATGCTGAGGAAAGAGACACATAGGTTTTGGTGCTGAACAGGAGTTTATCATTTCAGTAACATTCACGTATTTGTGAAATGCTCTTTAAGTGTTACAAAGACTGCTCACTGTCCACAGACACTGAACTCAGAGTAAGACAAAGACAGCTCGTGTTCTAGTGACATTTTGGTCTTGAGAAACTTTGGATAATAATCCACTTACTGTGATGTCTGTTTATGTCCCTCCTTTTGTAAAAGGGCAGCAATAACTGGCTTGAGGATCAAATCAACTAATTAATACATGTGAAAGGGTAATGTTTTGGCCTTCTCACAAAGAAATAAGCTGTGGAAAGGTTTAGAACCAATGTTACTCCTCCCACCTCCCACAGTATTTTGGTGTCATGAACATGGTTAGGTAGTTCCCAGCTGTTGTACATAGTAGGTCTCTGAGTTGGAACCAACTTGACGGCACCTAACCACCACCACGTTTAGGGTCTAATTCCTTGATCTGGGATTTTGAAGAGCGCCAAGGGCAGCCTTAAGGCCGACTGAGCCCACACAATGGCATAGTTTACTGGGCAACTGACATACTTGTTTCTGACCCTACGGGATTGATTTAGAAATCTCATCCAAACATCCAGTCTTTATAGCAAGAATTAGTACAACACTCTTGTCCAGCTGGGGTCTAAGTCCAGTCCGCTTCTTTTCCGGCCCAGGCCAAGTTCTGCTGATGTCCTTTGGAAAGTCCCAATGTAGTCTTATTTCAGCCCTCTGTTGGGGTACACTACCTTGTGTTGGAGGCCTTAGTATTTTTTGTGGTATGTTGAGGTGTTTTGTTGCAAAGGTAAACTTTGGCCAAAAGCTTCATCAATTGTAATGAAACATTCTACCTCTGCTGTCTGAGGAGTCCCCTGGACTCACCTCTGTCCCTTCATACAGTGCCCATCCTCGGTTTTACTGTCAAATTTATGTTCAATGGGACTTTTTTCCCCCCTTCGGTTGTTGAAATTTCCAGCACTAATCTGCCTTGAAAATACACCCCCCACCCCCAGGCTACCGATTCTTGAATGCAAAAGGCCATGAGAAATGTTCCCTGACTAGAGCAGCTTAGGGTTTATGGACTAATTCTCATCTACTGTTGGGGGGACATAAACAGAAGAGGCTCACTTCTGGGGTTACATGAACTCACTTTATGACTTTTCTGAATCTCAGTGTTTGGATTCTTAAGTCTTGAAACCACTTCAGCTTTGACTCAAAGCCTATGAAATCTTATCCTCTCTCAGGGGAAAAAGAGAAGGACGTTTTTCCAAGCTGGTGCTGTGTTTCAGTGCAGGTGAGGGAGCAGGGGACTGCACTCCCACCTCAGCTGCCTAGCTACTTCAGCGGTGCCTTCAAGATGAAGAGCAGAATGGACGCCAAGGAGCGGAAGCAGACCCCTCACACAGCTCTCTATGGCCTACGACAGTTTATAGTATGAAAATCTGGTTTTGGTCAAACACAGCGGTAGTCATAGAAACTAAGCCACTTTATGTTCCTTTTAGAATAAGGTGTAGAATACATTTCAAATCATGAATTTCAAATCATGAATTATTCGGTCCAGAGAGCACTTCGTAATTGTGTACAGGCTTTCCGGGGCCTTATTCAATATGGTGCCACGGCCCACTGCTGGGCTCTCCCTCACCTCTCCTTCTCTTTGCTCCCTGCTCACCACTCACAATGGGGCGGGAGGCTTGGGGGCTCTTAGCCTCTGGTCATTGTTAAATGAACTTATTTCTGTTTATATCTTTAGCATAAATAACCACTTAGCTTTAAAAAAAAATCTACGCTTGCGACAGGGAAATTTAAATCTAAAGGATAACAGGATAGAAGAGTCGATTTCTCTGAATAAATGTTTCAAAAATTCATCATTATGACCCTAAAACTCCTCTAAGACTGCTCACGGGATCTCAGGACTCACTGGATGGAAATAATGCAAACTCTCTGAATAATAAAAAATATCACCACAGCCTATCACATTGTTTCTCAAATGATGATACACAATATCTTAAGTGTTACAATGATGAATATTTAATTTACAACTGTACATATATTAGAACAGATATAATTAGCATATGAAACAAATGATTTCAGTAAATAATAATTTTTAGGAAAAGGCTAAAAATCCCAAGTTCCTTTAAGGAAAAACATTAATAACTAACATCATCAAAGGGGTAAAGGCAGAAAACTGATTGACATTTGAGTAACACTGCTTATTCATGTTTATTTCAAATTTCTATGACTAGTTATATAACAGCATGGCCTTGATAAATCAACATTTACACAGTTTAAAAGCTTTATATCATAACGCTAAAGGTGATTAATTACAGACAAATTAGCTTTAAGTTTTGGAAAATTATTTCTAACATCATCTTGCTTGCAAATTATCTTTATCATTTTTAACTCTTTGGTGTGGGAAACTGAGGACGCAGCCAAATTCTCCATGCTCATAATTAAGAGTCTTGAAGGCCAACTCTAGTGGCCTTCACAGTTGTGAGATAGAGATGACTCCCAGCCACATTCTCCATACTAAAAATCACCCCGTTATACCCCCATCATAGTGCTACTTTAAAGATGCCCGTTAGAAGCACATGGCTGCTCTCTCTGCCGCCAAAAGCTGTCTCTAAGAACAAACAAGTCCTATTGTTCTGCTCGCTTAGAGGGTCGTTGACTCCCCTCTGCCTGCCCTCAGTACTGGTCTTGGGTTGATCCCCCAAAACGAGCTGAGGGACATCTGGGTTAAGACACTTTCCACCTTGTTACATGTGTGATTGACAGGTCCTGCATACATAGTCTTAGGGATAAGACTATGTAAGTCTGTTGGAGAATACAATAGGTCTCTTTCTTGTTCCTGACTTCTGGAAAGGTGAGCACCCTGCACACTTTGTCTGGTTTCCCTCAACTGCACAAGCAGCTGTTCCTCAGGACTCTTTGGGTCTTGAAGCTGGACCTCACACTTCAGGGGCTATAACATATTAATAGTTTAATGTCTAAGTTTATTTGGCTTTGATGGGCTCATTTACAAGCTTTCTCTTCATGAATATGATCATGAATGGGAAGAAAAGGCCTGACTGAAAAATGTCCGGCATTTAATAGACTCATATGACTGTCCCACCAGGAGTCAGGTGCTGCTGAAAAAGGGAAGAAGGTGGCTTACGGCTTTCTCACATTTATTGTATGCACCTAATTTCTCCAGAAAATGGATTTTCCTGTGCTGATTAAGGTGTGCACTCTGGCTGAAGGCTTTCCCACACTCATTGCACTGATAGGGCTTCTCTCCTGTGTGAGTCCTTTCATGCTGATTAAGGTGTGTCTTCTGACTGAAGGCTTTCCCACAAAAACTATATTCATAAGGTTTCTCTCCAGTGTGAAGTCTATGATGCTCAGTAAGGGATGTGATGCGGCTGAAGGCTTTACCACACTGATTGCACTGATAGGGCTTCTCTCCTGTGTGAATTCAGATGTTGCGTAAATGATGAATGTTGTCGGAAAGCTTTCCCACATTCATTGCAGATAAAGGGTTTTTCACCTGTGTGGATTCTCTGATGTTGGATCAGATGTATCCTCTGGCCGAACCTCTTCCCACAGTCATCACACTTATAGGGCTTCTCTCCTGCCAGGGTTATTTGAGGTGGAGTTAGAGATGAGTTGCAATGGAGGGCCTTCCCACATTCCCTGGGCTTTTCTGCAGTGAAACTATGACTAGTTGGAAGATGGTGATGGAAGGTTTTCTCACATTTCCTATATTCACAGGGATTCTCCCTGACATAATTTCCCTGATAGTATATCACATTGGGATTAGGTTTAATCCTATTTACTTGGGTTTCAGAAGGGATTTGTTGATGCATACTACAGTTTGAATTCAGGTTATAGTTTCCCCCAAGTTTATTACATTCAAGGCTTCTCTCCTGAGTGAGCTTTCTGTGGGTGAAAGATGGCTGTTCCAGATGTCTCTGCTGGTTTCCTTGATCCAGCTCTAGATAGTAATCAAAATCCCAGAGTCCTCCCAAGATCGAGAGCCAGAATCTGTCTCCTGTTAGTCTCTCCATTATGTTATGGGTCTGCTTTTCATCAGTAACATTCTGGTTTGATGCAGGTCTATGCTCCCCATCTGAAAACAAAAATCAGAACGTGCAAATAATTCCTATGCTTTGAAAAAGAAATGAATGCATAATGAGCTACCACATAAAACTGACAGTCAAGCAGATGTGGCATCTGTAGAAGTGGCAGTTTCCAAAGACAACTCAAAACAAAGGCAAAAACTACAACAGGAATAAAAGGAGCAGTGACCAGGGAAAAGCTGTAAAATATGTTATGATCATAAAAGCAATAGCTCATCCAGGAACACTCACTGTTGAAAGGAGATGAATAAGGGATATTAGAGAAAGGTCTGAGTTTAGAGGTGGCAGAGATTAAAAAACACTCTCTTTTGAGAAGTTAACAGTTCAGAGACCAGGTTCTTTTAACCTAATCTATGGATTATTCTACTATAAAGCCTGCTATTTGTTTATTTAAAAAATACTTCTACCAAAGTGATAACTATATATAGGTATAAATATACATATGTATATATGTAATTACATAAATATATAAAGATAAGTGTATTTGTGTATGTATATAGCAAGGAAGCAGATGGATCTTTGGAGCTCTATTAAATCTTACCTCAGTAGAAGAATGGCTTGTTCTAATAATGTGGCACTGTATGATACTCACTTTCCCAACACGATCTCTGAAGACAAAATGAGTGTAATATCGTAATAGGGATTCCTGTGGGGTAGGATGGAAGATGGAGGGGATACGGGGGAACTGATATCAAGGAGCTCAAGAAGAAAGAACATGTGTTGAAGCTGACAGTGCCACCAATCTACAATTATGCTTGATCTAACTGAATTATAGATTGTTATAATATCTGCAAGAGTTCCCAATAAAATGATTTAACAAAATTCTTCCTACTTTTAATCTTTTATTTAAAATGATAAAACTACTACTTGCCTGGAAGTGGAAATCAGGACATTCACTCTCCAGAAATATGGCAGCTGGGCCAACATGCTCATGCCTATTTTCCTTCCTTCTCATATCTACCTTCTTGAGGTTAAACTCCAGCTGGTGGTTGGCATGTCTGCCATCAACTACCAGGAGTGACTCTGCTGTACAGGAGAGACCCACTCACTAGGGATAGCCTAATGCACACTCAGCTCTTCCATCACAGTGGCTCCCCTATACCCCAGGGTCTACATTATGGACTGAGCATTGACGATAAGAGAGCAAGGCCCTTAAGGAGATGGATGGACACCGTGGTTGCAACAAAGGACTCAGGCATAGGAACCATTGTGAGGATGGTCCAGGGCTTGGTAGTGTTTCCTTCTGTTGTGCATAAGGTTGTTATGGGTTGGAACCCACTCGATGGCATGGATTCAAGGGAGCTCTAAGAAGCAAGACAAGCTGTTGGGTTAGCAACTGCTAGACTGCTAACTACAAGATCAGTAGTTCAAACTCACCAGTTGCTTCTTGGGAGAAAGATGAGGCTGTCTGCTCCTGTAAATGTTTACAGAGCCTCAGAAATCCTACAGAGGGTCACCATGAGTTGGAATGAACTTGACAGCAATTGGCTTGGTTTTCTTATGTAATCTAGGCTCCTTGATGTGAGCAGATGTGACTATTGGTGCCCTCAAGAGGAGGGGGCGTGCCTCACACCTACACAAAAAGTCACTTTAAATGTCAATGCTAAAGTCATGTCCAAAACACATCGTATAGTCATAGGCTGTAGGATCTAGTATTCAGTGAAAGATTATTATATGTAATATAAAAGCCTGGGCAGCAAAAGACAAGATAGATACATGTAACTTCTACTAATATAAAATTACATACTATGTACATCTAAGGATTTTATCAACAAGGTGAAAACAAAACCTACAAAGTGATTGGGAAAACATTTTCTAGAATCATGTATTAGATGAGGGCATAATAGCCAAATATATATATGTAAGTTCCACAGTAAAACAAAATACAACTCAATAAAAAAATGGACCAAGGACTTGAACAGGTGGCTCATCAAGTTGGAAATGATCAACAAGCAGTCAAGAGATGCTCAACATCATGCATCACCACATCATCCATTACTGCTGAGTCAATTCCAACATGGAATGTTCCAACTCTTCATGGTGTCTGACACTGCAAATCTTTCTGGGAGCAGGTAGCTTCACCCTCATCCTGCAGAGTGGCTAGTAAGCTTTGACTGCTCACCTTTTGGTTAGCTGCCAAGCTCTTAAACCACTGCACCACCAGGTTCTCATTAGGGAGATGCAAAACAATACCACAGTGAGTCTGTCACCTCACTTCCATTAGGATGGCAATGATAGAAAAATACCAAAAGCAACAAGTGTTGGTGAGGGTACGTAGAAATTAGAATACTGCTGGTGGGGATGTAAAATGGGGCAGCCACTGTGTAAAACAGCTTGGCAGCTCCTCGGAAAGTTGAACAGAGGTTACCTTTTGACCTAGCCATTACAAGCCTGACCCAGAAGAAGTGAAGGGCAGAGATGCGAGTGGAAACTGTACACCAGGGTTCATGGCAGCACCTTTCACAATGGCAAATACCCATCCAAAAATGAAATGTAAACAAAATGTGAATCAGTCATGTGATGGAACATTATGCAGTCATAAACAGAAATCCAACTCTGTGCAAGAAAACATTATGCCGAATGAAATACATCAGTCACAAAAGGACAAGTACTGTAGGACTTCACTACATGAAATAAGAAGATATGCAAAAACCAAAGGTTACTAATTATTACCAGGATGGGCGGTGGGGAAGGCACTGAGTTTCTGTTAGTGATGGTGGAATATTTTGGATGAGAACAGCAATAAAGGTAGCACTATGTGAGAATATGATTAATGTCATTGAATTGTAAATGTGGAGGTTGTACTGGCAGATGTTTTGTGTGAACATTTTCATACAGTATAAAAGACAGATATGAGAGAGGATGAGGGATTTTTCTGTAAACAAAATGGCATGTGGAGATTTGCAATATCAAAGTATCTCTGGGTCTTCAAACCAAAGGCCTTCGTATTGTGTCATTTTTCAGATGATTGTAAAATTTTTGTATTGTGCAATTTTTCAGATGACTGTATAATTTTTAAATTGTATAACTATGTATTATGTAATTTTTCAGATGATTAACATACATAGTTGTCATTCGCTCAGAGAAAAATCAGCTATTTCTACGACAGAACCAAAAACGTGAATTTACTTTTTTTAAGAAGGCTTAAGTATTCCCTAAATTCTAGAGGAAGCTTTTGGGAACGCAGTTGAGTATCTCAAAAGTGACGACTTTCAGTGACCTGACGAGGTGCACATGCTCATTTCTCACCTTGATGGGCATCTAGAGGGTTCTTACTTTCCATCCCCCACCGTTCCTCTTGTTCCAGTTGAGTGATCACCTTGGGCTTATCAAGTTGATGCCCTGTTCATTGGAAAAGAGAAAGTCTTAGTTGTTGATACTGGGAACACTCCCACCTTAAACGTAACAACTAAACCCGTTGCCATCAAGGCAACTCGGACCCATGGGTGACCTTGTGCTTAATGCTAAGTGTGCTCCTCAGGAACTCCTTGGCGACCATCTTATGGGAACAGAGCACCAGGCTTCCTCCAGGGCTTCCGTGGGGGGGGGGGGGCGAGGGGGGGATTCAAACCACCGAGCTTTCAGTTAGCTGCAAGCATGCCATTTGTGCCACTCAGGGACCAACTTCTCAGTGGTTAAGACCTTGGAGTTTGAGAACAGGAGGCTTCTGAAAAAAGCTGAGAGAGCTCCCAGCAGCCATGACACCAATTCCAACGCATAGCAACCATGTGTGTCGGAGTGGGTCAGTGCCCACAGTGTTTTCAATGACCGATTTTGTACCCTTCCTGTAAGCCGTAAGTTCCCAAACTTATCTGGCCTATTGCCCCCTTTCTCAGGAAAAAAAATTACTCAGTGCTCCAATCCCACCAATTAAAGGCTTGTATAGTATCGTTCACAATCCATTATCGAGTATAGGTATCTGCTTTTGCAGACCCACTGCTTTGTTCCACGGCTCCCCAGGGAGTGGTATCACCTTTGGGAAATCCTGTTTTAGGTGAACTCGAACTTCCAACCTTCCATTTAGCAGCCCACATAGTAACTATCTGGACACCTTAGACACCCACCCCCCACACCAAAATAAAAAGCGCCTCATTTCAAGCTTTGGGATACAGCACAGGAAACCACGGGCTCTGTCCCCTGATTACTGATTACAGACAGATCATGGTGATAGTGCCGGTTTGGTTTCAGGCCTCTGTATTAAAGTGACTGTCACTGGACGTGAGTCTCCGTGCAGATGCAAAATGAGCGTGTGTTGTTAGAAGAATGACTCCGGCAGGCTTGCTCGGGGCAGAGTGACCACAAACCTTCCACGTGTAAAAAACCGCCATCTTTACAAAACGGAGTGTCGGCAGCGTTCTGGCCCGAGCTACACTCGAGCAGCCCTGGACGCTTTCAGCACGCGAGGGAATGGGCCATTCAGCTGGCTCTTGCAGGGACAGTGGCCCCACCTAGGGCAGCTAGGTTCCTGTAGTTTTCCAGCGTCACGTCTCGGTACAGGCTCTTCTGAGGAGGGTCCAGCTGCTCCCACTCCTCCCGAGTGAAGTCCACAGCGACGTCCTGGAATGTCACGGACCCCTGTAACAGTAAATGCATCCTGGATCAGCCAGACAACCACCTGGCAGGGGCGCTCGGGGGTAAGGGAATAGATGCAGCTCCGGGCAGAGACCAGGATGCTCAGCTATTGTGCCAGGAGGAAACCAGGTCAAAAGTTTGAAACAAATCAGGTACCTCTCTATTGTCTTTCATTTTTACTTTTTAAAAATCTTTCTTTTCTACTACCTTTTAAAATAGCTATCATTAAAATGTGTCCAAAACATTCCTTGCCTTTCAGCTTTTCACATTTTCTGTATTCATCTGATTAAACCTTGAAAGTGGGAAGTTTCTGCTACAAAAGCTCGGGAGTATCACAGATCACGACGTGTTGAGACGGGGAATGTAGCTAACCAGACATTGTTGAGGTACCATCAAGTTGGTTTTAACTCATAGTGACCCTGAGTTGGATCTTGTAAAAATATAAGGTTTGGCCAGAAAAGAAGACAGTGTTCTGGAGGTCAAGAAACCAAAAAAGGGGTGGCCAGGGCAAACAGGTGAGGAACAGACAACAGATGATGTGTGTCTGGCTCGGTAAAAAGAAACGTCCTTCTTTGGGTCAGCTGGTTGTGCCGCTGTTAGGTGTTGTCCAGCAGGGTCTGACCTTTGTCCAACTGGACAGATGAACACGGCCTGACCCTGTGCTCGCTCCACAACTGCCCTCATGGCTGAGCTCATGGTTGCAGCCACTGCGTCAATCCACCTCGTTGAGGGCCTTCCTCTTTGCCGCTGCCCTTCTACAGGGACTGCTTTCTCCTGATAACACGGCCAAGGCACTTGAGACAAAGTCTCTCCATGTTTGCCTTGAAGGAGCATCTGACTGTACTTCTTCCAAAACAGATCTGTTTGCTATTTGGGCACTTTGCAGTACTTTTACTGTTCTTTGCCAATACCACACATCCATTTTGCTTCGGTCTTCCATATTCAATGCCCAGCATGCACATGCCTGTGAGGTGACTGAGAAACCATGACTTGGGTCAGGCATGCTCAAGGTAACATCCCTGCTCTGGTGGGTCTTTTAAATGAGAAAGTGTTCTGGTATCAATTATATTCAGAAGAGCTTGGGAAGTGGCTTTTACTTCCTCATGAGACCAGGAAAACAAATCTACAGCTATCTATCCGGCCAATCCCAACTCACAGCAACCCTGCGTGAGAGAGAGCTGAGCCGCTTCGTGGGGCTTTCTTGGCTGTGCTCCGCAGGGCAGATGCTCAGACCTTGCCCCACCGTGCTGCTGAGTGGATTCTAACAGCCAGCATCAGGTTAGTGCACGAGAGCAGACCGTTTGTGTCACCTGGGGACCTTAACAACTCCAGGTCTCATTCAGATGTTACCAATTGTGCTACTACTTAGCCAAACTCGCTGCCATTGAGTGATTCTGAGACTGTAATTCTTTTTTTTAAAAATCATTTTATTGGGGGCTCATACAACTCAACACAATCCATACATACATCAATTGTGTCAAGCACATTTGTACATTCGTTGCCCTCATCATTCTCAAAATACTTGCTCTCCACTGAAGTCCTTGGTATCAGCTCATTTCTTTCCCCTCCCTCCCCGCTCCCCTCTCCCTCGTGAATCCTTGGTAATTTATAAATTATTATTTTGTCATGTCTTACACTGTCCGATGTGTCCCTTCACCCACTTTTCTGTTGTCTGTCCCCCAAGGAGGAGGTTATATGTAGATCCTTATAATGGGTTCTCCCTTTCTACCCTACCTTCCCAGTATGATCAGTGGTCCTGAAGGGATCATCTGTCCTGGATTCCCTATGTTTCTGGTTCCTATCTGTGCTAGTATGCATCCTCTGGTCTAGCCAGATTTGTAAGGTAGAATTGGGATCATGATAGTAGGGGGTGGGGGGAGGAGAAGCATTTAAGAATTAGAGGAAAGTTGTATGTTTCATTGTTGCTACACTGCACGCTGACTGGCTGGAGGTGTCCCGTTACCTACAGATGGTCTTTGGGTCTCCACTCTGCACTCCAAATCATTTACAATGATATGATTTTTTGTTCTTTGATGCCTGATACCTGATCCCTTCAACACCTCATGGTCACACAGGCTGGTGTGCTTTTTCAATGTGAGCTTAGTTGCTTCTGAGCTAGATGGCCGCTTGCTTATCTTCAAGCCTTTAAAACCCTAGATGCTATATATTTTGATAGCTGGGCCCCATCAGCTTTCTTCACCACATTTGATTATGCACACATTTGTCTTCAGCGATCATGTCGGGAAGGTGTGCATGATGGAATGCCAATTCAATAGAACAACGTGTTCTTGCATTGAGTAAGTACTTGAGTAGAGGTCCAATGTCCATCAGTTGCCTTAAAACTAAACCTATAAATATATGCAACTAGATCTATTTCCCCATCATCCTATATAAATATATTTACATATATACATGCCTTTATTTAGACCTCGATAAATGCCCTTTGCCTCCTAATTCTTACCTCTATTTCCTTTTACTTTCCTTTTGTTCCACTGTCATTCTAAGCCTTCATTTGGGTTTCAGTAATTTCTCTCAGTTATATTGCCCAAACCAGACCTCTCACACCCTCCTTGCCACTGATTTGGATCACATGGTGTTCCCTTGTCCCTGGGTTGGGCAACACCACCTCCTTACCCCCGCCTCCCCCTCTCCCATGTTCCCCCGGAACCATTAGTCCATTGTTTTCTCCTCCAGACTGTTCATCCAGCCTATTTTATCTACATAGACCTTCAGAGATAATATTATGCACAAAAAAACAAGGCATAGCAAAACAAAGTGACAAAAGAGAACATAATTATGAGAACAACAAAGAAAACCAATGACCAAAGAAAATTAATAACAATTAATTAATTTTAAAAATAAAAATAGAAAGGAAAAATTTTAAAAAGGAAAACCAGAAAAACCTGTAAATAGATCAAGGTCTGTTTGTTGACCTCTAAGTGTGTCCTCCAGTCAAGTCCAATGGGGTGCCACGCTGTGACCCCAAAGTCTATCCTTTGCACTCCCTTGGGGGCTCCCTGCTCTGCCACATGCCCTTAGTGTTTTGCCTAGGCGTGTGTGTGTGGGGGGGAGGGGGGCAGACAGGGCCAATCCCAACACTGAATCTCCAGTGTTGTCCCCCGTAGGACCATCGGTCAGTGAGGGACATCTTGTCTCATATTGGGATCAGCCATATGGCCCACTCTGCAGTGGCTGTTCTGAGCGGGGATATCATCCTCCAGGGTTGGTGGGCCAGGATGTGCTCCACTCTCTCTTCCTCCCCATTCATTTGCTCCTGTGTGCTCTGATCAGACATGCCCCTCTTCCTGAGCTGCTGTCCTCTAAAGTACATTCTTCTGGGCGGAGGGGCAGTTGTCCACGTAGCTGGGATTGGGGCTAGACTGTAATTCTTTATGGGAGTAGAAAGCCCCACCTTTCTCCTAAATTGTACTAAAACTGTCCATTAAGTCAAAAACCAAACCCATTGCCAGAGTGTTGATTCCAACTCACAGCGCCCCTACAGGACAGAGTAGAGTTGCCCCACAGGATTTTCAAGGTTGTAATCTGGTTCCTATTGGCTGCTCAAAATATACTTGAAGGAATGAATAAATGATCTCCCCTCTTAAATAGAATAGGGGCCAGAAAATGAAAACAACTGCCTCTGGGTAGAATGGTGATAAACAGCTACACCACCTTGGCTCTTGGTGGCTTTCCATGCCTGTGTGCGGGAGCCTTACAATAGAGAAACCTGAACGAATAGACTCTTCACAGCTACAGGATTCTGAAGCACTTTGTTCCAAATCCTCCATTTGTGGCTGGGTGTTTGGATCAATGGTGGCTGTTGGTTTATTGGCCCTAGCCCTGCTCTTGTTCATATTGTACTTCCTGTCTGTAAGGTTTCCCTGCCTTCCCAACTGAGGTACTTAGTTTATTGTGCCAACCTGGCCAATAAACACATGTGGGGTTAATTTAAGGGTGGAGGGATAAATGGCTCCATGAGTCTCACCTTTCGAGTTCTTGGGTCTCTTGCTCTCTGATGGTCGGACCAGGGTGCAGCTGCCTTAGCCAGTTCCCTGCTTCAGCTGACAAGGCTTACTTCCTGCAAGACATCCCCAAGGAGAAGTCGCATGCACCTACCCCAATGCAGCCCTGGGTGCTGGAGCAGCCATGTGGAGACCCCTGCCAGCACTGAGATGCTTACACATTCACTGACTCAGCTTTCCTCCTGCAGTCGGCATCATAGTGTGTGTGTTGTGAGATGGGGGAGGACTTTGTGAATTGGTGTTGGACATATGAGTTAATGTTGGACTTGTGGGCTTGGGCAGCACTGGGTTGGGATGTTTTCTTGATGCGGACTTACCCTTTATTTAAAACTCTCTTATACATATGAGTTTCTGTGGCTTTGTTTCTCTAAAGGACCCAGACTAATACATCAGCTCTCCAGATTCTACCCCACAGCAGCATAAGCCATGAGTCTTCTGTCTCCTTCATGATGTCTTCCTCATCTCTCTGGCCTGAACTGAATTTCTTCTTCCTGTGAGCCCCTGTTGTGTGTGTTAGTTTTCACATCAATAGCGGCATTCAATATGATGTTTTCTGGAGAATTAACGGTGTGATGTGGACTTCTTACTTGTTATTATGAACTGAGTGAAGGTTTGCAGAGATGATCACTAGTTTTGCATTCAACATCTCATATAAATCACGTTTCAAAATCGTTTGTTATTCTAAGGTATGTTCTCATCTCACTTATAGACCTGTGTCTAAGCACCCCTTTGTAGATCTGTCTATTGTTTGCCTGAAAATTGAGCCATGGGGTAGGATAAAGTCTTTAAAAAAATCCTTTCCAATGAGCTTAATTGCCACCTGAGGATAATGGTTATCTTACAAAGTTTTAAAAAGAAGAAGCACATATGTTTGAGACAATTGAGACTAGTGAAGATCCATAAAAGATAATATATGCATACCTGAAATAATTAAATTTTAAACACATAAATGTACACATTAAATACATTAACTTTTTGATGTGGGGCCAAACATTTCTGCTGAAATTGATTTGAATGAGTTCTCATGTGCCTTTTCTGCATACACCATACCCATCATACATCGGATTTTGTTTGACAAAGGTAGAAAAAAGAACATATTTACAGTTGGGAAGTCAAGTAATGGGGGGGATCTGCTGAGATTTGTGGGATGTCTCCTTCTGTTACACAGCTTTTCTTCACACATAATTTGAGAGCAGTGTTTTTATTTTTTATTTATTTATTTATTTTTTCACTTTCTTGATAAAAATATGGAATGCTTCACGAATTTGCGTGTCATCCTTGCGCAGGGGCCATGCTAATCTTCTCTGTATCGTTCCAATTTTAGTATATGTGCCGCCGAAGCAAGCACGAGAGCAGTGTTTTTAAAGGATCGACGCTTGTCAAGTCTTGTCAAAGCCTTTGGCCAATTTTCCTATCTCATCAGTTTATGTAATATTTAATCCATTCATGGAATTACAGTAACAAGTATAAGGGGTTTAACCAGGTCTTAAAAGCAACAGAGCACATTCTTCATAAGCACTGACCTGTGACTGCAGGTGTCTCCAGGCACATTTAATAATTTCTTTAGCTCCCGGCATTCACAGCGATGCCACATTCTTATGCCAACAGAAGGGATGGAGCATTGCTTGAATTTTGAGAGCTGTGGAAGTGAAGCCTCATTAAAAGGGAGTCTGCTGCTGCTGGCTTCCCATCCAACACTTAGCACAGACACGAGTCCGTGATCTGGCGAGAAGGTTGGAAAGTGAAAGAGCTGCGAAGGGGCAGAGGAGGCAAATGGGGGAATGTCCTGCAGAGAACACCAGCTGCCGCCCGTTTCCTGGACAAAAGCAAATGGGTGTCAAGGCCATGGTTTGGGTTTGGGGGGCTCAGCACTTCTGAGGATTAAAATCGCAGAGTAATCACATTCTGAGAACGAGAATAGCATGTCAGAGGAGAGGAAGCGGACTTACCTGGGACCTGACTTTCTGGATTCCCGCATCCATTTTTTTCTCCTCCTGGGAAAGTCCAGCATTCTGAGCAGGCATACTGGGGGGAAGAGAAGCATCTCATGCACACCGGATGCAGGAAATGAGTAAATCCCGAGCTGAGACAGTGCAGAGGATGGTCCTGTACGATACAAGGGCAAGCGCTGAATAACGCAGTGTTACAGTCCTGTGGCTCTTCTCTAGCATCAGCTCAATGTGCTCAGCCCTGCTACACACTAGGGGGCTTCTCAAAGGTGGCCGCACTTGCACCCGGCCCCACATCCAGAGGCTCAGATTTAATGGGGCTGAGGCAGGATCTAGGCAAGTCTCCAGGCGAATGAGTGGGATAAGAGCCACAGAGGGGAGCTGAAGTTGAGGTTCAAGTCTACCTCTTGATTCTAATGGTAGAAATTCACCCCAAACTCAAAAAACCTGCCACTTTTTACTTCAAGAGGAGCCTACTATTATTATACAAGGGAGAATCTGATCTCATATTTTTGTATATTCTCCTTTTTGTGTACCTAGATCCAGTCCTCCACTGGGATTCAATTACTCTTCTTCGCCGTTCTTAGGTGAGGTCGCCAAAGCTTTGTTCCAGCACCCATCAGGCGATGCCCCTTACACTCCTCGAAGCTTCAGGATCCTGTCAGTCACCGAAAGCTGAGTGCCCAGTGCCTTTCAGGCAATTGTCACTCCTGGCTGTTAATGTGCCCCATCTCTGACAAGGGCCTCAGGACCCAGTGGAGAGCCACAAGAGTGATTCTTGCTTCAGCGGGACACTCTCACATCCCTGCCTCGGCCGCATGGGGCTGAGACCTGGGTGCTCCCGAAGGTGGTCATTGACTTTTTTCCCTACAGACATCACTCCTTCACACCCCAACTTCGCTGTGGTAGTCTAGTCTGTCTTTGGCAGGGATCCTGTAAGATCCCACAATGTAAATATAATCAATGTAGGAATGTCATGTAGAAATTGCTCAGTTCGTGTGTTATACTTTCACCACAGTTTAAAAAAGAAGGTGCATAGGGAAATTGTAAAACTTAAAAAAAAAAAGAATTCCATGACCTTCCTGCTCCTCTACCCACACTGTCCTGCTTTCTGGTTCTTAATGTGGCACTTGTGACCCCTCCCTCCCTCTGTCCCCATAGCACTTACTCACCCTTCACGTGTCACTGTAAATCAGGGAAGACTCTGACACCACAGGTAGGCTGAGGTCCCTCTTTCACTGTCATTTGTTCAGCCATCCATCTTTCCCCCTAATACTGTGTGGCTCCAGGAAGGCGGGAACCTCACCTATCTTGGATGCTCTTCTATTTCAAAGCTTGGCCCAGCGCCTGGCACCAAGAAAGCAGTGGTGGTTGTTAGGTTTTGTCCAGTTGGCTGCAATTGATGGTGACCCCAGAGAGGAGAATGAAATGCTGCCAGGTTTGGCACCCTCTGCCGCAGTCCATTATCATAGCCACAGTGTGTTCTAAATGCCTTCCAGCCTAGGAGGGACTCATCTTGCAGCCCTATCTCAGACAACATTCTGCTGTGACCCACAGGGCTGCCACTGACCTTTCTTCCTAGTCTATGGGCTTCATTGAAATCAGATGCCATGGTTACCTGGCTGGTCCCATGGTTACTGGTGGCATAGGCTGCAGCATCAGGCAACATATAAGCCACTACTATGTGACAAAGTGGCAGACAGGTAGTGTGCTTTGTAGGTCCTCAACAATTACCAGTTACATCAACGGGTTCTGGTATTTGTTCTTGGGTTTAGCTTTTGTAACTTTGTATTTTGACCCAATTTCAGACTTACAGGAAAAATGTAAAAAGTTGTAGGGCTCCTAAACATCACTCACTCAGCCTGCCCTGCGTTCACATCTTGGATAACCATGATGCAGTTAGAACACACACACACACACAGAGGAAATTAGCATTGTACAATACTAGTAACTCAAACAGTTTCAATGTCACCATTCTCCTGCGAGTTCTCGGGTTTGAGAGCCCATCTTGCGCCCACAGTGCATGTGCTGTTTTTCCTTAGTCTCCTCCCATCTGTAACAGCTCCTTAATTCTTCTTTGTCTTGTACAACCATGGCATCCTGGAAAGGTTATTTTGGAAAATGTACCTCAAATTGGTTTGTCTAATGTTTTCTATTGATAAGAATGACACTTTGCATTGTCCAGCAAGAATACCACAGAAGTGATCCTCTTTCTTTCTCACGCGTCATATTTTGATGGGACTTATAATGTTATGACTTTTTAGTAATGGTATTAACTTTTATCACCAGATTAAAGCGGTACTATGGGGTTTCTCCACTGTAAAGTTAACTAACTTTCCCTTTATAATTCATGAGTGTCTTGGGAGTAAGGGGCAGGACTTTGAGACTATTTCTCAAGTATCCTGTTTCTCTTCACATTTTAGTCCCCAATTTTAGCATCCACTGATGAATCTTGTCTATACCAAGTATTAATGTGGGCTATGCTGCGCTAATGGTAATTTTCTTTTTCCCTACTTTATTCATTAAATTTTCTGCCTTGAAAAGTTGTTCCTATACCTTATTTATTACATTATTTATATCTATATGGCCCTACGAATATATATTTTATTCTAAAAATCAAAATCCAACACTACGTTACTTATTTTATTGTGCAGACTGCTCCAGCTTTTGGCCACTAGGGGACTGTGTTAGTTCACTATCATCATCTTTTCTGAGCAGCACACTCACATATGTACCACACTACTCTACCAGGCATCCAACATAGATGTTCCAGTCTTCTCGAGCAAAAACTCTCTCCCTCTCCTCTCCTCCCACCCCTCTTCCCCTCCTCCCCCCTCCTCTCCTCTCTCTCTCTCTCTCCTCTTTTCATAGATTTTTAATAAAGTAGATCAAAACCCAGACTCTGAAGTCAACCAACTAGGTTTGAATCTAGCTCACGACGTCCTAGTTGCTCTTAGTTCCAGTGCTGTGGTTTAGAACACTACCTTCGCCCAATTTGACTGCTTGCCATACCCCTCAGGAGGCCTTCTTGATTTTTGTCTATTATTTTCTTCATACTGCAGCCAGCGTGGCTCTTGTCCATACACCTCCTCCCCACCCTGGAACACCTCCATTTTATGTTCTGACACACACACTAACACAAACATGTTCATTCATGTACAAAAGGATAACTGCCTGTCACACGCCGATATAACCCAAATTACTTTTCTTGAGGTATCGTGTTTCAGAATTTTTCTATGCACATACATAGCATAGACATCTGCATTACTATATGTATAAAAGTTTTAGAAACCTATTTTTACTGGATAATAATATTGATATCATGTCATGACAGGAAACTAAAAAAGAAAATTTTATATGGGGTTCCACTGTATGCAATAAGCCCAATTTATTTTTTGAGTTCATTATTAATAGACATTTAAATTTGTTTGTCTGTTGTTCTAGACAATAGCCAATAGCTATACAGACATGCTTGTCCGGCTATTTCTTTAGAATAATTTTTTTAAAATCACTTAGTGGGGGCTCATACAACTCTTATCACAATCCATACATACATCCATTGTGCCAAGCACATTTGTTGCCATCATCATTCTCAAAACATTTGCTTTCTATTTGAGCCCTTGGTATCAGCTCATTTTTTTCCCTTCCCTCCCCACCCCATAGAATAAAATCTTTTTTTTAATTGTTTATCTTTTATTTCATAATCATAAACTTAACTCTGCTTTCCAGCTTGACTCAGGGAGATTAAGGAAAGTAGGAAACTCGAAGAACTGGAGCGAGAGCACAAGATTAACCGATACTGCAAGCACATGGGGAATAGAAGGGAGATTTCCCAAGCTACACAAGGAATGGCCTGGTGCTTAAGATGAAACAGAAAATTCTGATCACATTTAATTAGAGTTGTCCACAGTCAGCAATGGTGATCTTCTTGCTGGTCTTGCCATTCTTGGAACCACAGCGCTCCATGGCTTCCACAATGTTCATGCCTTCTTTCACCTTACCAAAGACCACGTGCTTGCCATCCAACCATTCAGTCTTAGCGGTGCAGATAAAGAACTGGGAACTGTTCGTATTGGGTCCACCATTTGCCATAGACAGGATGCCAGGGCCTGTGTGTTTCAGGATGAAGTTCTCATCTTCAAATTTCTCTCCATAGATGGACTTGCCCACCAGTGCCATCATGGCATGTGAGGTCACCACCCTGGCACATAAACCCTGGAATGATTCTGTGGAAGCAGGAACCTTTGTAACCAAAACCTTTCTCCCCAGTGCTCAGAGCGCGGAAGTTTTCTGCTGTCTTTGGAACTTTGTCTGCAAACAGCTCGAAAGAGACGCGGCCGAGGGGCTCGCCATCGGCAGCTATGTCGAAAAGCACAGTAGGGTTGACCATGGCTGGGCACAGCAGGACCAGACAAGACTACAGATTCAGGCGGCGGCGTCTGCCTAGAATAAATTCTTATAAGTGGATTTTCTGGGTCAAAGGGAAGGCAAAATGCTCTTCTGGAAGGCTATTATTAATTTGCATATTCATCAACAATATGAGAGAATGACAATTAGCCAATGTTGGGCATTCTTCTTTTTAAATGTCTACTAGTGTTAGAGATAGGAAAAGTTCCTCATTGCTGCTTTAATCTGCATTGCAAAGATTATATGTAAAGATAACATCTTTTCCTATTTTTAGCTTTCATCTTGTTTCTTTCTGAAATTGCATTTCATGTCACTGGTCCATCTTTCTACTGTATAGTCTTCTTATTGATTTGTAAGAGTTATACAGGGCAATAACCAGAAACTCAGGTGCATTCTAAAAATATATTCACATTTATAAATTTTCTTTTCTTTTTGCTACTTTTAAAGAGCTAATTAAAAATGTTTCTGCGTTGTGAATTCATTTTTCTTTATAGTTCCCAAATGTATGCAGGTGCATGTGAGATAGGGAAATAACTCTGCTCCTTTTTTTCTTTACAAAACTTATATACAACTTCCTAATATGTTATACACAAACACATGACTATACAAAAGAGACTAAAATTTGAGTTCCTTTTAGTTCCTCTCCCACTCTCACTTCTCTCCCTGGACATAGCTCACTGCCAGTTGATGGATATATATCCTTCAGTTCCTTTTCTATGCATTTATGGCCATATGTCATAAATCACATGCCTATTTAACATAACCTAAATCACATGGCTACTTAACCAGATTATATTGTTTGAAAACATTTTTTACTCGCTACATCTCTTAGAGTTTTTCTCATCTGTAAATACAAACCTTTCTTATTCAATTAAGTAGTGGCATAATAATCTACGGCATTAGCACAATATATCTACTTATCCTTGACACAAGAGCTAATCACTGGGCTGCTAACGAGAGGACCAGTCGTTCACATCCACCAGCGCCTCTTGGGAGAAAAAAGGTGTCAATCTGCTCCAGTAAAGATTTCGTCCTAGGAAACTTGGGGCACTTCTACCCTATCACAGACAGAGTTGTGGTGGCACAGTGGTTATGCTTTGGGTTGTGAACCAAAAGGTCGACAGTTTGAAGCCATCAGCTGCTCCTCAGGACAAAGATGAGGCTAAATCCCCCAAAAGAGTTATGGTCTCAGAAACCTACAGGGGCAGTTCGATCCTGTCATATAGGGCCACGGTGAGTCAGAATTGGCTCAAGGGCGTGAGTGATTAATGGGTGGGCACACACCACCACAAGGGCCATTCATTTTTCACAATTACAAGCGGCACTGTCACTCCCCCCACCCCCCATATACACAAAAAGAAGATAGAATCAGGTGGAGGGAAGGTAGGGTAGAGGGTAGAAAGGGGGTACCAATTACAAGGATCTACATATAACCTCCTCCCTGGGGGATGGACAACAGAAAAGTGGGTGAAGGGAGATGTCGGACAGTGTAAGATATGACAAAATAATAATACTTTATAAATTATCAAGGGCTCATGAGGGAAAAAGGAGGGGGAGCAGGGAGGGAGGGGAAAAATGAGGAGCTGTTATCAAGGGTTCAAGTAGAAAAGCAAATGTCTTGAGAATGATGAGGGCAACATATGTACAAATGTGCTTGACACAAGGGATAGATGGATGGGTTGTGATGAGTTGTACGAGCCCCTAGTAAAGTGATTTTTTTTTAAAAGGCCACAGACTAAGACATAAACTGGGGCTCACATTAGAATTTTCACAAAAAAAAAAAAAAAAAAAAGGAAAGCCGAGTGCCCAGATAACCATCACTTGCAAGTATCTTTAGACAAGTAGGGTGATTTTTTTATTTCCTTACGATCAGGCAACTTTTCCCCAAATGACATCATCCGCACCATACACTAATTTCCTAGATTGTTCTTCTTTTTCCGTCTCTTTTGGTGCCGTTTCCAGGGCAGGTGGGGGAATGCATAGTCATCATGATTGCGGTGAAGAGAGCAGAGCAACCAACGCTCGGCCGTCTCCACGCTCCCGGCGACCCACCGCGCGGGCCGCGCCGCCGCCGTGCCCTCCCCGCCCGCCCGGGGTCCCCGCCGCCGCGCTTCCGGGCGCGGGAGGCGGGAGGCGGAAGGCGCGGGCCCTGGAGACGCGTCTGCGGTGGGAGGGGCGAGGCCGCCCCCGTCTCCCCGCGGCCCCGGGCCCGCACTCACCGGTCTCCGCAGACGAAGGGCGCGCGGCCCCGCCCCCGGAAGCTGCGGTCGCCGCGGGGCCAGAGCGCGGCGCGGGGCGGGCACCTGGGGCCCTCCCCCCCGTACTGGACCAGCCTCGTCGTCATGGCGACGGCGCGGTCTCCGCGCCTCGGAACGCACGCACGCACACACGTACGTACGCATGCGCCACGGGGGCCTAGGCCGCCTCCCCCCACGCCGCCGTCGCCTGCGTCGCCTTCCCACCTGCGGTGCCCCGGCCGCCCATGGAGCGGCCTGCACCGCAGCCCTCAGCGCCTCCTCTCCCGGCACGGGCGTCGGCAACCCAGCCTGGTTCCCATGCACAAGGGAACGACACCGTCCAGCCCTGCGCCATCGTCACCACCACGGTCGCGGCCACTGTGCCCATCATTGGCGGAGCGTCTTCCTCGCGTTCATGCCCCCTCGGTTGTCCTAAGCATGGTGTCCCTTTTCAAGGACTGGTCTCTCCCGGTAACGGATCAAAAGGACCAGGGACAAGTCTCTTCAAGCTCGATTCTAGGAAACATTGTGGCTGTAGGTGTTTGTTCTCGCCGTCCATCACCCACTGCCCTCCAGTGGATTCCGACACGTAACGACTGTAGGTCGGGTTGCCCAGGCTGTAAATCTTTACCGAACACGATAGCCTCATCTGTCTACTGAGGGTGGGCTGGTAAGGTGTGAACAACCAGCCTGGAGGTTAGCTGGCCAATGCTCACGGGACAGCACTGTCAGAGCCCTGGCAGCCCGCGGTATTTTCAACACTTTGTCAACACCATCATTCAAAGGCATCCATTTTCCTGTCCTTCCTTATTCAATGTACATCTTTTGAATGCATATAAGGGGCTGGATGGCTTACATCAGAGTGGGTGCACCTTGGTCTGCAAAGTGACAGCTTTGCTTCTCAACACTGTAAAGAGATCTTTGGTGCCCCGGGGATGTAGTGGATACTCACTGCGCTCCTAACTGCAAGTAAGATGAAGCTTTCTACTCCGGAAACAAGTTACAGTCTCAGAAGCCAGAGGGGCAGCTCGACCCTGTCCTATAGGGTGGCACACTCTTTAAGTTGGAATTGACTCAATGACAGTGAGTTTGGTTTTTTTGGGAAAGAAATCTTTTGCAAACAGGTTTGGCCAATACAATGCGTTTTTTTATTTCTTCACTGCTGCTTCCATGGGCGTTGACTGAGGACATGAAAAATGATATCCTTGAGAGCTTCAATCTTTTCTCCATTTATCATGATGCTGCTTCTTGGTCCAGGTTTAAGGATTTTTGCTTTCTTTGTTAGGATGTAATCCATATGGTGATCTTTGATCTTCAGCAGGAAGTGCTTTAAGTCCTCTTTGCTTTAACAAGCAAGGTGTGATATTTGCATATCTCAGGTTGTTCATGAGTATCAAATGTCTGTACTATCTACTGTGTCTTAAGAGGGAGCCCTGGTGATGTAATGGTTACTCCATGGGCTGCTAGCCACAAGGTCACAGTTCAAAACCACCAGCCATGCCTTGGGAGGAAGATGAGGCTTTCTACTGCCATAAAGAGTTATAGTTTCAGAAACTCACAGGAGCAGTGCTACCCTGTCCTTTAGGGTCACTATGAGTCATTGACTCCATAGCAGTGAGTTTGTTTGTTTGTTTGTTTATCATATGACCTCAAGGAAACTGCTGTGACCACTGGCACGATGCTATTAAGCTGTATTTCGGTTGGACATGGTTATGCTAGCTGCCTCCGAAGGTCAGTGGTTTGAACCCACCAGTGGATCCAAGAGAGGAAGAAGGGGTAGTGTTTCTGTACAGACATACAGCCTTGGAAACCTGAGGGGACAGTTCTACTCCACATGCAGAGTGGCAGTGGGTTTAGGTCCAGACTCAAGACCTGTGTCAATGGTTTCCAGTACAACCACCACCATGTTGGAGTCCATGTTTGTAGTCCTCTCCCTAAGAGCCCTACAACTTCAGAGATTTTCCTTAAATCCTGGGCAATGAATATAGAAAAAGAACACAGACCATCAAGCATGTTTTCCAAATTTGCTGTATTGCATCACACGTAAGCAGCTCTGCTGACATCGTGGTTTATACATTGGGCTGTCAACCAAAAAGTCACCCATTTGGACCTCCCGGCCACTCCTCGGGAGAAAGATGAGGCTGTCTGATCCACAGGCTCCAAAAGGCGTCCTTCTACTTTGCCCTAGGGGCCGCTGTAAGTCAGAATCACTCAGTGAGGTGAGCTCAGTTTGGTTCTAGATAGGATGAAGCAAGCCTACTTAAATTTGAATTTCTAATAATTATCTGAATAAATTTTAGCACAAGGCACTTAAAAAAATAACCCCAAAGCAGTTGACTCTGATTGGAGACTTCATGTGTGTCGGATTCTGGAAGTAGATTGCTAGATTTTCCTTACCAGTTGTCTCTGAGTGGACCTGAACCTCTAACCTTTGCACTAGTAGCTGACAACTTTAGAACTTCTAATGGTTTTCATCATCCAAGGACTCCAAATAAATGTACCAAAACCCAAACCACTGCTGTCCAGTCAATCCTGATGGTCAGAAACTCTTCTAAGACAAAGTAGAACTTCCCCAGATGGTTTCCAAAGTATTATCTCTGTAGAAGCACACATTTCTCTAGAGCAGAGGTGGGGAATGTCCAGGCTGAGTGAGACATCATCAATACCAGCTAACTTCACACACCTCCCCAAAGAGAAGCAGCTCCAGCCAACACATTAGGGGTGAGTTGATTCAATGTTGGACTGTGATGGCCTACGAATGATGTTATAAATATATCAACGACCCTGGGCAGATATAGGTCCCCCACCTCTGCTCTAAAGGAACAGCTGCTGGGTTCAGCCTACCATCTGGATAGCACTTGAGCTTTAACCACTGCACCACCAGGGATCATTCCAAATACATATGGAGGCTTCCTATCGACTAGACGAGAATCAATCAGACCATAGAAAAGCGCATGTTTCTGTAGACAAAGCGGGTGCATGAGCAAATGTGGTCAAGAAAGCTGATGGTGCCCGGCTATCAAAAGATATAGCTAGCATTTGGGGTCTTAAAGGCTTGAAGGTAAACAAGAGGCCATCTAGCTCAGAAGCAACAAAGCCCACATGGAAGAAGCACACCAGCCTGCGTGATCATGAGGTGTTGGTGGGATCAGGTATCAGGCATCAAAGAACAAAAAAATCATATCATGAATGAGGGGGAGTGTGGAGTGGGGACCCAAAGTCCATCTGTAGGCAACTGGACATCCCCTTACAGAAGGGTCTCAGGGAGGGGACAAGCCAGTGAGGTTGCAGTGTAACAACGATGAAACATACAACTTTCCTCTAGTTCTTAAATTCTCCTCCCCCCACTATCATCCCAATTCTACCTTGCAAGTCTGGCTAGGCCAGAGGATGTACACTGGTACAGATAGAACTGGAAACACAGGGAATCCAGGAGAGATAAACCCCTCAGGACCAATAATGAGAGTAGCAATATCAGGAGGGAAAGGGGAAGGTGGGGTAGAAAGAGGGAACTGATCACAAGGATCTACATATACTCCCCTCCCTGGGGGACGGACAACAGAAAAGTGGGTGAAGAGATGTCGGACAGTGTAATACATGACAAAATAATAATTTATAATTTATCAAGAGTTCATGAGGGTGTGGGCGTAGAGGGAGGGGGAAAATGAGGAGCTGATATCAAGGGCTTAAGTAGAAAAAATGTTTTGAGAATGATGATGGTGTGGGGGTTGCCAGCTCCCCCCTCC
Source organism: Tenrec ecaudatus (assembly GCF_050624435.1). Taxonomy (NCBI): domain Eukaryota; kingdom Metazoa; phylum Chordata; class Mammalia; order Afrosoricida; family Tenrecidae; genus Tenrec; species Tenrec ecaudatus. The sequence goes on from NC_134541.1 coordinate 136,247,662, forward strand.
AACTAATCATGGGTTCAGTAAGTGCAATTGTATGTTAAGATATACAAAGATTATAATAAAGTCATAGAGAGTAAGAGCGATAGGTGAAAGAGTAAAATAAAGAAGTCAGACACATTTCATAGTCGTATGCTCACCTCAGCTCCTCGTGGTGGTACAGGGCAGGAGAGAGAACAGGAGAGAGCTATGTATTACTAACCCAGGCTATATATCTTTTTAAGGGTTTGCAAGCCCCCTAATTACAGGTAAAGACATATGTCACAGGAAGGGGTTGTACTATAGGCAATGCAGTAATAAGAGGGGGAGATCTAAGGGTATATACAAGTAGGAAGGGGAGGGATTGGGGGTACACATGTGACAAGATGGGTGGATCCTAGATTCATGATGGGGACCTAACCTTGATTGCCCTTGAGGTGGAGACTTTATTTAGCCTAAGCTTTTAGGGGAAGCAGTCCACTATCCCTAACAGCATGGAGTGAGCCCCACCTATTGTGGGAAAAACAATGGTGTCTGCTTGCTCTGGATGGCTGGTGTCTTCAGGGAGATAACTTGAAAATAATTTACCATTAGTTGCAAGTGTCCTAGGTCTCACATATATATTTGGGGGAGTCCAGCTGGGGAACAGTCTTTTTGTGTCTCACATGATGGCAACAAATGTACAAATGTACCCGACACAATGGATGGATGTATGGATTATGATGAGAGTTGTACAAGCCCCCAATAAACTGATTTATAGAAGAAGAAAAGGGGGGCACCTTCTGCATTGGAGAACACTTCACACAATTCCCAACTCATTGCCATTGAGTCCATTCCTATTCACAGCGACTGTTGATCGGGGAGAGGGCGCCTCTACTGAAGTGGAAGAGCGTTCAGGACAGATCAAGCGAAGAAAGCATGGCACAGAGCTGCGCTTTGATCCTCTTTGCTTTTCTCATTTCTAGATCTATATACTTCGCTTTTGAAAACATGCCCCATCTTCTCAGTATCTTTCCCTTGTACTCCAAAGTAGGGTAGTGTGACCTTCTCAGGCCCTTCTGCTGCGAAATCAGCACAATGTGTTCTCCTGTATCTTTCCTCCTCCTCTGTCCCGAACTGTTGCAAGTCCAGGGAATACTTATCTGGTCCACAAACGGGGACAGGAGAAAGAACAGCACCAGAGGCGTCCGACCAGATTTAGTCTGCTGCCGAGCTGAAACGGTGGGCAAGTAAGTTGATTTCTTCTTCCTGGGTCTGAATTTTTCCCCGGTTCCCGGGCAATGATCCTGTGGGGATGAGAGGAGCTAGAGGACAATCCTCCCCTGAGCAATGCAAAGTCTCCGATAGGCAGATGCTCTGTAAACGAGATTTACCTTTATTTGAGTTCAGAGTCTGAGGGACTTGTGATTTTTTTTTTTCCATTCTGCTTCGCAATGCTTCTACAATACTACATCCTAACCACCTTGCCTTCCCCGTAAACCTTTCTGGGAGTGGAGCCTCCCTAGTTCTCTCAGTTCTTTTAAAAGCAAAATTCCCTCGAAAGAAGAATGTTCTCTTGATTTCAAAAGGGAGTTTAATTTTCTGAAGATTTTTGTTGTTAATGTGTTTATGTTTAAGAGTGTTCCTGAACACGGTAAGGCAAATATTATTATTTATTACGTAGACACCTGGTTAGCTAGGCATTTACCATTTTAAACCTAACTCAATAGTGTGGGCTAACAGATAAAACTTGGAATAATGTCTGTTTTAGAATCCCTTATTCATCTAACTTACATTTTTAGGAATGTACCGTTTTATATAGAAATGGGTCTGGTCAGTTTTAAAAGGTGTTTATTTCTCTGTCATCAGCCCCTTTGGTTGGACGTGGTGGAAAAACTGATGGCTGTGCCCCCCCAAAGACGAGATGATGAACAAACAGTGAGTGTACCTTTTTTTTTTAAACACGTCTTTGTTGGCCCATAATCCACAGAGTGTACAATTCAGTAGTTCAATTATGTCAAGAAGAGTTGTACCATCTGTGAGTATGTGCTTCAACACCACTCTGCATTTTCCATTTCAATGAGATCATATGATTTCAAAATACCAACTCAGGAAACTGGTATAGACGGACATGCTAGAGGCTTATGATTGCTCCTTTGAAATTTTTACACTGATTAGAGTTAAATATTAACATCGAGTTAAATACTTGTTAAGAGTTTCTGGTGCCTGTAGGCCTTGCTGATTATACAAAAGACTACTTAGCACTCAAGATAAACAAATTAAAACTCCAGAACCGCCCACATCCGTTAAGAGGAAATGACTTTAAGGTGTTGTGTGGTATCGTGGGTTATTTTACTGAATAGACCAGATGCTTCTCAGCTTCATGTTAGGATGAGCCTCAATTTGGGGACTGCATATGGTAATTTGCATTCAGATAAAGCATAGCTAAAAATGAGGCATTGGCTGGGCCGAAGGTAGTGAGATCTCACAATGATTGCTTACAGTCAATTACTGGTCGACCTATTTGTCTACCCCCCTCACTGCTGCACTTGACTAGTCTTTAAAAAAAAAAAAAGAGGCATTGGTGATTTTGTGGGAGATTTCTTACTCTGTATAGGGAAGCCCTGGTGATGTAGTGGATTACAAATAGGGCTGTTAACACAAGGTCAGGGGTTCAAATCCACCAGCTGCTCTGTGAGAGAGAGATGAGACTTTCCACTTTCATAAAGAATTGCTCTTGTTAGGTGCCGTCGAGTCAGAATGAAGCACCACCTGGTCTAGCACCATCCTCACCATTGTTCTTATGTTCGAGTCCATTGTGGCAGCCACTGTCCATCGGCTTGTCGAGGGCTTTCCTCTTTTGTGTCCCCCTCCACTTTAGCAAGCATGACGTCCTTCTCCAGGGACTGGACTCTCCTGAGCCCATGTCCAAAGTACCTGACATGAAAACCTTCCCATCCTTGCCTCTACAGAGCATTCTGGATGTCCTTCTTCGAGGACAGATTTTTTCTTCTTCTTCTTTTCTGTTCAAGGACAGATTTGTTTGTTCTTTTGGTAGTCCATGGTTCTGTCCCCCCAGAAAGAGTGACAGTCTCAGAAACCAACAGGGGCTGTTCTACTCTGTCCTATAGCGTCATAAAGAGTCGGAATTGACTCACTCAGCAGTGAGGTGTGTGTGTGTGTGTGTGCTTTAGTTTATATAGAAGACCCAGCTTTGCGTTCTTGCCAGTGCACCTGAGTATACAAGTCATCACTTGTCAGTAGAGAGTTGCATGTTGCTGTGTTGATGAACAGGTGTCTGGGGAGCATCCCAGACTAAAACAGACTAGGAAAAAAAGCCGGATGCTCTACTTCCAGAAAATTTGCCAAAGAGAACCTTCTATGGCTCACAGTGGTCTGGTCCACACGGTGCAGGATGTTTCCCCGCACGTGGTTTTGTGGGTCCAAGTAAAATGAATTTCTTAACAACCTCAGTCTTTTCTCTGTTTATCATGATGTTGCTTACTGGGCCATGTAGATGGGTTTATTTCGTCTTCGTGTTGAGGTGTAATTCCTGCATGCGAATGTAGTGTCCTTCAATAACCTGCCTCCTCTGAACAGCTAGGTATTTCTGGATGTTCCTTACTCATTTGTAGGAGCCTGGGTGGTATATTGGTTACATGTTGGGCTGCTAATGACAACGTTAACAGTTCAAAGCCACCAGCCACTCCATGGGAGAAAGATGAGGCTGTCTGCTCCTGTAAAGAGTGACAGCCTTGGGAACCCCGCCACCCCACCCCCCGGCCCGGCAGTTCTCCTCCATCGTGAAGGGCTGCTGTGAGTTGGAATCGCCCTGATGGCAGTGAGTTTGGTGTGTTTACTGTCATACTCGGCCACATTGAGCATCTTACCTTCCATGTAGCTACTGGGCCACCTACCTAGAAACAGAATTGTTGGGTCAGAAAGTATATGCATCATAAACTGTGCTAGTAATTACTTGATTGCCCTGTAAAGATATCATACTAATTCACCCACCACCAATGTGTGAGAATGCCTATTTCCGCCCCCTCGCTCCTGTGTGTTGGAAAGCAAGGCCCCTTAAGCAAACCCATGTAATTTTTTCCCCATTTAATTTTTTGATACTGTTAATAGACCTTCTGGTAAATTGTGTAAAATTTGCTTTTTGGAACATGTTGCCTTTTGTCATTCTCTTAAGCTTTTGTAAAATAAAGTCAATCTCGTTCCTCACCCCCATTCATTACGACCACAGTGCTGCTTCTCAATTCAGACTAGATCGGAGCATGTACACAGGTATTGATAAGAGATAGGGGCTCGCGACACACAGAATCCAGGAACAGAAGTGGGAATAGCAATACCAGAAGGGTAGGGGGAAGGGGAAGAGAAAGGGGAACTGACCACAATGATTGACACATAACCATGCACCCCTCTCCATGGGGAAGAACAACAGAAAACACGAGGGAAGGTAGACAGTGTTCGGTGTAAGAAATGAAAATAATAATAATTTATAATCTATCAAGGGGTTATGAGTGGGGAGGGGAAAAGAGGAGTTGATTGCAAGGTCTCAATAGAAAGTAAATGTCTAAAAAAGAATGAAGGCAACATATGTACAAACACGCCTGATGCAATTGATGGATGGAGTGTAACAAGAGTTGTAAGAGTCCCCAATAAAATGATCTTTTAATTATAAATAAATAAATAAAACCTCTTTCCCACATGACAGTTTGCATGTGTTGTCAGCTGCCTGCTCTTTTCTTCTGAAATGCTGATCTTGTTTACCTTCCAAAGCTTCCATTTTCATATATATATATATAAACTCAGGGGCCATTATTGTCTGGTCACTCATTTTCTCACTCATATAACGTTAACTCTTCTTTGGGTTGAGTCAATGGTTAATATCAACAGTTAATGTGCTCTACTGCTAACAGTTTGATTGGCTAGTAATTTACATATTATATGATTCAATAGTTCAACCATTCAATCACATCAAGGAGACTTGTACACTCACCCTCCACATCAATTTTAGAGCACTCCCCCATGGTTAAATCGCCTTTCAGATGATTTGTGCAAACACAATCCGTTCTTGTGCTACCCCCCTCCTGCCATCTTCATTAGTTAACCCGAAATCCCTTTTCCCTCTCTATCCCCCTTCCTCAGCCCCGTATTCCCTATATCCCCTTGTATACGTTATTACCATTGTGTGTCCACGCCTGCTGTGCTTCGCAGCTGGGAGATGCAAAGAAAACACTAAGACACAAAATCACGCTAAGGTGGTAAGATAAAAACAATCGTATACAGACGGAAACACTAATAATGTGTAAGGAGGAAAAGACCCCCAACAGTGTTTTAAAAGGCCAGGGAAGAACCAGTAAGCGATACTTGCACCCAGAACAAATTCAGGTCACGTCTGTAGGGTGGTCAACAGGCCGAGTGTTGAGTTTGATCGAGCAGGATCAAGACTACAATGGCCTCTGCCTGATATTAAGGCTGATCAGATCTGCCAGTGGCTCAGTCTGACCAGATACTCTGCAGGTGGGTTTTGGGCTCCCACCGCCCCTCTCCTCCAACAGCCCTCCACAAATTGGGTGTTCATAATTTTTTGCTGTGCTGCTTTTCCCCTCATCGTATTCCAGTTTGGTCATTGTCATCTCTGGATCACACAAGCTGGGGTGGTTCTTCCATGTGGGCTCAGTTGACTCTTTGCTTAGATGGCTGCTTGTTTGAATACAAACCTTTAAGATCCCAGACACTATTCCGATTGACAGCCGGGCAGTATCTGCTTTCTTCACCACACTTCAGAGGTTCTGGACTTGAATCAATGACACCATGGTAAAAAGACCTGGCGATCTTCCAAAAGATCCATTACTATAACCCCTACAGAGCCTCCACCCCCATGGCTCAACTTCCAGCCCAACACTAGACAGACCTATAAGATGAACATGAACCCCAGGGAGGTATGCGCTCCTTGGAAAAATCGATCATAGGCCATCCAAGGGCACTGTTTGCCTATGGATGGAGCTCAGAAGGCAGGAAGCCATGGGAAAGAGGGACAAATGGAGCTAGTAGGCACAGGAAGCTGGAAGAGCGCTGCTACATTGTGGGGATTGCAGACAATGCCACAAGATAAAATGTGTATGAATTGCTGGTGGAAAAACAATTTTCTCTACAAACTCTCACTCAAGCCACAATAAAAAGTTTTAAAAGAGAAATAAAAAGACAATGTTTTGAGAATGATGATGCCAACAAATGTATAAATGTGCTTGACACAGGATGGATGCATGGATTGTGATAATTCGTGTGTGATATATATATATATATATATACACATTTAGTGATATTTATTTCTATATGATTGTATAAGAATTGGCAATTTGATGAATATCAGTAGTTACATTTTAAAATACTTTTATTGGGGGCTCTTACATCTCTCCTGTGGTTTGAACCACCGACCTGGTGGTTCGCAGCTCAACACCTATCTTACAGCACCACCAGGGTGCCTTCTTCCATCTCTTACCGCAAGCCGTACATTCCTCCAATGTGTCAAGCACATTTGCACATAGGCCACCATCATTTTCAAAGCATTCTCTTCCCACTTGAGCCCCTGAGATCAGCTCCCATTTCCCCCCTCCCTCCCTGCTCCCCCCTCTCTCATGAACCCTTGATAATTTCTAAATTATTATTTTGTCATATCTTACAGTGTCTGAGTCTCCCTTCACCCACTTTCCTGTTGTCTGCCCCCCAAGGAGGAGGGTATATGAAGATCCTTGTAATGGGTTCCCATATGTTACACATTTTTAAAAACTGCCCTGCTTCCAAGGGAATGTATTTTTCAAAGGGTTACAAAGATCTCCTAGTCTGTCAGCTTTCTAAGTCCAGTAGTTACTTTTCGTAGCTATTCTGTTACTGTCTCTGCTCTTTCTTTGCATCGTCTCGCTTTGAAATTATTACCTGCTCTAAAGGGAGCGAATACTTTCATTTACGCCCCGCCTCCCCCCCCCCTTCTTTTGGATAAAAGGATACTAACTCTTTTACAAAATAACTTTGTGCTGTGCTTTCTGGACTTAAAATTCGGACCCACTGCCGTCACATCCATTCCAACGCAGGGACATGATACTGGTTTCCAAGGCTGTCATCTTTGTGGGAGCTGACAGGATCATATTTTCCCAAGACTGCACCTCGCATCCATTCCAACGCAGGGACATGATACTGGTTTCCAAGGCTGTCATCTTTGTGGGAGCTGACAGGATCATATTTTCCCAAGACTGCACCTCGCTCCAGGAATAGAAAGCCTCATTTTCCTCCCTCGGAGTGGCTGGTGGATTTGAGCTAGTGGACATGCCACCGGGGTCCTGCTTCGAAGGTGGTGTTATTAGAAACAGACTCCCTTAACAATTTGATTTCACACAAGTTCTCAGAGGGCACGTAACAGACCTGAAGTCACAAAGTTTTTATTCGCTCACGCGTGTAGAATTGCCCTTGGCTGCCTCACATACATTAACATAGATTGTGTTTCCTCAGGATTCCCCTTTTTCCTATGGAAATATAATTTACTATTTTAGAGTAATGTATTTTATGTCACTTGGATCCTCGATCAATGTCCATAGAAGCAGCAGTCAAGCAACCAAACGACATATTCCTTTGTAGTAAATCTACTGCCCGGCATCACCTGGAGGATTAATGTGTGTCTGATCCAAGCCATGGCATTTTTGACCACTCCATAGGACTGCAAAAGCTAGACAAAGAGTAAAGAACAAGGATTGTGACTCCAGGCCAGGGCCCCGGATGTTGTGGCAGTAGGGGGGAGATGGCGGAGCATGAGGGGGTGGGCGCCGCCGCCCCGTGTCAGGCTCCGGGGAGCGGGAGCAGCAGGTGGAGGCGGCGCAGCGGGCCCTGGTGCAGGTGCTGGGGCCCTACGAGCCGCTGCTGAGCCGGGTGCAGGCAGCCTTGGTGTGGGAGCGGCCGGCTTGCAGCGCCCTGTGGTGCGTGGGGCTGAACGCAGCGTTCTGGTGTTTTGCGCTGGCGCCCCTGCGCCCTGTGTTTTTGCTTGCGTTCAGCTCGATGGTCGTCGTGTGCACAGATCAGTGGAGGAGCAAGATCTGGCCTGAAATGAAAGTGCCAAGACCCGGCGCCTTAGACAACGAAAGCTGGGGCTTTGTGCACCCTCAGCTGCTCAGCGTGCCCGAGCTCTGCCACCACCTGGCTGGAGTCTGGGTTAGTGGGACCGTTTTCATAAGGAATCTTTTGCTTTTCAAAAAGCAAAACCCAGGAAAGTTGCCGTCATAATGTGGCCCCTGGCTGTGTATCACCGCCTGTGGGACCGAGCCTCCCTGCGGCTGAAGCCAGCTCTGCAGCGGCTGGATTTCAGTGTGCGCGGCTACATGCTGTCCAGGCAGCGAGAGAGACAGCTGCGCCACAGAGCCCTGCACCCAGAACGCGCCCTGGACAAGCACAGTGACAGTGAGGAGGAAGAGCTCGCTGCCTTCTGTCCTCAGCTCGATGACTCTGCTGTTGCCAGGGAGCTGGCCATCACAGACTCTGAGCACTCCGACGCAGAGGTCTCCGGTACCAACAACGGCACCTTCAATCTCTCCAGGGGCCAAACGCCTCTCACAGAAGGCTCTGAAGACCTGGACGGCCACAGTGACCCAGAGGAGTCCTTCGCCCGAGACCTTCCAGACTTCCCTTCCATTAATGTGGACCCTGCGGGCCTGGATGACGACGACGACACCAGCATTGGGCTGCCCAGTTTAAGGCACCGCTCCCCGGCGGGGGCCGAGGAGCTCCAGGCCCCACCTGCCAGCCAGGATGAGGCCGTGCTGCCAGCACTCCTGCTTGGGGCCCTGCCTGAAGGGTCCAACCTCACCAGCAACCTTGCCAGCCTGGTCTCCCAGGGCATGATCCAGCTGGCCCTATCTGGGGCCTCACAGCCAGGTCCCTCCAACCCTGCTCCCCGAAGAGCCACAAGAGCCACAAGAGGCTTCGTCTGGGCCCCCAGTTTAGACCTGGACACAGATGCTGAGGGAGATGACTTTGAACTTCTTGACCAGTCACAGCTGAATCAGCTGGACCCTGCCAGTTCCAGGAGCCACTGAGGCAGGGACTCTTTTAGGGGAGGGGAACACTGTGGTTTACTTTTCCCTCACCCCACTCCATCCCATTGTAGGTGAAGGGGCAAGGGAAGCACTCAGATGCTACCCCTGGAATATCCTGTGTGTGCTGGGCAACCGATGCTCTGAAGTCTGCTTAGAGAGGACCCCCTGCCCTGCTGCCCGCTGGGCTCCTGCGAACTCTGCCACTGACAGGAGCCGCAGCGCTCCCCCAGGGAGGCCTCTCTGCCAGGGCAACAAAGTAGCCAGGGGCGTTGGTCCCTTTGAAGGGAGATGCTGTTTCCATCCCAACATGGGTGCTCGGGTCCTCACTGAGCCAAGAGCCATCTCTCCCTCTGTGCGTCACCTCCCTAAAGTCTCCCAAGTCAGGCAACGGCCAGGAGGGTCTCCATCTGTCAGTAAACCATGTTTGGTTGGGACTTTCTCCAAGCAAGCTTGTCCTCGGGTTATGCACAGGCCTGCCTTCCCACCCCCATTTCTAGAGACCTGACCTGCAATCCTCCAGAATGATGCTTGTGAAACTTCTGAAATGTGAACCTGATGTGGGGCTAGGCCTCTTCTACAGCCCTGAGCTGGAGCCAGCAGGCCTCAAGGGTCAGGGAGGGCTTCTCCAGCCTCTGGAGCGGCCTGCATGTCTTTGGTGCTGTGAACCCCTGGCTCCATCTGACCATCCACCCAAGCAACACGCCAAGCAATAGCAGATTCGTTTCTGTGCCCCTCTCTGCCCTGCTCCTCCTCTGGAGAAGTAACAACTCCATGGGGGCTGACAAAGTAGCACTTCACAAACAACGGCCCAGTGGCATTCATGCCAGGGGCTGCCAGCTCTCCTACCAGCTCTTCTTCCTAGTCAGCTCCTCCACCATTTTTCCTTTCAGCGCCTCCCTGTCTGGGTAGCACTGCCTGGATGGAGGAGCCCAGTTTGCAAAAAGGGGTCCCTAATCGGCAGAGATCCCAGTGAGGGGCACCTGTGAAATCATGTGAGACCGACCCTGAAATGGCCATTGATGCTGGGTCCGTGCCTGCCCACCGCCCCTCTGCCTCCCCATTCAGAGCTGAAACCAAACTCCTCCCCTCTCCCCTCTGCAAATCAGCCCTTTGCCAATCCTCAGGGACCACTCCCCAGCGTCCCCAGACCTGGGTGAGGGATGTTGGGCAGAGCCCGTTTTCATGTGCTGCAAGTGGGGGTGTGCTAACATGCTTGCTCTTTCTTGTTGGAAAGGTACAGAAGCTGGGGGTGGGGTGGGGTGGGGTGGCAGGGAGAAGGGAGAAGAGCTAGATGCCTGATGCATAGTTGCTTACACTTGTGTTAGGGAGGGGTAAGGGCAGTCCCCTGCTTTAAGGTCCTCAGGTTTGGGCCACCTCTCAGAGCCCAGGTGTCTTACAGGTGAGCTCTGACATGGAACACAAAAAGAGGCATGGGAAAGGAGTGGGACTTGGTAAGTCTGCATGTGTGTAGTCAGGTCTGGAAGCTATGGGAAAGAGGGAGGTAAGGAAGGAGTGTAACATCCTTGGAAGGTGTGTCTTGTACCCGGGGTCCTTCTCGGAATCTCCTTAGCCCTCCACTGTGAACTGGGGGTGGGGGTTGCTGGGGAATAAATCTTGTGAGAGCTACCTGTAAAAAAAAAAAGAGTAAAGAACAAGAATTGTGTTCCTGAATTATGGTGAATTATGGCAAAGAACCTTAAATATACTATGGACAGAGCTGTCTCGGAAGATGGACAGCCAGAGCACCTCTTAGAAGCCAGGCTGGCGCGACTCTGCCCCAAGTGCTTTGGCCATGTTATCAGGAGAGAATAGTCCTTGGAAAAGGACACCATGCTTTGTGAAGTAGAGGCTCGGAGTCAAAGAAGACTTCCTCAAGGAGATGGTTTGATGCTGTGGCTTCAATCCTGTGTCTAAAGAAAGCGGCGCTTGTGCAGGAGGCGGGGCTGTGCAGCGCTCCGCTCTGACGTAACAGAGAGTCACTGAGACTTGGAACCAGCAACTGTACCTAGCAACAGTCACAGCGCACTGGCACTGCCTTCTGGTGTTTCCTTAGCGATTCTTTTTGAACTTTGACACTAATAAAGAGAATAAGCGATGTTCCTGTGAGGACTGATGCAGACTTCTCTTTTCAGTTACTTTGTTAAATCATCATCATTGTCCTTTGAAATGTCTTCATTTCCTATTCTAATGAAAAGCTATTGTTTGTTTTCCTTTTAGAAAAAAGAGGAGAACATCCGCTGCTTGCCGCTACTTGACAGTTTTGGCTTTGAATGCTTCCCCCGCCAGTTGGTGCATCGATCTATTCAGCAAGGGTTCTCTTTTAATATTCTCTGTGTGGGTAGGTTTCAGACTCCTTATCTGAACGATTGCTTCATCTGCCTCCAGACCGATTTCAATTGATCTTTTTAAAAAATCAATAAATCATTTTATCGGGGCTCTTACAGCTCTTGTTTAACAGACCATCCATCAACTGTATCAAGCACATGTGTACCTATGTTGTCTTCATCATTTTCAAAATATTTTCTTTCTATTTGAGTATTTAGTATCAGTTCCTTTTCCCCCCTACCTCCCCTTCCCTCCCACCCTCATGGACCCAGGCCTGATAAGCTATAAATTATTATTATTTTCATATCTTACACTGCCCGCTGTCTCCCTTCATCCACATTATTGGTGTTTGTCCTCTGCTGATCTTAAGCAACGAGATACTGAAGCTCCCAATTTGAAGATCAGGGCTGCATGTTTGTTTCATTTTGACCTTTTTTTGCCATATTACTTGAATAGTTTTTTCTTTCTTTCAGTGTTTTTAAAAAACTGATACAGCTTATGTATAGATTTTCCCATCTTTATTATTCTAATGACCGAATGAGCCAGTCCTAGCATGTCTACTTTAAAATATTCTTTTTGAATGGTGCTTTGGGTGGGAGCTTACAGGAAATCACTGGCTGTCCATGCTACACTCCATGCACATTTTGTTTCGTGACACTGATTGCAGTCCCCACAATGCCACAGCTGTCTCCCGCTCCCCTCCCTCCTTGTGCTTATGGTTTCCACCAGTCCTTCCCTATCCCTTCCTGTCTTCTGAGCTTTCTACCGACCAAATGCTGCTCTGAGAGTCTCATATGGCTGCTTGTTCTAGTGGTAGCATGCAGACTTTAAAGGACATCTTACTCTTGGTAGTATTTGGGGCCATTGAAGCCACCCTGGGGGACCATTGCTACTCTATCCTACAGGTCACTATGAGTCAGAATGTACTCACTGGCAGGCTTTTGTTTTGTTTTGAGGGGTTAGATTGTTATTTCTTCTCACCCAGCCTATGTCTTCATGATGACGTGTCTCTGTTCATCATAGGGGACACCGGAATTGGAAAATCAACTCTGATCGACACATTGTTTAATACTAATTTTAAAGAACAGAAATCCTCACATTTCCACCCCAGTGTTGGACTTAAGGTTCAGATGTATGATCTCCACGAAAGTAATGTTCACTTGAAATTAACAGTTGTGAAAACAGTCGGCTATGGCGACCAAATAAACAAGGAAGCCAGGTGAGTGTGTTCTTGGCTTAATGAAACCAGATTGTCTGATTTCAAAGAATTTGCCTTCTTGACTCCTGGGGTACGTTGTAATCTCTCCAAGTTTTCATTTTTCCCTAAGTAACCGTCTCTCCTTATTTTGCAATTGGCACATGTGCATCATCTGATGCTATCCTTCCAAGATGCTGCACTCGGCAATTACAGGAAGTGTCGCAGTGTACTTTGTCTTCATGCCTGAGCTTCTTCCTCCATTTCAGCTACCGACCGATCATCGACTACGTAGATACTCAGTTTGAGGCCTATCTCCAAGAAGAGCTGAAGATCAGGCGTTCTTTAAACAAGCTCCACGATTCCCGAGTCCACGTGTGTCTCTACTTCATTGCCCCCACGGGGCATTCTCTGAAGTCACTGGATCTGATAACCATGAAGATGATTGACAATAAGGTGTGTCTGGCTACAGCCCTTAACTTTTCAAGCTTTCACACTTATTATGAGATAATAATGTACCTTGAAAATCTCTTCAGACACATAGCTGTTATTCTTTAATAGATGTATATCTCGTGCTTAATTTCCCCCCCCCCTGCTCATCTATAAGGTATTTAGTAAATTTTAACTTTAGCTTGCTTTCTAGAGGGATTTAATTTAAAATAGTATCCTTTGGTTAAAAAAAACAAAACAAGACAAAATTCTAATTAGTTTTTTTTCCATGATAAAACGGTAACTTAGAGCACTGTTGTTCGCTCCAATTTCTCACATTGAATTCACTGCTTAATTTTGTTATGTAAAAAGGAGAATGTCAAGGTCTGATACTTAGTCATATACCTTATAAAATGTATTTTCATTTTAATAAGAAGCCCTATACTAGAATTTTGAATCTCTTAATCATGAACTGTACTGACACATATACATATACGTGTATACGTGTGAGGGAACGTCAAAAGGTTCGTGGCAAAGTTGAATGGGGAGCTAGTTGACTTTTTGCACACACTTTTTGTGGCCTGCTCATGTAGACACATGTTCACGCGGGCTGTCGGCTGGGTGGAGAGATAGTGCTGGTTAACAGCAGCTGCTAACTCAAAGACTGGAGCTTTGAATCCACCCGGTGCCTCAAAAGAAAGGCATGGCGGCGACATATGAAAAATCAGCCACTGAAAGAAAACCTGACCGTACGGTCGCCATGAGCGGGAGGCGGTTCTGTGGTATCTGGTAATCCCAAATTAACTCCATTCGGGTAATTCGGCCCTTTCTTTAGCAGTAAACACTGGCGTCTTGTACTAAGATAATCCCTGTGCATTTTGCCTGGTGTCAGTGCTGGTGCGAAACAGGAAGCTTTCGCCATCCATGGGGGTCAAGCGGCCTGTGAGCAGGGAAGCCACCTCTGTATGTCCCAAGGTGTCTCTGGGAGGCACCGTGCTTCCGTGACTGTTTCTATGTAGGAAGCAGTGGCTGCTTGCCTGCTCGTGGGCGATGCCGTCTCCATGAAGCTGACACGCGGATAGCGCATAGGATTACGTTTCTAATCAGACAGCCTGATTTCATTAGTTTCATCTGATTAGATGAAAAGTCCTGATTTATGACCCCAAACTCCCTGTCGATTCTGACCCATAGTGACCCCGTAGAGGGTGTCCGGGCTGGCCATCTTTACAAGCGCAGACAGCCTCCTCGTTTTTCCCTCGGGGCAGCTGATGAGTTTGAACCGTCGACCTTGCTCTTATGAGGTTTCCAACTTCATCATGCAAACACGCGCGTAACGGACGCAGGAGAGTGTAAACGTAACTGCACTGGGAAACCAAGAACATTCACGGGGTGACTCTCTCGTGATATTGGTGCGACCGCTGTGGTTGGGAGCCATCCCACAAACTCGCTGCCTGCACGCCTGCCTGTTATCAGCAGAAGGGAGGACCAATGTTCTGAAGTTGTGTTCTCTTTATCAAAGAAGCCCTGCCTTTGACAATGTATTCTTCAAACAAGAAACTTTGTAGTTCATCTCAGAAGGCCCCCAGTGGCTGAAGGACTTGTTTGTAGTTGAAGTGAAGAAGCCGTCCCAGGGATCAGGGACACATACCTGCATGGTTTTAGTTTTTTTAATTTCTCCTTTTAAAAATCATATTTATTGGGAGCTCTTACAGCTCTTATAACATTCCATCCATCAGTTTTATCAAGCATATTTGTACATATGTTGCCATCATCATTTCCAAAACGTTTTCTACTTGATTCCTTGGTATAAGCTAGTTTTATTGATTTTCTTTTTCAGAACAATCTTCCATCTTTATTTGAAAGCTGTGATGATTATTTATTTACATTTTAAAAATTCTTTCATTTCATTTACTATTATGTAAGTTTTACAATTTCCCCAAATATAATCTTGGATTGCTTTTAAAATCCAATCAAAGTTTACACATTAAGTTCTGGTTTTATGTCATTTTAAAACTAGAAGAATTCTCCTGCCTTTTGGGGATTTTTGTTGTTGTTTGCTTTTTAAAAAAATAATTGTATTAGGGGTTCTTACAACTCTTGTTACAAACCATACATCAATTGTATCCGATATATTCCTACATATATTCCATCATTCTTTTCTAGACATTTACTTTCCATTGAACCCTTGGGATCAGCTCCTCCTTTTTTCTCTCCTTCCTCTCTCACCCCAACCCTCATGGCCCCTTGATAGATTGTAGATTATTTATTTTCATATCTCACTCCAACCATTGTCTCCCTTTCTCCTCTGGTTTCTGTTGTTCTTCCCCCTGGATGGGGGTGTGTGGTTATGTGCCATTTATTACGATTGTTGCACCCCCTCCCTCCCCCCGCTTCCCCCTCCCCTATTGGTATCTCAATTCCAATTCCTGCTCCTGGGCTCCATGTGTTGTGAGTATGACCTCTTACCTATACCTATGGACATGCTCCCGTCTAGATTGGGAGGAGGCACTGAGGTTGTGATAGCAGGGATGGGAGGGGGGCTGAGGTTGTGATAGCGGGGATGGAGGGGGGCTGAGGTTGTGATAGCGGGGATGGAGGGGGGCTGAGGTTGTGATAGCGGGGATGGAGGGGGCCTGAGGAGGCCTCCAGGCAACAGGTAGATTGCGTGACCCATCAGTACTCTACTGCACCCTGATTGACTCAACCCCTCTGCCCCACTGTCCATAGATGGGCTTTGGGTCTCTGCAGTTTTTTTAATTCCTTAATCCAAATCCCCTTTTAAGGTTTTTGCTGTTGTTGAGAATACTGAAGTATAAAATAGTATAGCTAGAAAATGATCAAAAGCTTTAGGAAACAGAAATAACACCCTCCATCCAGAGCTATAGGATTCCAAAGGTGATGTGTCCATCTTTCCCACCCTTCCCTGAAGAATTCTGCACAGTTCTGTGTACATCACAGTGGCAGCATTGGCACCCCAAGGACTCAAATCATGTTATTTTGAAGTGCTCTTTTTCATTTAGGTCACAAAAAGAACCCTAAAGGTCAAGGTTGTTGAGTGGGTGTGGTAAGGATTCCCAGTGAAGTTCCTTTTTCCACCCTGTTTTCCTTCACTTTTATTAGTAATTTGTCATTCTTTTGGACAGCTGTCAGAGCTCAGGTCCTGCGCACACTGGCCCGAGTCCCAGCGCTGCTAAATCCTGGCTGTGTGTACATGGCATCTTCTTTACCAATGCACCTTCAGCTTGTTCACTGCAAAATGAAACAGATACCGATTCCATTGATTTGCTAAAAAGATTAAAGGAAGTAATGCCCTCTGCACAAGATCTGGAGCACAAATGTTTAAATAATGTTACTTTTAAAAATAATGGTTACTGTGATTAATATTTAAAACTTAGCTAAACTATCTTATCATTAGAAAATAATGACAAATTCGTCTTTACCAATTCATTCAGCAACTGTCTAAAGGTAGCTCCTCTGAGGCATCGTTTGCACAGCACAAATTCATCCATCTCAACTTTACAACGAAAAGTTTCCAGTAGAAGGAACAGAACGGTGCTACCGTCACACAAACACATTTTCAGACTGTGTCTTTCATCCCCCAAATTTCCTCAGGTTGGAAGTTAATTTCCACTCTTCTCCTCAGCAATAGACAACCATTTGTGTGATCTCTGCCCCCATAAATTTGCTTTTTCTGAATATTTCATATAAATAGCATCATCTGACTTACTTCATTTAACATGATGTTTTCACCCAGTGAAATTCATACAGGACTGCCCCGGCTCCCCTCAAAGCAGGTCCATTGTCGTGATGCATAAAAGTTGCCTCCGAGCAAATCTCATGAGCTTTTCCTCACTAAGGCCGTTTCTTCAGGAAACGCTCCTCTGAGATTATGCCGTTGGAATGCCCCAAAGAGTTGTCATCACCTTCTGAGCTGACCTCTCTGTCTTGAATTTAACCGGCCTAGCAGATCCCCTTGGAAGCCAACTCTTCGATTGGATTTTTTAAGGCACCCTGAGAGAAGGTGTCAACAGCTATCTACTGATTGCAGACATGTCTAAACACAGTATTATTATTTTTTAAATTAGCCTGTGCAAGCATGAACTAGACTGCTTTGGTTGCCTGCAGAGAGAGTTCTATGTTCTTTGGAGGGTGGTGTTAAGTAACACAAGAAAATCCCGTGGAGCCGACTCTGTGAAGATGAGGCACTGATTAGGGGAGAATTACTGACATAAGGTGGTATGCGTGAATGAGAGGTAGAAGGCAAAACCCAATCAGTCCTACGGTATTGAGGACAGGCTGCTCCTTCTACCCTTTGAGCTCCCAGTTGTTGTTTTTTTTCCCATATTTTATTGGGGGCTCTTACATCTCTTATCAAAATCCATACATTCATCCAGCGTGTCAAGCACATTTGCACATATGCCACCATCATCATTTTCAAAGCATTCTCTTCCCACTTGAGCCCCAGATATCAGCTCCCATTTCTTCTCCCTCCCTCCCCCATCTGCCCTACCTCACAAACCCTTGATAAGTTTTAGATTATTATTTTCATATCTTACCTCACCCACTTTTCCATTATTTGTCCCCCTAGGAGGGAGTAATATATTTATCCTTGTGATCGATTTCCCCTTTCTCCCCCCGCCCCCCAGCCTCCCTTAATCCTCCTGGTATCTCTGCTCTCATTGTTGGTCCTGAGGGGTTTGTCTGTCCTGAATTTCCTGTGTTGTGGGCTCTTATATGTACCAGTGTGCATGTTCTGGCCTAATCTGATTTGTAAGGTAGAATTAAGGTCATGATAGTGGGGGGAAGGAAGTGCCAAAGAACTAAAGGAAAGTTGTGTGTTTCATCCGTGTTATACTGCACCCTGCCTGGCTCATCTCTTCCCTGTGACTCCTCTGTGAGGGGATGTCCAATTGTCTACAGATGGGCACTGGGTCTTCACTCCATGCCACCCCCTTATTCACCTTGAGTATGGTTTTATTCTGGGTCTTAGATGCACTTGATCCCATCGACACCTCCTGATCACACAAACTGGTGTGCTTCTTCCATGTGGGCTTTGTTGCTTCTGAGCTGGGTGGCCCTTTCTACACCCAAAGTCTGATAAGAACAACTCCTCTTCAGTGAGCACCGACTCACCAAAATGATACCCACATGGCTAACAAACATGAAAAAATGCTCACGATCATTAGCCAACCAGAAGATGTAAATCAGAGCAAGGATAAAATATCACCTGACATCAACAAGGATGGCTCAATTACAGCAGACAAACAAAACGAGACAGAAAACAACCAATGCTGAAGAAGGTGTGGCGAGAGCAGAACCCTGATCCCCCGCTGGTGGGACTGTAACTATGTAGAGCCCACGTGGAAAGCGGTGTGGCACTACCTCAAACACCTGGGAGTAGAAATCCCATACAACCCAGCAATACTGCTGCTGGGTGCATACCCTGAAGATGCAGAAGACACAGCACCGACAGACACATGTACTCCAGTGTCCATAACAGCACGGTTACTATCTATCGCAAGAAGTTAGAAGCAGCCCAGACACCCACCAGTAGAGAAATGGGTGAAGAAGCTTTGGTACATATGCACAAGGGAATACTATGTATAGGTGAAAAAACAACACGGAAGCCACAAAGCTCCTCATGCTATGGATGGACCTGGACATTATTGTGCTGAGTGAAGTTCTTGCTGTTGTTAGGTGCCGTTGTGTTGGTTCCGACCCATAGCAACCCTCTGCACAAGAGAATGAAACACTGCCCGGTCCTGGACCACACTCAATTGTCCCTGTGCTTGAGTCCAAGGCTGCAGCCACTGTGTCCATCCATCTCCTTAAGGCCTTCCTCTTTTCCGCTGTCCCCCTACTTTACCAAGCAGGATGTCCTTCTCCAGGGACTGCTCTCTCCTGACAACACATCCAAAGGATATGAGACAAAGTTATTTAATTACAACAAAACAAATGTTGTATGAGACCACTACTGTCGGCATAAAGACCAAGACTTTCATGCCAAAGGGAACAGACTGTGGGGTTTACCAAGGCAGAGAGGGTACGGAGGGAAGGGGGAACACCAGACTAGAGAGTCGGCAGGCGTTGACTTGGGTGGAAAGGAGAATGGAGGACCCCACGAGGGAGAGATCAGAGAAGGGGGTTGAACTATTGAACGCCGAGCTGATGGTCTGAAATGTGAGTCCACTACTCAAGTCACAATGAAAACAGCAACAACAAAGAGCACCCTTGGGGGGAGGGCTTGGCGAAGAAGGTATGGGAATGAATGCGAGGCAGTGGCTGTCTAGTTCCAGAGGTTGTGGGGTTGTTGACTTTGACAACTCCCAGATGAACAACCAATTCTCCCTGATGCGAAGCTATCTGTCTTCCTTCGTAGGTGAACATTGTACCACTGATCGCCAAAGCAGATACAGTTTCAAAAACGGATTTACAGAAGTTTAAGAGTAAGATCATGAGCGAATTGGCTGGCAATGGCATCCAGATCTACCAGATCCCGGCCAATGATGAAGCCAGTGCGTCGGTGAACTCACTGCAAGTAAGTGTCGGCAGACCCTGCTGCACAGGAGAACTGTGGGCAGGGAGAGACGGAAATACGATGTGTGGCCCCGTGGCAGTGGGTTGGCGTCACCACACACAGGTATCAATGAAGGAATGTGTTTGTTAAAATCCAGGGTGGAGAGCAATGTGTCTATTTCCTGATTTAAAAAGGAAAAAAAATAAGGCTGCTGTGAAGGACTTCCTAAACTTATCTTTGTTCTGCTTTCCTGTGCCTCAAACAAAATGGCACAAGTGGAAACCTTAGGCACATTCCAAGTGGGAACATGGTCCACTGCCTTAGACATCTATCTCTTTATTTCTTTACTTTAAACAAGGGAGACGCGGTAGGTTCCCGCGGAGGACACCAGCTCACAAACCCCGCTGCCCTCAGGTTGATCCTGGCTCACAGTCATCCTAACTCAGGCTTGTAAGTGGACTTCTTGGGGAGTGGAAGAAAGCCTCATTTTTCTCCTGAGGAGCAGCCCCCGGGGTTTCAACTGCTGAGCTGGTGGTTAGCAGCCCAACCCGTCACCCACTATTCCACCAGGGCTCCCAGGTGGAAGACATTAGAATCCTACAACCTTTTCGTAAAGCAGCTCTTTACAATGGGCGCTCAGCGGCTAACTGGAAAGGTCTGTAGTTTGAACCCACCCGCCACTCTGTGGGAGAACGATGAGGCAGTCTGCTTCCCTACAGATCACCGCCTGGAAACCCTGTGGGGGCAAATCTACGCTGTCCTAAGGGGTCGATCGGGCAGCAGGGAGCAGGGAGATACCTTTGAGATAATGGAGGTAATGTACAAATGGTACAGAACAGTCCTCTGTCCTGACCCAGTGTCACCCGCCTGGAGCAGCTTGCAGTGCGATAGCATGCTACCATGACCATCGACACGGCATAATGTCATGTTGACATTGGCCTGGCCTCTCCCTACCACCACAGGATCCCTCCTGTTACCTGTTGATAACCACGGGTCCTCCCACCCATCAGCCCCTCTTGACCCCTGGTACCCACCGATCTATCCGTGTCTTTAATTTTGTCATTTGGAGAATGGCAGCTCAATGGAATTATACGGAAGACGACCTTCTGGGAGTTGGTGTCGTCCTTGTTTTCACTCGGCAGAATGCACTGGAGAACTATTCGAGTTGCTATGGGATTCCCCCGGGTTCCTTTCTGTTAACTGCTAAAGAGAATCCCGCCTCCTGGATGTCCCCCAGTTTGTTTAACCAATCACCTGCTAAAGGACCTATGGGTCGTTTCAGGTTGGTCGGGGGTAGGGGTGGACATTGCAAATAGAGGGGCTGTGAACATCCCTGGGCAGGTATGTTGTGAGCTAACCCCTTCGCTCTGTGCTCCCCGTGGCAGGAGAGGCCTTGCTCTATTTCAGGGCAGAGACGCCCAGACGTATTAAGCTACACGCCCTTCTCAGAAAACAGTTGAAACGCGGATGAATGGTTTAATGCTCCCCTGGCCCTCTTATTCCTGTTCAACAAGCCCAACTGCATCCCAGCTACAACCATTGCCCCATCTTTCTGGGGCCCCTAGAGGGCAGTGTCGTCCACTGGAAACACTGCTTTGAGTGCTGCTCGGTGGATAATTTCCACTGTCGAAGGGGCCTGCTCAGGCTGCAGATGAAACACACAGCTTCCCTCTAGTTCTTTAGTACGTTCCCCCCACCCCCCGCCACTGCCATGACCCCAATTCTATCTTAGAAACCCGGCTAGAACAGAGCATGTACACTGGTACAGATAAGAGCTTGCAACGCAGGGAATACAGAACAGATAAACCCCTCAGGACCAATAAGGGGAGCATATAGGGGACAGACAGCAGAAAAGTGGGTGAAATAAGACAGCGATTGGTGTAAGACATGAAAAAATATATATAAATTAACAAGGGGACATGGGGGGAGAGGGGGAAAATGAGGAGTTGATGCCAGGGGCTCAAGTAGAAAGAAAATGTTTTGAAAAAGATGATGACAACCTATGTACAGATGTGTTTGACACAATGGATGGATGTATGGATTGTGATAAGAACTATAAGGCCCCCCAGAAAATAGAATTAAAAAAAATTTTAAATAGGGGCCTGCTACTGCAAAGGTGGGGAAGCTGTGTTCTTCTAAGGACCATCTATCTGGTCCTGTATCACGTCATTCTCAGTCCCTGCTGGTCAAACATTTAAATAACTTGCCCCTAACGTAGTGGCTAAAGAACTCTGGTGGTGTAGTGGTCAGTGGGCTGCTGACCGAAAGGCTAGCTGTAGAAGCCACCAGCCATTCCTCAGGAGAAAGATGAGACTTTATGCTTCGTGTGACAGGGTTGCCATCAGCCAAAATCCACACCGGGGCAGGGAGGAACTACCTCTCTTTGATGAGGCATGTGATGTTAACTGATATTGGTGATTTCTCAGAGCTTATGCATCCCCCTCCCCTAGCTTAGGGAAATCCTCAGTTGTCACTCAAAACTCGCTTCCATGAAGTGGATTCTGACTCACAGCAACCCGAGGACGGAGAACTGCCCCTGTGGGTTTCAGACACTGTAACTCTTTAGAGTACAAGGAAAAAACCTCCCTCTGAGCAGCTGGGGGTTTGAAGTGCTGACCTTGCAGTTGGCAGTCCAGTGCTTCACCCAGGACACCACCAGGGACCCCCCAGATCAGCAGCAGTCACCGCCAAGCCAGCCCTCAAATGGTGGGGCAGGGAGAACGCCCCTTTATGATCAGTTGATAGCGGGAGTCTGATGTTGGGAGTGAGCCACAGTGGTGGCAGGGAAGGCGAGTGATGTCTTGGTGTCTTTCCAGGAAAGTCTGCCCTTTGCCGTGGTGGGAAGCATGGACGAAGTGAGAGTTGGAAAAAGGACAGCCAGAGGCCGCCAGTACCCGTGGGGAGTGTTACAAGGTAAATATGGTGAACGTGAGCTGGATGGACAACGATGGCAGTGACCACATCCTAGACGCCACCAAGTCCACTCCAGAGAGCGTCTTAACTCACTAAGGGGTGCTGGGAGGAGTGGGTGTTCAGTGGTAGCTCTCTCTCACCTTCCATGCGGAGGCTCATGTGCTGCCGGATGCTGAACACACTGCGGCAGTTTCCAGGACCCAGCTGACTAGGAAGAAAGGCCCTGCGATCCACGTCTGATGAAGACCCCACAGATCCGAGCAGTGGGGTCCTCAACAGGATGGCAGTTTTGTCCCATTGTGCACGGGGTTGCGTGAGTAAGATGCTGGCCTGATGGCACCTAGCACCGACCAGAACTGCCGATGGACAGCTTAGATTCATTCTCACAAGAGTTGGCCAAATGCTTGAGGTCAAAGCCCACAGAGGCCAGGCAAAGCCTCCTGGTCTACCCACAGCAGGTGCCTACGCGATCTCTCTCTGCCTACGCTCTCTGCCCACCAGAGCTTTCTTCTTAGTCTGCTGTGGTCTGGAAGCTCTGCTGAGACCCACAGCAGCATCACAGCAAGCCAGCTTCCATCAATACCCACATGGGTGGCTGCACTTCGGATGCATTGCCCGGGCACACAAACATGAAGCATTGCCTAACGTGGAAAGGACTTTTAAAGAGACCATGAGTAAAATGAATGACGAAGCATTTCTAAAACAATATATGATTGATCTTCACCTTTGGCTGAGGGTAACTGTGGAGCCCTGGTGACACAGTGGATTACATATTGGGCTGCTAACCACAAGGCCAGCAGTTCAAACCCACCAGCCGCTCTGCTGGGAGCAAGATGAGGCTTTCTACTCCCATAAAGAATTACAGTCTTGGAAGCTCACAGGAGACGTTCTACGGTGTCCTGTAGGAGGGCTAGGAGCTGTGAGCCAGATTTGATGATTAAAAGGCCCCTGGTGTCACAGTGGTTCAAGCGCTTCTAATTGTGAGGTGAGTGGCTTACGCCCACCCACCGCTCTGAGGCTGTCTGCTCCTGCGAATCCTATGGGGCCGTTCCACTCTGTCTTGTGGGGTCACTGAGTTGGAATCGACTATGGCAGCGAGTTTCGTTTCTGGTTGGGAAGGCGTCACTGATGTTTATCTTGTGGATCCAGCTGGGCTATTGCTACAGGCAGGCATTTTCTGGTTCACATGCTTGTGATGTTAGTCAATGAGGAACATATCCTCGTTACCTAGATTAAAATTTCCGGATTGCAGTGTTTTTTTAAAAAAAAAGAATGCATTGAAAAACATTAAACACTTGGAATGCTAAAGCCTTAGGATCATTTTAGGAACCATAGCGATATCATATACTGTGTTACCGTAGATTGTGCCTTCCAGACATCGCAAACTACATGGTCGTGTGAAACAGACCAGGTTATTTGCCCAGTGCTTGCTGCAGGCACACAAGCTTATGTTGTGTAATCTGATCATAGAGGATGCACAGCTGTAAAGGGCTGGGGATTCGCAAAATGGGCTTTAATGAAATCCCATGACAGACTTTGCTACAACTGTGGGCAATATCTCTTTTCGTAAAATGAAAATTACTGTTGAAAAGCAATAGTTCTCTGTCGCTGCCAATCCAGTCAGCTCCGACGCATGGTGACGCGCTAGGACAGAGGTGTCCTGTGGGTTCCGAGACTGTGAATCTGTACAGGAGTGGAAAGCCGCCTCTTGGGAAACCTCTCGCTTAATCTAATTGAATCTAATTAATTGCTTCGCTGTTTGCTACTTATTCCTTGACTCGCACATCGGAAGCACGTTTCCTGGCCCTTGAAGAAACTCAAAGCACCCTAGGGCCACAGGGACGAAGCTCTTTGCTACGGAGAGGTCAGTGGTTCAGAGATGTGGCGGTCAGCTCCTGTCACTGTTTGCAGCCTGGAGGTCCTGCGGGCAGCTCTCCCCTGCCCACCGTTGTTGTCACGGGCTGTGGAGGCGGTCCTCTGTTCAACAGGCTGGGACATTGCTTGGTCCTGTGCCATGTGCACAAGGGTTAGGCCTTAGTCCATTGTCCTCGAGGGTCACTATAAGCTGGAATTGACCCCACAGGGACAGGTTTTCTTCAGGTTTGAGTAAACCTGCTTCTAACCAGTAGGTATAATACAACCATTGTTGCATGGTTCAAAGCAGCGGTTCTCAACCTGTGGGTTACGACCCCTTTGGGGGTCGAATGACCCTTTCACAGGGATTGCCTAAGACCATCGGAAACACATATTTCCGATGGTCTTAGGAACCGAGACACTGTTCCTCTATCTGTCTCTAGGCGGGTCCGTCCACATGTAGATACACCCACCTATGAGTACCCAGCGTGAAACCTGTTACCCATGCTACACCATGCTTCCAGACAAAATTTCCTTGATTTGTCATTAGAAAGAAATATTTAACAATAGATAATTATATACTGTTTTCGTGATTCATCACGATGCTTTAATGATGTTCAATTTGTAACAATGAAAATACATCCTGCCTATCGGATATTTACATGATGATTCATGACAGTAGCAAAATGACAGTGATGAAGTAGCAACGAGAATCGTGTTATGGTTGGGGGTTAGCACCACACGAGGACCTGTGTGAAAGGGTCGCGGCATCAGGAAGGTTGAGAAGCACTGGTTCAAAGGAAGGCAGCTATTGGTCAGAGTGGTCACTCAGCTTTTCCAGGGTTCAAAATGTCGGCTTTTGTGAAATGCATTCATTCAAGAGTCCTTTCCGAGGGCCAGGGACTCACGATGTTGCTTTCCTTTGCTGCCCGCCTAGTGGACAATGAAAGCCACTGCGACTTTGTGAAGCTGCGCAACATGCTCCTGTGCACCAACATGGAGGACCTGAAGGAGCACACCCACACCCAGCACTACCAGCGGTACCGGTGCCACAGGCTGACGAAAATGGGCTTCACGGACGTGGGTCCCAACAACCAACCCCTCAGGTGGGTAACTTGGAGCCTCCCACAGCCAAAGGGAGAATCCTTTGGCAAAGAGCCAAACTGTAGGCTTCCCATGGCCCAGCCATCCTGGGCTTTCCATGTATGGGACACCTCTTCCACTGTGAGTACAGACACTTCGCAGGAACAACCAAATGACATGGCAAAGCAATGTCAGAGTACACAGTGTCATCCTAGTGTCAGACCTGTCTAACTTCAGGGGGACAGTGGCCAGGAACAGCACCAAGTTCCAACATGAGATGGAGGTCAGTCAGACCCTCATTCTCCAACCTTTATTCCCAACCAATTTGGACACCATTCCTCCCACAGCTCTCTACTCTTCTGCGGGACCAGTAGTCCACAGCAAAGGCCTCTGTGCAGCCTCCCCCTGACCACCAGAGGACAGGGCCCTCTTTGTCCTTTGGGCCTGTCTCTACTGACTCTGCTGCTGGGCTCATTCTAGACCCATTGCAGGAGCCCTGGTGGCATAGTGGTTATGCAGTGGGCTGTTACCTGCAGGTCAGGAGTTCAAAACCACCTGCTGCTCCGTGGGAGAAACACAGGGCTTTCTGCTCCCATAAAGAGTTAAAGTCTTGGAAACTCACAGGGGCAGTTCTTCTCTGTCCTACAGGTCACTCTGAGTCAGAATTGACTCGGTGGTGAATTTGGGCCCATTGCCATTGGCTCTGCTACTGGACCCCTGCTGGCCCTCTCCTGGCTTCAGGGTTACAGCCCTGGGTCTGCATTAGAACTCTTTTCTGCTTCTCCCTCATCTCTTACTTATGCTTCCTGCTGCTTCTCTTCTGGCTTCTTTGTGCCTCAAAAACTTCTATGAGGTTGGTTGCATATATAAATAACTCCTCTTCAAGTTCAAGGTATGGCCCCTGGCTGACAGGCTCAAACTGACCAATCCCCTCTCAGTAGGCCACACATAGTTTATTTGCATAATAGACTGTAGTCGCCCAATTTATAGTCAATCGATCAGTCCACAAACATGCATACCGATCACAGCCTAGGAGCAGACCAAATGTATTAAAGCCAGGTTGTGTACAGCTTCCCCATGACGTGGCAATGAACCTGAACAAAAGTAACCAACCTTTCGAGCAACAAAGAAACCTTTGTAGGGCAAAGAAAATTCCACAGGTTTGGAAGGAAATCTCTCAAGCAGTTTCCCCAAATGGGTGAAAAGCGCCACCTATAGGAATTCATTGCATCACACAAATCCATTGCTGTAAGTAGATTTCAACTGACTGCCACTGCTTGAACTTGACCTGGATGGTTTCCGAGGCTGTAAATCTTCATGGCCGTGGGGGCTGGTGGGGTCAAACCACGCACCTTCTGATGGGCAGTTCAGTCCTTACCCAACGTGCCACTAGAAGCACTTAATTCAATGATGACCCCCGTCACCCAGTTGATTGTCGCTCATAGTGACCCTAAGTAGGGCTGCAGATGCATGCTGGGGGAGAGGGCTCATGTTTCCCCGAATGGGGGAGGTCAGTGGACTGATCCAGAGGGGCTACGAAAGCAGAAATCTACCCTCTATCCTGGATGATGGGCTATAGTACAAGAGTTGTTAATGGCCAGGTGGGCATTGAGTAATTTTGGCGGGGAGGGGGGTGGGCCAAATAAGTTTATGACTCTATCAGATAGCCTCATCTGTGCGTTTGAACCACTGACCTTGTGGTGAGCAGCCCCTACGTGTGTTTCCCTGACAACATCACCAGGGCTCTTAACATGATGATACTTGACTCACTGCCATCTGGTCGGTTCTGTTCACGGCCACCCTCCAGGACAGAGTCATGTGTTACCGGTAGAAAGACTCATCTCTTTCCCTCTGATCAGCTGCTGATTTCAAACTGCTGACCCCGTGGTTAGCGGATCAAGCACAGAACCCACTACACTACCAGGGCTTATTTCCATGTATGCCGAAATGTTTATCTGAGAGGGGAGAAAGACTTTATTTTGTATTTATGTGAAACACACTCAGGAGGGGTTTCAGAATTCGAGTCCTCTCTGTATGCTATTAGGGTTGGTGCAGTTCAATGTCACGGTGACCCCACATCCGACAGCCCCAAACATTGCCTGGTCCTGCATCCTTCCCATGGCCGCTGTGGCTCTGGCAGTGCAACCCATAGGGTTTTCGCTGGCTGATGTTTTGGGAACTAGATCACCAGGCTTTCTCCCATCTGAGTCTGCAAGCTCTGCGCTGAAACCTGTCCCGTGTCACCACAACAGGCAAGCCCTCATGGACAGGCCATAAACCAGGTCTCCCACTGGCAAGGGGGAATTCTACCTCTAACGTGCCACTCTCCCCACACTTTCTTATGTGTTCTACATAGACCCGGAGCCCTGGTGGTGTAGTGGTCACTTGTTGAGCTGTGATCTGCAAGGTCGGCAGTTCAAAACTACCAGTCACTCCTCGGCTTTCTACTCCCATTTACCATTGCAGTCTCAAAAACTCACAGGGACAGTTCTACTCTGCCCTGTATGGTCACTCAGTCGACAGCAGCTCCGTGTCAGTGAGTTTGGTTTTGGACTTGGGTTTGGACACGTCTGGTGGTGTTAGACTGAAGCCCGAGGTTGCTAATGGAAAGGCCACCACTTGGAACCCACTCAGCGACTTCATGGTAGAAAGACCTGGTGACCAGCTTCCTTAAAGATTATAGCCAGATAAAATCCACAATCAAAGGAAGGAATGGTATCGGAGCTTGAATGGTGAACACTGGGTTTGCAGAAGGCTAAGATTGACAATGGAAACCCAAAATCCATATGCAGGTCCCCGCATGGATCAAGCCTCTGGTGAATCGCTCCAAACCTCATCTGGAGATGAGGGCGGCTTTGTTATCCGAGAGCATTGGAAAGTCAGTGGTGGCTGATGTAGTTAGACTAAAATGCAATAACCTTATCACTTGACCTCCTCCCTATAGTTTTCTCTGCTTTCCCTTCGAGGGTTTTCTTTGTTTTGCCTAGTCATTGTTCTTAGGTTTTCTGTTTGTTTGTTGCTCGCTTCCTGTTTGTCTTTTGCATGCTGTTCTCTATTTGGCATCTAGCATAGGTCGGTCTGTGGAGACAGTAACCGGATCGGTAACTGCCCAGGGGCGTCCTAAAGATGGGAAATGGGAGCTGACAATAATCAGTACGAGAAGAAAATGTTCTGAAATTGACTGTGGTGACGATTGCACGAGTCTTTTGAATATGGTTGAATATTGTATGAATGTGAAGTATGTGCCAAGGAAACCGGTTTTTAAAAGATTATCGCCTAAATTCCCTGAGTGAAAGTTCTACTTTGTCACGTAGGTTGGCTTTGGGCCAATACTGATGGACTGCTCCCAACAGCCACAGAAGAAGACGACAAATAACTCACTGCTAGCAAGTCAATTCCAACTCCTAGCAACCTGCTAAGACAGAACTTGCCCTGTGGGTTTTTGAGACTGTCAATCTTTGCAGGAGTAGAAAGCCTCATCTTTCTCTCTCGCAGTGGTTGGTGGTTTTGAACTCTTGGCCTTGTGGTTGGCAGCCCTACATGTAACCTACTACGCCACCAGGACTCCTAACAACAGCACGGATGCTATTATTTTTAAATATAGCACCTTCTTTACTTTTCCTTTTTTTCGGAATGACAGTTTTTATTTCCATTACATCATAGCGCACCTTACTCTCTGAAAAGTTCTATGTGTTTTGTTAGGGGCCCAGGTGGTGGTGTTGGGAAAGTGTTAGACTGCTAACCACCCGCTGCTCTGCTCCTGTAAAGATTTCCAGCCTCCAGGCCCTAAGGGAAGTTACTAAGAGTTACAATTCAATGGCAGCTGTTTAAAAGAAACATTTTTTTAATGTTTTGTTGCTATACATGAGTGAATATTAGTGAATGTCCTTATATGACCTAATATACAATACAGGAATCCTGGTAGATCAAAACCATCAGTGATGTGTTGGGCTGCTAACCACATGACCAGCAGTTTGAAACCACCAGACACGTCTTGGGAGAAAGAGGAGGCTTTCCACTCCTAAAGAGTTACATGCTCAGCAACTCACAGGGGCAGTTCTGCTCTGTCCTGTCGGGTCGCTGCCAGTTGGAATCGATGCAGTGCCAGGGAGTTTGGGGTTTTAACTTTTTTTAAAGATCATTTTATTGGGGGTTCTTACAGCTCATATAACATCCCATACATCCATTGTATCAAGCATCTTTGTACATCTGTCGCCATCATTTTCTAACATTGACTGTTTGAGCCCTTGGTACCAGCTCCTCTCTACTCAATATTTGTGCATGACTTTTAGCAGTTTAACACGAGAGTCATGGGATACCGTTTCAGCTTTCAAGAGGTCTACGGAGCCAAAAGACAGGAGTTCTCCGAGCAGTGCCAGAGGGAGGAGGAGCGGCTAAAACAGAGGTTTGTGCAGCGGATCAAGGAGAAAGAAGCTGAATTTAAAGAAGCCGAGAAAGAGGTTTGTTAACACTGCTGCCCTGATGTCATTGGCTTCCCTCTGGGTGTCCTGTTAACCTCCATTTTCCGTGGCCCCTTTCTTTCCTCCCCAAAGGAGACATCCTTCTCTAGAGATTGGTCTTCCTCATGGCCTATCCAGAGAGCGTCTGCGCCTCCTGAGTGAGATTGGAGCGCCGCCACGAGTCACTGCAGACTCCATGGCCACTAACTGCAGTGACAT
Organism: Tenrec ecaudatus; assembly: GCF_050624435.1. NCBI lineage: Eukaryota > Metazoa > Chordata > Mammalia > Afrosoricida > Tenrecidae > Tenrec > Tenrec ecaudatus. The sequence goes on from NC_134541.1 coordinate 136,277,698, forward strand.
GCATCTGGGGAGTTTAGTAACTTGAACAGTTTAGTTGAGCCACTTCTATAGGCTACGTGCTGTCCTTCAGAATGTAGCCATTTAATGTGTAGTTCAATGTAGTTTTGAATACAGCCTTTAGAAATATTATAGCAAAAAAAAAGATATTATAGCATTTTTTTTTCTCGAGCACTCGTTGTTGTTGTTGGTAAGTGTCATCAAGTCTGTTCGACCCACAGTGACCTCGTGCACAACAGAACGGAACACTGCCCGGTCCTGGGCCATTCTCACAGTTGTCCCTCTGGATGTCTTCTGACCCGAGAGGTCCATCCTCTGGTACCATCGCCTCCGACAATGTGCCGCTTCCGCCCATCAGGCTTTCAGCCTCTGACAAAGTCACGAAGCCACGCATGAGGTGGTCGGTGCCTCCTTCCACCTCTACAGCGGGGAGCTGAGTCCTTCTCCACTGTCTGTCCTTAGTCTGGGAGCTCTGCTGAAATGTGTCCACTTTGGGTGCCCCTGCTGCTCTTTGAAGTACCAGCGACATCGCTTCCGGCATCACAGCAGTGCACAAGCCAGCGCGGTACAACAAACTGACAAGCGGTGGACAGTGCTTGCAGATATGGCTGTTTAGCGCCTGGCAGGGAATTTTGTAAAACACCTTTATAATTTTTACGATCATATGGAGTCTAATCTATTTTTGCTGTTATTCTACCCGGTCTGTCGTGACTCACGGTGACCTTGCAGGACAGAGTAGAGCTGCCCCTGTTGGCCATGGCATCAGCTTGACAGGAGTAGGTAGCCAGGGCCTTTCTCACCTGGAACCGCTGGTGGGTTCGAACCGTGGACATTTTGGCTAGCAGTCAAGCACTTTAACCATTGAGCCGCCATCCAAACCAAAAACCCAAACTCGCTGCCATCAAGTGGATTCGACTCGAAGTAACCCAATGGGACAAACCCCCCTGGGACAACCACCCCCCCCCGGTGGTTTCTGAGGCTCTAAATCTTTACAGGAGCAGAAAGCATCTTTCCCCCTCAGAGGGGCTGGTGGTTTCAAACCGCTGACCTTCCCGTTAACAGCCCCACTCATAGCCCGCTCTGCCACCAGGGCTTCTCTGTGCTGCCACAGAAAGTTAAATTTCATAGCAAACTCAAGCTCTTCACTTCCAGGGAGAGCCATGCTGGCCTTACCTGAGGAAACACCCTTCACCTTTATGAATCCATCTTTTGAGCGACAGCACTTAGGTCGTGCTAGGCAGAAGAGCCATGGAGGTGCGCTGGTTACGTGTGGGGTTGTTAACCACAAGGCCAGCAGTTCAAAATCACCAGCCTCTCCATGAGAGAAAAACAAGGCCTTCTACGCCCGTAAAGAGTTACAGTCCAAAACAAAAAAATCGAAACAAAAGAGTTTCGGTCTCGGAAACCCAAGGGACAGTTCTACTTCATCTTATAGGGTCTCTATGAGTCACAGACACCACGTGATGGCAACAAGGTGGTTGTTGTTGCTTTGTTTTTTGAGGCAGGGGAAAGACCTGGCTCTTTGTCCTGTGAAGATGACAGCTGAAGAAGCACAGGGAGGTGCCACGAGTCAGCATTGCCTGGTGGGCACCCAGCCACAGCCAAGGCATCGATGGCAGGACATTAAGACAGGAAGGCACAGCTCCCGCAGGCGTGACGTTCCCGGGGGGCAGCTGGTGGTTTCCAACGGAGGACCCTGTGGCTAGCAGTCCCAAGGCATCACCCATGATGCCACCAGGGCTCCGCACAAAAGATTAGATAGCCATTTAAAACCATGACATTAAATTAATAGACGATCACTATCCTAACCATTTGGATGTCGTTCACAATAATTAGTACTTTTATCCTGTGCTGAACGTATCTTGTTGTTGCTGCTAATCATTAGGTGTTATTGGGTGAGTAGCTTCTGACTCTGAGTGACCCCGGCCACCGCAGCACAGAACACCGCCTGTCGGGGGCCAGCCTCACTGTTGTTCTCACAGTTGAGGCCAAGGTTGCAGCCCCGGTGTCCATCCACCTGGCCCAGGGCCTTCCTTTTCTTGCTGCCCCTCTTACATTACACAGATTTATTTAGTACTTTAAAAAACCTTTATAATTATCTTATGATTATTATTTTTTAAATATGGGATGCTTCACATATTTATGCATCATCCTTGCGCGGGGGCCATGCTAATCTTCTCAGTACCGTTCCAATTTTAGTGTATGTGCTGCTGAAGTGAGCACTCCGGTTTCAGTTTTAAAACAGCCTAATTCTCGTCCTATCGGGAGAACAGCGAGGCTCTCTATGCCTGTAGAACGGCAGTCTTGTGGACCCACAGGAGCAGTTCCACCCTGTCTCACAGGGTTGGTGGGAGTCAGATTGGGCTCCGGGGCAGTGAGTGGCTAATTCTCATACCATACGATTCCATTAAATATATTTTTAAAAATATATTTTAAAGAGCTGTGCATTAAAAAAAAAGTATTGTGAATTAAGGGCTTGCATATCAGATTGTCATTTTGGCATTCAACAACTTCGACAGCTCATCAAACCTCCCCGTGGCGCGCTCCATCCTCCCTGCTCGTCAATAGTCTTCAGGTCGTGCTCTGTGTAGATCTCTGGGCTCTGCTATGTTGGATTCAAGCATTTTTGTCTGGGAACTTGTTTACAAATACAATCACTTGGGAATTCTGCAGCTGAACGCCACAGGGACCTTTAAGATGGTTGCTAACACCGAGCTGTACTGTTGAGGCTCAGGCGTCTGACTGCTAACCGGGGGGAAATGACAGATACATACCTGGGGATGTGACACCGCCCTGTGCCACTGGTCACAACCGCAGACAGGACGTCCCCGATGACGAATGCGTTCCTGCCTAGGTCTGATCAGTACATCAGTCAGAGCAGTGAGCTATGGTTTCTGTCTAACGTCAGCTAGAGAAATGTCTGCCTAGTATGACGGGGCCTCAAACAATGTGTGGGGAGATTCCAGGTGCAAGGAAACATCTTTAGCTTAATCATGCAATAATCATAATGTTTTGATGGGTGTTACTAGGATGGCGTACGGGTCATGTGTTGGGCTGCAATCCGAAAGGCCCGAAGTTCCAAACCACCAGCCACTCCCATAAACGGTTAAAGTCTTGCAAACCTACAAGAGCAGTTCTACCCTGTCCTATGGGGTCGCAGGAGTTGGCATCGCCTGGATGGCAGTGAGTTGAGCTCGGTTGAGAACCCGGCGTGGTGGCGGGTGTGCCTTGAGCTTGTAATACAAATGGCTGTCCCCTGGCTGGTTGGTGGCGACCTTGTGCCTCAGTCAATCTGGCTCTTGGTAACAGGGACGTCCTGCATTTGTGTCCCAGCTGCAGGATGAATTTGAGCATCTGAAGCGAATCCAGCAAGAGAAGACAAAGAAGCTGGACGAAGAGAGGAGACAACTGGAAGAAGAAATCATCGAGTTCTACAAGATGAAAGCAGACTTTGAATCCCAGCAGGCCCAGCAGGCCCAGCAGGCCAGCAACCTGAAGAAGGACAAGGAGCGGAAGAAGTAGCCCTCCTCCCATCCTGCCAGAGCCAGAGCCCCTTGCTCCCCGTCCCCCTTCCTGGCGGGCTCTGCTCCCAGCACTTAGCTCCGCGTTGGTCATTTTGATTCTTTTTGTAAAAGGCTGTGGGCTGGCTGTACATCTTTCCAAACTAGAACATGAGCTCCTGGAGGGCAGGCACCTGGTGCCCCCGCACCCCCACCCTACCCTCCTGTCACTGCTCTCTCTTAGCACTGAAACCAAAACCTCCACACTCTAAACTCACTGCCATTGAGCTGATGCCGACTCACAGTGACCCTATAGGACAGGGTAAAACGGCCCTCGTGTGAATTTCTCAGTGTGTCACTTTTTACAGCAGCGATTCTCAACCCCTGTGGGGGTCGAACAACCCTTTCACAGGGGTCACCCGATTCATTAGAGTAGCAACATTACAGTTATGAAGTAGCAATGAAAATAATGTTATGGGGGGGAGCGGGGAGGGAGGGGGAAAAAAAGAGGACCTGATGCAAAGGGCTTAAGTGGAGAGCAAATGCTTTGAAAATGATTAGGGCAAAGAATGTACAGATGTGCTTTATACAATTGATGTATGTACATGTATGGATTGTGATAAGAGTTGTATGAGCCCCTAATAAAATGTAAAAAAAAAAAAGAAAATAATGTTATGGTTGGGGGCGGGTCACCACAATATGAGGAACTGTGCTAAAGGGTTGTGACATTAGGAAGGTTGAGAACCACTGCTTTACAGGAATGGAAAGCACCATTGTTGTTTTTTTCTCCCAAGGAGTGGCTGGTGGTTTTGATCTGTTCACCTTGTAGTTGGCAGCTCAATGCATCATGACTCCGGCACCAGGGCTCCTAACCAAAATACTAGCACTAAACTTAAACACCAAACCAAACTCACTGCCAATGAGTCAATGTCTACTCGCAGCGCCACTTTAGGGCAGAGTAGAACCGCCCCTATGGGTTGTCAGTCTTTATGGAAGCAGAAAGCCTCATCTTTCTCCCAGGGAGCGGCTGGTAGTTTTGAACTGATGACTTTGACGTTAGCCATCCAAGTTGCTACCCACTACACCACAGGGCTCCTTAGAAACAAAGCTGGTATGCAATAAGTTGTTCCAAAATTAGGAGGGAAAATCAAAGAAAGTACCTTAAATAAAAACTTGCTGTGGAGTTGACCGTGGCTCCTGACTGCCCACTGTGTCTCAGAGTGGAACTGTGCTCCAGAGAGTTTCTTTCTTTTTTCACTCTATAGCTATGGCTGTTTATTCAATAGGCAGGGCTTACAAAAATAAAATAAAATATATCATCTTTTTGGGGACTTGTACATCTCTTATCACAATCCATCCATCCATCCATTGTGTCAAGCACATTTGTACATTTGTTGCCATCATCATTCTCAAAACATTTTCTTTCTACTTGAGCCCTTGGAATCAGCAACTCATTTTTCCCCTTCCCTCCCCCACTCTCCCTCATGAATCCTTGATAATTTATAAATTATTATTTTCTCACTGACCAATGTCTCCTTTCACCCACTTTTCTGTTCCGTCTCCCAGGGAGGGGGTTATAGGTAGATCATTGTGATCAGTTCCCTCTTTCTCCCCCTCACCTTCCCCTTACCCTCCTGATATCGCTACTCTCAATATTGATCCTGAGGGGTTTATCTGTCCTGGATTCCCTGTGTTTCCAGCTCTTATCTGTATCAGTGTACATGCTCTGGTCTAACCGGATTTGTAGGGTAGAATTGAGGTCCTGATAGTGGCGGGGGGGCGGGAGGGGGATATTAAAGAACCAGAGGAAAGTTGTCTGTTTCATTGGTGCTATACTGCACCCTGACTGGCTCATCTCCTCCCCATGACCCTTCTGTAAGGAGATGTCTAATTGCCTACAGATGGGCTTTGGGTCTCCACTCCACACTCGCCTTCATTCACAATGATTTGATTTTTTGTTCTGGGTCTTTGATGCCTGATACCTTGTGTTAGTGTGGGTAGACTAGAAACACAAATTCATAAACATGCATATGTGTATAAGGGAGAGGTTTATATACAGACGAATTGAACATTGAGAAAACATCCCAACCCAGTCCAGTCCAAGGCCATGAGTCTGATATTAGCCCATATGTCTTATACCAGTCTATAAAATCCTCTTCAGACTCACGAAGCACATGCAATGAAGCCAAGTGCAGGATGATCACAAGCCAGTGGGTAGAAAATCTTTGGGTCCAGTGGTGTTGTAAGCATCTCAGTACTGGCAGGGGTCTTTCTGTGGCTTCTCCGGCTTCCGAGGTCTGGTTACGTCCTTGTGGCTTGTCTTCTGCAATGTCTCCCAGAGAGTAGCAGAGAGAGAGAGAGAGAGAGAGAGAGAGAGAGAGAGAGGTGTCTTCCACCTCCAAGGAGGAAGTACCAGATTTCTCAGAATTCTCAGGAGAAGGCCATGCCCACACAGAAGTCTCATTGGTATCTCCAGATTGACAGCCTAGACTCCACCCCTACACTCTTAATCCTTAAATTAACACCAGATTAGGTGATTACCACATACCTGATCCTCATGATCACATGATCGCACAGGCTGGTGTGCTTCTTCCATGTGGGCTTAGTTGCTTCTCAACTAAATGGCTGCTTGTTTATCTTCAAACCTTTAAGACTCTAGACACTGTATCTTTTGATAGCCGGGCACCCTCAGCTTTCTTCACCACATTGCTTATGCACCCATTTTGTCTTCAGCGATTGCATCGGGAAGGTGAGTATCAAGGAATGCCAGGTTAATAGAACAAAGTGTTCTTGAATTGAGGGAGTACTTGAGTAGAGGTCCAATGTCCATGTGCTACCTTAATACTAAACTTATAAATATATGTACATGGATCTATTTTCCAATTGTCATATATATATATTTACATATGTACATGCCTGTATTTAGATCTCTGTAAATGCCCTTTGCCTCCTAGCTCTTTCCTCTATTTCCTTTTACTTTCCTCTTGTCCCACCATCATGCTCAGCCTTCATTCAGGTTTCAGTATCCTCTCGGTTACGTTGCCCTTGATCGAGCCCTACTAGGCCTCTTACAACCTCCTTGCCTTCAGTTTTAAATCATTTGTTGTTTCGTTGTCCCTGGGCTTGTTAACACCCACTTCCTTTCCCCCACCTTCCCCTCACCTGTGTCTCCCCAGAACCCAGAACCGTCAGTATGTTGTTTTCACCCTGGATTATTTATCCCACCTATTTAATTTAGATAGACACGCAGAGACAATAATATACACACAAAAGAGACAGAATAAAACAAAGCAACAAAAGAAAACAAAACAACAACAAAAGCAATGATTTAAAATAAGAAAAGCCTATAAATAGTCCTAGGTCTGTTTGTTGACCTTTAGAAGTGTTTTCTGGTTGAGTCTGATGGGGTGTCCCACATTGGCCCCAAAGTCTGTTTTTGGCATTTCCTTGGGACTTCCATGCTTTGCTCCCCTTGCTGTTCTGTTGTACACCTTTAGTATTTTGTGTTGGTGTGGTGGGGACAGATCAGGCACAATTCCCTCATGGGGGACAACGGTGTCTCCAGTGTTGTCCCCTGTAGTGCTATGGGTCAGTGAGGGACGTCGTGTCTCCTCTGGTGCCGGCCCTTAGATCCTCTCCATGCACTGGCTGTTCTGAGCAGTAATATCATCCTCAGGGCTTGGTCAGAGAGTTTCAACGGTTGGTTCTCCAGAACCACTTTCTAGGTGCCTCAGGGTGGGCCCGAACCACCAACTTATAAGGGCAGTGGAGTGCAATCATCCTTTGCACCATCCCGGGTCTCCACAGTGTAAAGAGGGTTGGTTAGCTAGGGAAAGGGAGCCTGGTGGTACAGCGATTAAGTGCTGGGCTGCTATGCAGAAAGTCTGTGGGAGAAAGCAATGTTGGTCCACTGCTGTCGAGATGACAGTCCGGAAACCCCCTGGGGCAGTCCTGCTCTGTCCTACAGGGTCGCTGTGTGTTGCATATAATAACACCAACAGCAAGAGTCCTTCCCTTTTTAATGAGTCCAGCTCTCTGTCTCATGTCACCAAAGAGAGAGAGTGGTGCCGTCATCGTCCATGTCATAGGATGTAGCCATCTCTAGGACATCAGGACAGAGTTACTCGCTCTGAACATATTTGTGAAAAATATCTCAGCACATGGAACTATTGCTTCTTGGGAAAATTTTACATGGAAAGTGTGGGGAAGGGAAGGAAACCCACTATGGTTTTTATATGCTGGTTGATCCCGTTATAAAAAGCCAAACCAACGTAGCGTAGTGGTCATACATTGGGTTGCTAACTGCAAGGTCAGCAGTTCGAAACCACCAGCTGCTCTATGGGTGATAGCTGAGACTGTCTACTCCCTCCCATACAGAGTTCCAGCTTTGGGAACCCCAGGTGCAGTTTTGCTCTGGCCTGTAGAGTTGCTATGAAACCACAGTGTAGATTGTATAATTTCTGGAAAGAAAGGAGGGAGTCTGCCATGTACACTTGAAGGGAAGCTCTGCCCCGAGCGGGGCCTTTGCTTCATCCACGGATGTGTCCAGGCTTAGGCCCAGAGCAGAGCCTGGCACAGAGTTGGCATCCAGTCATAAGCTGACCAAATGAACCTGATGAGACAATGTTCACTGCACTGCATGCAGAAGGATCCCTGGTGGCACAGCGAACCACACTGCACTGCTAACTGAAGGCCAGGGATTTGAACCCACCACCTACACCATGGGAGGAGGCTGTGGCCGTGTGCTGTAGCGCTTTACAACCTCGGAAACCCTGGGGAGCAGTTCTACTTTGTCTCCTTATAAGGTCACTGGAGTTAAAATCAGCTTGGAAGCAGTGTTTTTCCACTTATTAAATGTCTGAATATTATAGCTCACCACACTGACCATTACGACGTGGCCGTTGCTGTTCACTCCGTCCAGTTGCTCCTGAGTCATGGTGACCTCATGCACAATGGAACAAGTCACTGCCGGGCCCTGTCCCTTGTCCGCAATGTGTTGTGGGCGGGACCATTGTGACCCATAGGATTCTTATTGGTTGGCTTTCAGAAATCGATCATCAGATCTTTCTTCCTGGTCTCTTGTGATCTGGATGTTCTGTTGTGGGAAACGAACCCTGAGGGAAATGTGATGGGACTCTATTCCCTAACTCACAACAGAAGGAATCTGGAAAGCTGGTATTCCACAGTACGAAAACCTCCACTTTGGTAAGTTAGAGGTAAAGTCCAAGTACATTGTCCTGCTTTTAAAATCATTTCCACAGATTCTCCTGTGCTGCCTTAAAGTGAGTACATAGTCGATTACCGGTACATCTCCCTATGGAAGCAGACATGATCCTTTTGTTCTCTCTTCCCACAGTGACACCCAACTTCCCATGTACCTTCCCCCAATGCAGGTATTAGGGTCCTCACCTGTGAGCTCAGGGACCTTAATGTAGATACCACCCGCCTTTTGTAATGCATGTAACTACTGAATATGCATGTCTTAAGGCTACCTATAAATATCCCAAGATAGTAAAGACTCTTTGACTTCTCCCAGTTCCACGTAGTCCATCAAGAGGAGCTGAGGTGAGCATGCTACCATAAAATGTATCTGACTTCTTTATTCTTTTTCCTACCTTTCTTACCCTCTATGACTCTACTGTCATCTTTATAGATTACCGCTGTGCACATGCACCTTCTGGCCCTTCAGTTGTTGGAGGCTGGTTTCCTCCGACACTCTGTTGACCTAAGGGTGGTGTCTGCACAGAGCGGCACTGACAGAACTGAACCCAGACCAGGTTTTCTACACGGAAGTGGGAAATTGAACCACCAATGTCCCCATTTGAAGAAAAGCAATGGACGTTATTATTGCTTTTCCACATGCTGGTGAATTATACTACTGTTTTTGTTCTTAATCTAGTGTTATTAAAATCGGGCTCCCAAGGTTACAAAAATATTTACCATGTAAAAATGATTACTCTATTGCACTGGAGAAGTGTGTTTTTAAGCAATAACATAGAGTTTTATAAAGCTCAGAAAAGTTCACCTTAAAGAAAAGTTTTTTGTTTTTTTCCTTTTCTTTCCGAGGTCAAAAAGAAAGATCTCATCCAGTAATATAAGGCATACATTTTCTCTTTCACTGAAAGCTTTACAAAAGCAGTGTTTGTTTCACATATCGATTTTTAAGTGTAGAATGATTTTGTTTTCTTTTGCAGATTCAGTTTCATGTAAAATACAGGCTCCAGATTTATGTAGCACATGAAGCTTTAGTAAATCAGAAGTATGACAGATTCATAGGTAGGCTTTGCTTTCCTTTGCAATTTTTATTTGCTAGACTATTTTATGTTATTGTAAATTGCATGCACTTAAAATTTTATTTTCTAGTTGTTTACTACTACTAAATAACATCTCACTAATTCTTGAACAGTATAGCCTTGTGTGTTAGACTGGGTTCTATAGAGAGACATACTCGGTGATCCTAATATATATTATGTATAACTATACATACATATGGAAGAAATCTTTATCAAGAAAATTATTCATACAAGTGTAGATGCTATTAAGTCCAAGTCTGGGTAGGTTTCAAATTCATGTAGCTTTGAGGGCTGATGGTGACTGCAGTGTTGAATGAATTCAAGGTCAGCAGGTCAGATAGCAGGCCACTAAAGACTTCCAGCGTGGGCGAGCAATATAGTAGACCATTGGATCAAATACAAAGAACCAGACGTCGATGAGCCAGCTGCAGGACCCAGGCCCAGAAAGCAAGCAAGCAAGCTTTCTCACAGCATCCACTTATGTAAGTAGTAGACCACACCTCTGCATCAGCAATAACCTGGGTAAGGGGCTGTACCCTAATCTCACAACGACTTGGCTGCTCATAGCAGATCCCATTAAGGAGTTGATGGCATTGTGTTAAGTCACATCATGGGGGATGACGAGGCCTCAACTGCCAAACCACTGAGAACCCTGACCCAGCCAAGTGGACACAAAACCGAATGATCACACCTGATTCACATGAACTTGCCAAATTCACTTATGAGTTTTAGTACCTTTCTTGTAGAATTCCCTGTCTCTCCTCAGTATGTGACCTGTGGTCTCTGAATCTGAACGGCTATTGCTTCTATTCCAAGTGGCGTGTCTTTCATGCTGCTTCCTTGCTCTGCTGTACTGGCTAAAGAGGGGAGCAGCATTATCTTGGTTTCCACCTTAGGAGGAAAGACTTAAGTCTCTCACTTTCTAACACTATGGGGCCTGTAGACTTTTTGTAGATTCTTTTATCAGTTTCTAATTAGAATTTGGTGACTTTTTTTTCAATTATGAAAGAGTATAGGATGATAGCTGTGTTAGGCAGGATTCTCTAGAGAAACAAAACCAGGATAGATAGATAGATAGATAGATAGATAGATAGATAGATAGATAGATTGATAGATAGAAAGAGAGAGAGACAGAGAGGGGGGGGGGAATATAACCACTAATTAGTTTACCTAGCAGTTCAGAGGGTGCAGTTCAAGTCAATTTCATGGAAGAGTTAATATATTAGAAATATACTAGAAGTCCTTCAACTCAAGTGGGCTGCCAGGTTCAAGAACAAGGAAGAATACAGTGGAGTCTTCCCTCAGGCAAGGCAGGCAGATTCTTCCTGCAGGCAAGAGACAGCAGGGTGAGTCAGCAATAGTCAGTAGTAGTTCTGGAGCTTAGCGAAGCAGGCCCCAATGGGATCTTGAGCTCAAGTATGGCTACAGGTTCACCAACCTCAGACTCTAGCAATGTACGCACCAGCAGCATGGCGCGAAGCAGGTCTCAAAGGAGCCTCAAGCTCTAGCAACATGATCCATGGGTTGGCTTGGCCCACAGGTAGTGTAGTACACAGGTTGAGTCAGAGAACCAGCAATAGTGTACTGGTCCAATCACCAGGGAGCAAGAGGGAGATGGGCTGTCTATATTTATTTCAGTCGTCCTCCAATCAAGCTGCGACCTGATTAAACTCTGCCCACACGTTCCTATTGGCCTAGTTGGCAAAATAAACCTAATTATCACAGTCTACCCCTTTCCACTTTGGTACTTGTACAGAATTCTTTAGCCCAGTGGTTCTCAATTTTCCTAATGTCACGACCCTTTAATACAGTTCTTCATGTTGTGGTGACCCCCATCCATAAAATTATCTTCATTGCTACTTCATAACTGTAGCTTTGACTCATTTTGGAAAAGAGCTGCTTGATTGTGTACAAACTCTAGCCAAATTTTTGAAGACTCTTTTTCAAAAAACTCTTCTAAAATTCTAGGACATTTACCCTGTGATAGAAAATAGGATCTCAAAGGACCGTATATTTCCAAAATTATTTCGACAGCTGACAAAAGAGCTAACCAGCACATTTTACTGTATCCAAGTATTTTCTGATATTTGACTTCACAGTTTCACAAGCTTCTTTAAGCATTCCAATGCATACAGTGTATATATAAAAATAAAAATATATTTTAATAACAATATTTTCCACATCTAGGGCAACAAATCAGCTGTTTGAATGGCGTTATGTATTATGTGCACTGCACAACCAACACCAATAATGTTTTGATTAAAGTTTTTGTTTAATTTATAAAAAAATATTATTTGTACCTCCTTGCTTTTCCTACAAAATTTGCGTTTGTGTTGTCTGCACAATATGCAATCATTTTATGTTTTAAATTGTTTTTTCCAAAATATTAGTAATAGAACTGAAAATTATTTCAGAAGTTTTGCCGAGCACAGAAATGAAATCTAAGATTCTAATTTTTATTCCAGTTTCCAAATCAAATAATCTAATAATGGTTGGAAATAACTTTATATCCTTATGATTAGATACATCAGAATATATGGATATAAACTTATTTTTTTCTAGATTTTTGTTTTATTCTGAAAATGCATATGGGGAAAGCACATTACACACAATTGCCTTGGATTTTGTTCTAGTACAGGCAAATTTTTTGTTGATTAACTTTTTGACAACTTGTGATGTACAGTCCATAGATCTGAAGGAATGATTGTGATTAATAGCATGAAAAGACATAAGTTCTTTGGCTAATGCTAATTTCTTTTCACTTCCATAAGTTGTTTTTTGAAAAAATTCCTGTATTTTGGAGGAAGATACAGCAGTATTTAAATATCTTTTATGTTTCTGTGTCTCCAAGTGCTTTGAAATATTATTCTTCCAGTCGTACGAAATAGAAAATTCACCATTACATTTCTCACATTTTACCACGTAGTCGCTTTGGTTTTTTTAATAAAAGGAAATTCACTTCTTAGATCATCGTTGAATTTGCATCCTCTTTTCTTACTCATTATGTTAAAAGCTAAAAAAAATTTTTAATTACATTATAAATTACTATATACATATTGTTTAAAAACACAGCAAGTAGGTACATAATTACAAGAACATATTTTATCGTTAGTTTATAAATTAAATTAATTTGATTGTTATAAAGTAACTATATTTTAAAAATTATTTAAATTTTAATCCTATATTTCTTTCTAAATAATAGCAATACTAACTTGTATTATTTTTTTCTCTGAATTTGCCATAACGTAAGTCATAAGTGTCACTTTCAAGGCTTGCGCTAGACTTTTTGGTGCCACTATAAAATATAAATAATACGAGTACTGTCTGCTAAATTCAAGAAATAATCTGAATAGCTGATTTGTTGACATCATTTGTTTAACTAGCACTAGCACACAGTATGATGTGTATCGTCTGAGAGACAGTTACAAAATGTTTTCGTCGTTTCCAATGCCAAAAAATGCTATTGTTCATTAAGTCCAAACAATGGTGGTCGAAATCTAACAACTGATCAACAATACGAACTTTGATAAGCAGTTCTCGATAATTATTTGTTATTATTAAATTTTAACATTATAAAATTAACAAAAATAATATAAAACTCATATCCTCGCGAAATAGCCACATGGCAGCCGAAAACCGTATATTCCCTTCCCGTTCTCCTGCCGTTCCCTAGCTTGTCGTACATCCTTTCCAAAAATCGGGACTTTTTTAAAACACTGCAGGACGTAGGACAAATTGTTAAAAATCTAGACTGTCCCGCCCAAAGCGGGACGTCTGGTCACCTTACACTTTGCCCTTCAGAGGTTCGCCCTTCACTCCATGGCGCTCTGACCCACCCAGCCTCGTTCCAGTTGTGACCTGCTTCCCATGAGCCTCTGCTCCCCAGCGCGCAGGCGCTCTTGCTCCCTACCCAGCGGCGCCCGCGCGGCCCAGCGCAGCGGACACCCAGGACTGAAAGATGGCGTCTCCCGGTGAGTCCTCGGCCGGGGGCACTTATTTGGCCACCGTGTAGGAGGCTGGGGACAGGGTGCGAGATCCGCGTGCGTACTGGGAGGGGACGGAATGGAAGGAGCTGCGAGCCGCCTCCCTTTCGCGCAGGGTCCTGTTCGCGGTCCCCCGAGGTGCGGCCGGCCTTAGCCTGGGGCCCCGGGCCGGCCGCCCGCCGAGCGGAGGGCAGCTGCGCGGAGAGCTGCAGGCCTGGAAACGCGCCGCCTCGGCCTAGCTCTCCTCGCCCCGAAGGAAGAGCTTCTGGCTTTCCCGCCGCGCGCTTTGCAGTGGCACCCTGCGGGCAAGCTGCTGCCCTATCCAAAGCGAAAGGTCACATTGTTACCAATCCCACTGCCATCTAGTCGTTTCTGACGCATTACAGTTTCTGAGAACGCAAATCTGTATGGGAACAGAGACAGCTTCATCTTTCTCGTGGCAACTGACTGGTGGATTTAAACCACCGACCTTGTAGTTAGCAGCCCAGTGCTTACCCCTCAGCACCACCACGATCCAAAGTAGCTAATCATCGAGGTTGTGCCCCCCCACCAGTAAGGCCCGGTGCGTATGTGTTGCTTGTGTTGAGAGGGCTTAAAGGGGCGGCGTGACCTTGGACGGGTCACCTCCCGGGAGTGGACGGTGCTGGATGAATAGATGGGAGCCCCGGGAAGGAGCCCCGGCGGCATCGTGAATACTTGTGCTGGTAACCACAAGGCCAGCAGCAGCTTGGAGGCAGAATGAGGAGGCTGCCCCCGCCCGCTGAGACGGGCAGCCTCAGAAACCCACAGGGCCAGTTTTACTCTGCAGTAGGGTTGCTGAGGGTCTGAATCAACTCAACGGGAGTGAGTCTTCGGGGCCGCGTGGTAGTCTGAGGCTTTCTCCACAGGCTGGCTTTTCAGGGACTCGTGTGTACACCTCGACCCTCACTGGGTGTGTACTTTTACTTTCTGGGTAAGGGAAACCATGTGGTAGCTATTGATCCACGCATGCTGTAGCTTCATCCTGTAGTCTGTGGCAGGAGGAATGTTGATGGTACTTTGAACCACCAGCAATCACCCTGCAGTTTTGATCACTGTGTGTGTGTGTGTGTGTGTGTGTGTGTGTGTGTGTGTCTCTGTCTTCAGACTCCACAGTCTTCATCTCGGGCTTGAGACGTGACGTGACGCAGGGTTCAGACCAGGATGAGAAGCTGTTTTTCCGCTCGCTCGGTACAATAGGCTGTTTGACTGTTGAGAGAAGGCATGCGAAAAGGGAGCATTTGCGTACATACCCTTGCTGTAAAACGCCGGCCCCGTGGATTGCTACTTGCGGTGACCTCGTGTGACAGAGTCAAACTGCTCCATAGCGTTTTTCCTAAGCATTCGCCTGTATGGGAGCAGAGTGTGCGTCTTCTGTGGAGCCTCTGGTGGATTTGAATACCGTCTGCCCTTCCGTTAGCAGTCAGCAGCTCCCCCACTATGAAGACCTTCAAAAAGTTCATGGAAAACTTCCATTATCTTTTCATTTTTCCACGAGCTTTTTGAAGCCTTGTATTTGTTGGATGAGGCCGGACGGAAGGCTCAGGCCTGGATGGATCCCTGAAGCCATGTGTGTTAGTCATCTCTCTGTGCCTTCACCTGTCTTGGCATGTTGACAGCCAATAGGAAGGAAGTTGAGACCCTGATTTCTGGTTGTACAGTAGGCCTGAAAGCCTTGGCCGTGGGTGAGGGTCTCAGGACCGGGAGACCTGTGGAAGTCCTCTTGATGGACTCTTGAGGCTGGTCCCAAAGGTGGTATAGCCTTTTTTTGGACCCCCAAACAGAGAGGAAATCTTGGTGTGATTTAGTCTGGTTCTTCCTATGGTTGTTTATCATTATGATCAATACGGTTTGTTATTGTTAATTTTTTGTTGTGAACTGGGTGAAGGTTTACAGGTGAGATAATCAGTTTATATTCAGTAATTTCATGGGGTTTTCATGACGTCCTAGTGATTCGGAAGCTCTACTGAAATATGTTCAGAATCATAGCAGCAGGCGAGCCTCCACTGATACACAGGGGTGGCTAAGTGTCGGGTGCATTGATCAGGAACACAGCACTAGAAAGAATGCTTAAACTGATCATGAGAAAAAATACCCAGGCATTTCAAAAATACAAGTACGTGATTAATCTTTATCTTTGACTGAGGCTAATTGTGGGGGGGGGGGGCAGGGTGGAGATAGTGCATTTCTCATTGGACTGCTAACCACAAGGTCAGCAGTTTGAATCCACCAGGAGAAAGATAAGGATAAGGTTTTCTACTCCCATCATGATTTGATTTTCAGCCTTGGAAACCACAGGGGCAGTCTGCTCTGTCCTTCAGGGGAGCTGAGTCCTGCCTTAGCTGTCTGTGTACTGCGTGACCTCAGCCTAGTTGCCTGACATCTCTGAGTTTACTTCCCTCCTGATAAATTAAATAAAGGCATTGTAAGTTCATGGGAAAATTCCATTATCTTGTGGTTCTGCTTTTCAAGACTATTTTGAAGCTGCCTCCTATACAGATGCCACATTTGAAGTAATCTCTGCCCTTTGCTTCAGTACTTCCCTCCCTCATTGCCTGGGGCTCGCCTTTTACATGATTTCCTGCAGGCCATCATGGAAACATCTGGTTCATGAATAAAGCATGAAACCATGGATTTGGAGGAACATTTGTGGTTTATGGAGTCGATGCCTCCATTGAATGGCTGGAATATGTGTGTGTGTGTGTGTGTGTGTGTGTGTGTTTGAACTGCTGGTGTGAAGTTGATGATCTACTCTGTAAACCTTCCCATGGTTCACAATAACAAGTTCAAGGGGGCAGGGGTGCGTTTTGGTGCTCCGAGTGTTTCCATCACTCTGTCTTGTGTTTCAGTGCCCCTGAAGGAGAAGCGCCTCCTGGATGTCAGGATCTCAGAGCTGCCCAGCTGGGTGCTGATGCGGGACTTCACCCCGACGGGCATTTTCGGCGCCTTTCGGAGAGGTCAGAGCCTGCAGGTGGAAGCCGACCTTCGGTCTCTAAAGTGGTCATAAGCCAGAACCTGGAGAAGGCGGCGTTCAGCTCCTTCCTTGGAGAGCTAGTCAGCCTGTAATGATTGTTTGGCCCTGTCCAAGGCTCACCTGAGAGATTTCAGCTAAGGCCTGGTTTTTGTTGCTTTGAGTCAATGCCACTACCACCTCTTTAAAAAATATGTCTGAGCCTTTTCTCTCTTAAAACCTTAAGAGGGAAGGGAGTTTGAAGAACGGAGGCCAGCACATTGCCCCCTTCCTTGGTTAGGATTGGAAACGGCATCATCTTCGGATCTGCAGTGATTTTCAGGGTTGTGCGCCCTCCACCTGTTTCTTGCCTATCAGTGGCCACTAAGAGCACTAATGTAGTGTTCCGTGCTGTCCTGTGGCTGGTCCATCTGCTCACAGTGCCCTGCACTGTCCTGGCATCCCTCCCTTTTTTTTTTTTAAACTTTTATTAGGGACTCATACAACTCATCACAATCCATACATACATCAATTGTGTAAAGCACATCTGTACATTCTTTGCCCTCATCATTTTCAAAGCATTTGCTCTCCACTTAAGCCCTTTGCCTCAAGTCCTTTTAACACCCCCCTCCCTCTTCTAAACCATAGCTTTCTGTGCTTACCTTTACCTTCAGCTCTTCACGCCAGGGAGGGGTGGGGAGGGGAGGGGAGGGGTGGGGTGGGGAGTGTGTCCCTTGGAGGAGGGTGGATTTTCAGCGTGGGCTGAGGCTCCCAGTACATAGAGAAACCCTCAGGGACTTTTTTTGTAGGATGGTCTTGATCAGAATTGGAGGGGATCAAGGCCTCGAGTCCAAGGTCAAAGCCAGAGTCTGGTACAGGTCCTGCAACTTTCAGAATCAGCCTGAGTGCAGGACCAGGGGCTCTGGGCCTTCATTTTTTGCTACCCGCCTTGGCCTGGTTGTGTGTACCAGGCAGTGACAGCCTCTTCTGGTTGCAGGTTACGATCGGTATTATAGCAAGTATGTCAACGTGAGGAAGGGGAGCGTCGCAGGCCTGTCCATGGTGTTGGCGGCCTATGTGGTTTTCAGCTACTGCCTATCCTACAAGGAGCTCAGTAAGTGTCTTTCAGTGTCCTGGTGGTGGTGGCAGTGCAGGGGGGGGGCGGGGCGGGCAGCAGCACCATCCACTCACTCAGCCTGTGCTCCCACCTGACAGGACTGCGGCACCCATCACAACACAGTGCTGTGTATAAGACATTATTGGGAGTTCAGAAGGGAGGAGCTGAGGTGGAGCCTATACTTGGGGAGGGTCCTGGAAGGCCCTGGGGCAACACAGCTGGGGGTCGGGGCAGCTTGGAGATGCCTGCCTGCCGGTTTCCAGGCTATTGGCTTAGGTTTGGGGTCGCCTCCCCAGCTAATCTGCTTTTCCTTCTGCCCCTCATACTTGCATCTTTCACTGAACTTTTCTTCTCCCTTCAGAACACGAGCGATTACGGAAGTACCACTGAGAATGCCACCGTGAGGGCGGCCTGCTTTCCTGGTCTGGCCACTTGCCTGGCCACCACCCCCTCCCACCCACCCGGCAAGAGCCCTTGATAATGTGCCCAATAAAAGGTGCAGGCCTGTGTGCTGTTTGGCTGGTTTCCCTGCACTGCAGGGGCGTGTCGGGGAGACTGCTGCTCGGGGCTCTGAGTTTTCACTTTCCTAGTACACCGTGGGGTCCAGCCAACTGGAAGCTGTGTGCCATTCAGCAACTGGTCCCCCCCACTCTGCCAGGAGTGGACAGGTAGGAACCAGAGGATGTGGGTCCTTAGCAGGGAGCACAGACAAGCATTCGCAAACTCAGCTCTGACTCAGTGACCCTCAGGGCAGAGCACACTGCTCCCGTGGTTTGAGACTGCAGCTGCCCACAGGAGTGGAATGCCAGTCTCTCAGTGGAGCAGCCCAGTGCACACCCACCATGGCCACAAACTCCCGAGTTCAACACTAAAACTCGCTGGGCGGGGTATTTCTCAGACTAATTCTTCACAGGAATAGTTTCGAAGTGCTGACCTTTTGGTTAGCAGCCTAAAATGTAACCAACAGGCAAGCTTCAGTTGCAAGAAGCTCAGATGACTGTGTGAAACTTATAGACAGCCCTACCTCCCAATCAAAGATCTTCAATGAAAGGCACATGACAAAGGCCACACCATTCCTCAACAGGCCTGTGTGGTCTCTAAATTAAGGTCATCCAACATTCCAAACACCTGCAGAAGACCTGCCTGGTGGCCCCTCAAAAGCCCCAACTTCATGCCCAGTACCAGCATCACCAGGGAGAGGATGAGAATCTATCCTGGTCACAGCCTTAAACAAACACACACGACTTAGAAAACAAAGCTTTAATCAAGCTTATAAAAATCGACCTTGGACTTTGAAAGGCCCACTGGGCCAACAGGTTGCAGCTGACGGCTTCACATTTTTGAGTCCCTGGGCAGAGTGGCCTCGACCCGCCAGCTGCCTGAGGTGGCACGCAGATGTTCTGGGTCCTCGGGTCAAGGTGGTCCTGTAGGTGTCCCAGGAGAATTGCCCAGGGGAGAGCCCTGTACCTTTCCATTGCTCTGCCCTGGGCCACCACATCCTTTATCACATTGGCAGGCACAGCTTCGAGTTCAGCAGGTCTGGGAGGCTAGCCTGGCCCCTGGGGCACCAAGAACTGGTGCTTAATGAGACCCCAAAGGAGTGCCACCATCCACACGGAACAGCACAAGCCTTTCCTCACACTGGCTTCACTCCAGCTCAGAGGCTGCAGCGCCTAGACAAATGGGCTGGCTCAGGGTCACCAAAAGAGCCCACGTCCCTTTTTTTTTTTTATAAAAAAAAAAGAAAGATTACAGCGAAATGATAGGTGAACGAATGGCCGCAGCCCTTCCTAGGACCAGCTTGCTGTGCCTATTCAAGTCTCACCAGGGCTGCCCACCACCAGCACCCAGCTGCCAGCACAGCCCCGAGGACAGGCCCCTCAGGCCCCTCTGAGGTGGCTCCAGCTGCTGTCACTGTCCACTGAGAAAGGCCAAATGGCCTTTGGTGCATCTGTTGGCGTAGTGTCCTTTCTCACCACACTGGGGACAGTAAGGAGACAAAAACAACAGGGTCTCAAATGGCTCCATTAGGTGGCACCCAAAGCAGCAGGCGGGGTGGGGGTGGTGTGGGGCAGACAGGCCCTACAGAGATCCATCCCCACCACCTGGGAGCTTGCCCCCCACCCACTTGTGCCACCTGTAGGTAGCCTGGGCCCCTGGGCAAGGCAGGGGGATGACTTACCTCTGTACCATTGGGCTCCTGGGAGGGACAGCACCAGAAGGGACTGGCCTCACCCAACTGGAACTCATGGCAGTGGCCCAGGGCCTGCTGCACCTGTTCCCCTCTAGCTCACGTTTTCCCACCCTCCACCTAGGACACCCCGGGATAGGTCAGAGGGTACTGGGCAATGGATGAATAGTGTGTGGGCTAGTAAAATTGCCTTGCCAAACCAGAGCCGTCTGCCTCATCCAGGTCCTTAGTTCCTCTCCCCCTCCCTTGTCATTCTAGAGGGGATTGCTAAGTGAGGGTCAAGAGGCCTCAGGAGACATGTCCTGCAGCAAGAGGCTCCTGCCTGCCCGATGCTCTTAGCCCCCGTCTCTGTCCGCAGACATCTGTGTGTCAGTGTCCCGTGTGGGTGGACAACTGGCTTCCTGACGATGACCCCTTAGGAAGGACCTCAGGGACCTGGATCTAGACATCTGGTTCCCCTCGCAGGAAAGGCGGGGGTCTACTGCCCTCAGGTCAGGTTCCACTCCAACGCCATCCATTATGTGCCTTGCTTTCAGCCCTGCTTAATGGTGACGCATGTAGTACGTGTATACACAGCGATGAAGGTTCCAAAGAGCAGCTTTCTGTGGGACCCTCTTTAGGGATCTGCCAGGGTAGGTACTATACCCAGTCCGAACACAAAATGGCTGTTTTAGGAGAGGAGGGCTTGAAGGGGGCACCCCCCCCACCTTAATTACAGCTCTCATCTGAAGTGTGTCCAAAGACACGCATTAATTTGTCATTTTGACCGGACAATTCCAGAATCTGAAGTCCTGGCTGTTGGCAGTTTCAGCGGACTCAGTCCTTACTATGCTTATCTACTGTACTTTGTGATGTTATTATATATGTATTATATATAAATATATATAAACTCATTCTCCCCCTTGGGGAATCCTATCCTCAGGTCCACTTTAGATTAGCAATCTGAATCTAGCTCCTCAAACCCCTTGTGGTGGAAAGGCAGGCAGGCCCAAGCTTATGGAGTTTTCCACCTTACCACTCCTCCTGACCAGGCACCCCCTCCATGTGGGGCAATGCTTGCCTGATGCCCCCCACCTGGGCCCAGCCTTCGGCCTGTACCTGGGACAGCCAATACTCAGGATTTTCTGCCCAGGATCACTTCCTCATTTTCTAGCAAACAACCCACTCAGCCTGCAGGGTGCTTTGGGCGCTTGCCTTGCTGTCCTGGTCCATGGTTGCCAGGGCGTGGGGAGGCTGCCAGACCCTTTTACCTCACAGCCCACAAAAGCACCGATGATGGTGTGTTTTGGGGCCCACACTCACCTTGTAACAGGTGACCTGCTCCAGCGGCCGGGGTCCCCGGTTGCCTGCACTGCTGTTCTGACTCTGCATGACCCCGATGACCTGTGGGGCTCTCTGCTGGTTGGGAGAAGAGTTCTGACTCGTTAACTGGATCAAGGAGGACGACCTTTGTAATGGCGGATTGTTACTTTGCTGGAAAGAGTCACACAACACGGTTTTACTGCGGAACACGCGTGCACGCAGACTACCGATGGGGTGGGGAGAAAGGCGGCCGATTGCCCCCGCCTGGCCGGCAGGAAGGAAGGCTCCCATGGTGCCTCGCTCTGGAGAGCCGGCCGACAAGTAGCATCTGTGGTGGCCGGAGCTGCTGCCCGAAAAACGCCATGCAGACACACAAAAACAGAACAGAAAAGTGGAAAAGAAAACACCAGGGAGACAAGAGAGGTCTCTGGGTGGGGCGCGGCGCGGCGTGGGCAGGCCTTACGTTTGTCTCTCTGGTTCTAGCTTCAGGTCAGGATGAACGCTTGGTTCAGCCAGATGTTTCGCAGCCTACACGGCGAGCGACAGTCACAGAAAAACAGTTGGAGCCTGACCCTCTGGCTCGGGGCTGAAGGCCCTCCGTGGGGGCTGGGCACGTTTAGGGTAGGACCTCGGCAGCAGGGCCACCTCCCAACCAAGGGGGGCTCCTGGCTCCACCCCAAAACACAGGGCTCCCCAGCTGGAAACCTTCAGGGTCGTCACTGCTGCCCCTGCACCAGCTCTGGGTTGTTGGATTTCCGCTACCACCTCCTTTAAGTTGTAGCAATAGCCCCCCTGCCCCTTAGCCTCTAACACCCAGGGTCCAGAGCAAGATAGGTGAATGGGGTTCCTCAGACCCCACCTAGCCCTTCCTGTGCGCACCCCCAGCCCCAGTCTCCATTGCCCTTGCTGGGGAGGGGGCGAGAGGTGCCTGTTAGCCTAGGCATTTCAATCTCTGGTGGGAACAGGTCAGGGCTTGACAGGAGCCCTTGGCTGGGAAACTGGGGCCAGTTATCTCTGTAGCCCTCCTTCCCCAGCACCCCACAAGAGCAACAACGGCCTAGGGCAGACAGCGATCACCTCAGGTCTACTCTTGCCTAGTGGTGGTCTTGAGAGACACCCCCAACCGTGTGTGTTGGGCTGTCTCAGCTTCCAGTCTGTCGTTGCAGGTGCTGAGTTCTAGGCCTTTCCAGACCACAAGGGCAGAGAGATCCAGTGGGAAGTTGGTCCTAGCTGACAGACTCCTGTGCCCCCTCCCGCTTCCCTTAGGAGGTGGGTCTGCTGGCCCAAACTAATGGGGGCGATGAGGCAGGCACGGTACCTTGGTTGGGGGCTGAGTCTGCTGTGGCAGCGGGGGCTGCTCAGTGGCTCCCATGGGCAGTTCAAAGCGAGGGCTGTTTTGAGAGGCAGGTGGGAGGAGAGAGAAGGCCGTAAGAAGAGGCTCCGCACAGGTGGTCCACAGTTCTGGGCCAACCCTGCCCGAGCACAGCGCCAAGTGGGTAGGCGGGAGACAGCGAACCAATAGATCTGGGCTCCACTTCGATCTGTGAAGCCTGCGTGTTCAGAAATAAGGGGGCCCACAAGCTGGCCACAGGGGTATGTGCACAGGAGCTGGTTGGGAGAATAGTTCTGACCCACTAACTGGCTCAAGGAGGATGACCTTTGATGGCCACTGGGCGCAGCACAGACTCCACAACCAGCAGAAGGGGCAGATCGCCCCAGCTCAGAGGACAAGTGTGAACGGAGAAGTGGGAAGGGAGGGTGGGAGGGTCTGCAGACAAATTCCCGACCCTCAGAACTAAGCGTCTGGGAGGCAGACCTTCACATTGGTGAGTGAGAGATGAATCCCACTCACGTTCTAACTAGAAGTGACTCCTCACACTGTGCCCTGTAATGCCAGTCTTAAGATGCCTCTTTTTGTCAATTTAAATTTTTTTCTTAAGATAGTTCTCCCAAGCTCATGGCTGCTTACTATAAGCTTGAAGACTGTCTGTCAGAGAGAGTTCTCAGACCCTATTGTTCACCCCACCCTAAGTATAGCCAGCCCACTTCCTTCTGAGAAGGATCACTGACTGCTTCCCTGGGGAATGCTCAGGACGACCAAGGTCAAGTTGCCACCTTAGCTGTAGGACAAGCCCACCGTGTTACATATGTGCCTCTAGCCCCTTCCTTTCCTGTTCCTTGTATGCCTCCAGCACAGTGGTCCTCAACCTTCCTAATGCCACGACCCTTTCATACAGTTCCTCATGTTGTAGTGACCCCCCCCAACCATAACATTAATTTCGTTGCTACTTCATAACATTCATTTTGCTACTGTTATGAATCGGGGGACCCTCTGAAAGGGGTCGCTCGACCCAGAGGTTGAGAACCGGTGCTCTAGCACATGCCCTTCCTGTCACATGTGTGTGATGTGGTCTGCATGTCTGATGATCACATAAATCTGTTGGAGAATACATGAGCGCTCTATCTGGTCAGACTCCATGGAAGAGGTGAGCCTTGCAGGCACCTTTCCTGTTCTTTCCTTTTCATTACATAACCACTCCTTTTAGGACCCTATTGATTATGGAGGTTGGTCCCTCACAGACAAGGTGGCAGGTGGGTGTGGGAAGGAACGCTGAGCTGGCCCCCAGGCTGCAAAGAGCCACAGACCAGCATTTGAAGTCAGGGTGCATCCCTCCTCTGCCCCCCGCGCCCTGGCCAGGGCTCGTGTCACATGAGCATTGTAGGGACAACACCAGAATAACCCCTGTCCTGTTTTTAATTGACACCCAGGGTTTCACCAGATTCCCGGGGGCGGTGTGGGGGGAGCTAAAGCCCAATAAAGCCTGAATGAGGCCAGCCTGCTGTGACCCAAAACCCAGGGAGGGCACCAAGGGCGGGTGGGAAGCCCAGTACACCAGCTACTCACTGCATGAATTTACAGGAGGGGCCCTCCGGGCAGAATCCCACGAGGTAATTCACACAGATGACTCTCCGCGTGTGTCGGTGTCTGCACAGGGGACCTGTAGAGCCCAGTGCCTGGTCACAGGCCGCCCAACCATGGGCACCCTCCTGCCATCTGCCCAAGCTGCAGCCAGCCAGTGGGTGTCAGTGTCATGGGACAGTGGCAGGGCCCAGGGGTGGTGGTCACGCCCCCCCCAGTCCCAGAATGCCCTATCTTCTGTGGCCACAGACTGGCAGGTGAGCGATACCTGCGGGGGACATACCCACACCTGCTAATCTCAAGGTCACAGGGGCAGAGAAGGGGCTTTGCTGGGCCCAGCCCACAGACATACCATGCTTGCAGAAGCCGCGGTCGTACCACGGGCAGTCCTTGATCTTGGACTCTGGGTCAATGTGCAGGAAGGGGCATTCCTTGTTACTGCACTCCCCTGCAGGAAGATGATGCAGACAGCGTCAGTCCACTGGCAGGGGTCCTGGCCTAGCTGGGCCTCCCAAGGCCCTGGCTGGGGCTGTGTTGGGGTCACTCCCTGAGCTGCACTAGGGCCTTCCCAGCCCTCATCACAGGTGCACCCTGACACATGTACACACATACACACGCACGCCCAATCACAGCCTGGCGCAAGCTGCTCCCCATGAACTCCTTGGCCCTCCTTCCTTTGGGGGTCCTACATGGAGAGACACCAGACGACAGGGGACACCATAGCTCTACCCTGGCTGGCTCTCCACTAGGGCAGAAGGTGAGATTCTGGAAATTACACCCTCAGGAGTGGTTGGCCTAGCTGGCTGCTACCATCTTTCTCCCAACTACAGAAACCATGGGCCTGGCTACCCCTCACCCGTACTCCCACACAAACTGTACACTGAATTACGTGCTCACAGCTGATGGCCCACTACAACACAGATCTAGTGCCCCCTCTGTAGGGAGGTCCACCAGCCCTGACTTGCACCCCAGTCACACTGGTTTCTCAGCTGCTTCAACAGGGCTTCCAGGGAGAAGACCCTGACCATTACTCACAGGAGCACCACACCTGTCACCTCACCGCCACTGTGGCCCTCCCCTGCCCTGGTCCCTCTCCTCTGCGTGTTCGTTTTTCTAATCCATCCGCTGGCCTGGCTGTGAGGAGCTTCTTAGAAGCTCCCTGAGCCCAGGCCTGGTCTGCCCTCTTCCTCCCTGCAGTGTTGCCCTCAACACTGACCAGCATGGGGGCCAACGGGCAGGGGGATGGATGTCTCAGAGCCATGAAACATTGTCAGCTGCAAGGAGCAGCTGCTAGGTCCATGGCTACTGCTGGGAAGCTGGGCCCTATTTCTATCTGTACCTCAACTTCCCTTTCAGCACATGCTGCTCTTACACAATAGGCCAAAATTAGTACATAGCTGAGGTCCAATCACTGGGGGGTGGGGTGGGTGGGAATGAGGAAATAATTAAAACCTGCCGCTCCTCATTCCTGAGTGTAAACGCCCACAGGTCCCGCTGAGCCTGGAACTCACTTCTGTGTTAGACACCCACGGGCCCACCAGGTCTGGGACCTCACCAGACTTGAAGCACATGCTGGCCACCTGAAACTCCTTCAGGGGCCTGCGAAGTCCCCAGAGCAGAGGCCCAGGGGCTCTGTCCCACCAGAAAGCATAATACTCTTGGCTAGCCCCGCTGCCCTCCCTGCCCGTCCCTGTCCCCCGGACTGGCTATTCTCAGGGCCATTCAAGACTCTGGGGCTACCACTTAAAGTGATAGATCAAACTGTTCCTGAAACGGGTAGTAATCCTAACCACAGACCTCCAGTCACAGAAGGACCTTCTCTTGGTCTGTTACCGAGGGCGCGGCGCTGTAGCCTGACCCTAGACCCATTCCCTCCTGAGAAGAGACGGGGCTGCACATGGGAAACGGGACAACAGGTGAGACTCGTCTCCCTGTGAAGACAGCTAGCTGTCCCCAGAGGCCCGCAGACGGAGTCTACATGCGTTGGATCCAGCTTTTACAATGACCAGACGATATGCCCACTCGTGGCACCTCTGTGAGGGCAGCACCAGGGACTCCAGGTAGCAGTCCCAGAGAAGGGGCCGCCAGGAGCGCATCCTCACCGAACTTGGAGTAGAAGTAGCACTCGGGCATCTTGGTCATGTCGTACTCGTGCAGGAACTCACACTGGTCGCCCTTCTTGCACAGGCCCCGCAGCCAGTGCTTGCAGACCACCGTCTTCTCGCCGCTGATGTGGCGGAACGGGCACATGCCCCCTGCGAAGGAGGCAGCGTCAGCGAGGGCAGCTTCACCCCAGGAGCCCCTGCTGGAGGAGCAGGGGCCACTGGTCAAAGGCCGCAAGACCTCGACTTGTTCACAGGCAAACCTTCTCGGTTTCCATCGTAAAAACGCACAAACACAAAACAAACCCACAGGTGAATCGATTCCAACTCCTACGGCCTCTGTAGGGTAGAAAACACCTGCCCCTGCGGCTTGTCCAGAAGCGGACTGCCATGTCTGTCTCCTGAGATGCGGCTGGTGGGCTCAAACGGCTTTTCTGGTTAGCAGTCAAACGCTTAATCGGTATGTCACCCAAGCAGAAAAGACCCAGTTACTGTCATTGAGCCGGTGGTGACTCATAGCCACCTTAGGAAACTGTTAAAATGGCCCTGTGAGTTTCCAAGACGGCCGCTCTTTATGGGAGTAGAAAGCCCCACCCTTCTCCCCCCACCCCCAGCACTCTGGTTTCCAATTGCTGACCTTGTAGTCAGCAGCCCAGCCCCTAAGTGCCACGCCTGCAGATCGCTGGTGTCATGCCTTTCATTTCAATAGGTTTGGGGAAAATGTGACGGAGGTATTTTGAGGAAGATCTCAAGGCAGCCCAGCCCAAGAGAACTCCCTGAAGTGGAGTATTCTCAATCTTTGAGAGCTCCTACCCACCACCGGAGGCTCTGAGAACGTGCTACCTGCTTGGTCCGACCCAGGACCCATACTTTCAACTCTAGTTAATGGCAGTTCACTTGTATCTGAATAGCCACACGTGACCAGGGGTGATTGGACTAACTGACCCTGAGACAGGTTTGGCCTCAGGCTGTCTGGTCAGAGTAGCCTCTGGCTGGACTCCTGGTCCCAGCCCCACATCTCTGCTCTGTGACTCTGCTCTGACCGGTCACCTTTTTATACAGGGGACTGCTGCTCAGACCAGACAGCCTGAGACCAACTTGGTTCATCTACTTGGCGGGCCTAGGTGTCAGTGGTCCCATTTCTCCCCAACTATCCGTCCGGACAGCTCCCTCACTCTGATGCTGTGCCCATACTTCTGCCTTTGATTCCATCGTTATGTGTTGTGTTCCATGAAGGAGGGCGTGGTTCTGCACGATAGGGAAGGAGTGCTGAAAATCTTATGCTCTGCTACACTGTCAGGCTCAAAGTGGTCTCCTGAGTAAAAATGCTACAGCAGGAAGACTGCCCAGACCGACCTGTGTTGTGTTCAGTCCCCACCCAGAGACACCTCCCTCAACGGGTTTTCTGAGCCCGGGCTCCTGCTGCAGCTGGGCCTGGGGAGTATGGCTGAGACCCCATTAAACAGATCACTGGGGCTGGGGCGGTGTTTGACAGGAGAGCACAAAGGACGGAGGTTCTGTGTCAATCCTGGAAACAGAAAGCCCAGGGTTCAAACTCAGACTAAACCACTCACCAAGGTGGGGACCCAAACAAAGCCTCCGGGCTGGGGACATGGTTCGTTCAGGACAAGCCTGCCCTTGGTCCCAGGGACAGTGAGATGAGAGGGTAGCCTTGCCACTGGCCCAGGACTCTTCGTCGCATTCTCAGCGTATCCGAACCCCACCCTCAGGGTCGTAGTACATGGCCAGCAGGCAGAGACAGAGAGCGATGGTGCTGCGAGCCTGGCTGGCTGGCGAGTCTGAGTGGGGGTGGAGGGGGTCTGCCTGGGGCGGCCCCCAGGAGCTCTTACCTTTGCTGCAGGCAGCTTTCAAAAAGAACTCGCAGACAGCTGCCCCTGACTCTGTGGAAAGGACAGAAGACGAGGAACATCAGGTTTGAACAGGGCAGGAGGGAACCTTCCAGGCTTTGAAGTGGGGAATGGTTCAGGGCACAGGAAAGAGAGGAGTCGCAAAAATGAGCGGTCAGTGCAGTCATGTCCACCAGGACCACTCATTCTCTGGGTGCCCACCACGGAGAGATGACCTCAGGGCAGCTCAAGGAGTTACCAGTAGGTGGGGGGGAAGGATAGAGAACAAGATCACAGAAGTTAACTGACTCCCCCACTCCTCACTGGGAACTTCCAGGAGGGCAAAGGCCCTGGGAGGGAGGGACCAGTCTCACCAGAAGTGCAAGCCGGTGATGGGGGCTGGGAGGAGGGGAAGGTTCCAGAAGAGGCGGATGCCCCTGGGATGGTATTCCAGAGGGAGAGGGACAGTGACAGCATGGAAGCAAACCCCGTTAATGGGCAACAGGACTACATGCAGCTCCTACTGGCCTCATGCACGTGGCTGGTTCAGGTGAGGACGGAGCAAAGTCCTGAGGCGCCCCACACCCATCAGGAGCATCCTGGGTGATGCCAGTGGTCAGAGCTCTCAGCTGCTTGCCCTCAGGCTGGTGGTTCAAGTTCACCCAGAGACATGCTGGAAGAAAGGACTGGAGACTGACTTAGAAAATGCAGCCACCTGTGGAGCACAGGTCACTAAGCGTGGTTGGGGGCCGCTGACACAGTCAAGATCAATGTGACGAGTCTGGTTTTCTCTCTCTGGAGGCATTTGAAAAACTGTTGAGACCCCTCCAATCCAGCCTCCCCTGGCGAACTGGCAGCAGCGTCCTTGGCTTTTCCAGAACAGGCCGATCTTGCAACCAACTGCACAGTGTGGAGCTGGGTTTTGAGGGGAGCCTCTGGGAAGGGGCTGGTGTTAAAAACCCATCCCTGAAGAACATTTCTGAGCCTCCCGTCTTTTGAGGGTTGGTAAAGCTGCTTTGTTCTTGCAAGCTGGAAAATACTTCCCGGGAGGGGCCTCAGGCAGATGGGAGAAGACATCGTGCATCACAGCAGCGCTCACAGCTTTTCCCGGAGCAGGTGTGAAGAGTAGGCATGCGCTGTGGTAGAGGCTGTGGTCTCCTGGGGGCTCAGTGAGAGCTTTACACAGGAACCCATTCACATGGAGGTTTATAGTTGAACTGGCTGCCACCAAGGTGATTTTGACAATAGGACTCACTGCCAAGAAGTTGACTCCATAAGACAGGGTACTTATAGAACTGTCTGTGAGTTTTAGGGACTGCTAGCTCTTCCCGGGGCCATCCTATTGATAGAAATAGCTCTCTTCTGCCTGCAGAGAAGCTGGTGGGCTCGAACCTCTGCTCCCAGGGCTCCTACTCGCACAGGCTGTGGGTACTAACACAGGTGGGGGTGCACCAGGCTGGAGTCCCTGAGCTGGGCAGGATCCCTGGAATGGGTCTGTGGGAGCCCCCCTGACTGCTGTACCAGCCCTCACAGGTCTGTGGTGAGGCCAGAGAAGGGTAGGTACCCCTCCAGGCAGAGGAGTCCAAGGGCCCCGAGCTGGTGTCATCAAGACAGGAAAAGGGGCGGATGTGGATGTACAAATACGACAGAATCCTGTGCCATCGAGGAGGGTGCCAGTCTGGGTTCACAGTGGTGGTTTCTGCACCCATCCAAAAGACGGCTGTGTCTTCTGGCAGAGGCACTCTGACAGAGAAGGATCATCACCTTATGACAGAGGACCTCTGACTCAGAAAATGACCTCTGAGTGGCCACCTGAGGCGAGTGAGGCTACAGGGATGTCCCTGGGGCCAGTCCCCAGGCAGTAATGGGGCATAGTGACGCAGAAAAATATGTAGAGATGGCGCCTGGCACCCCTCCCCCACCCTTGACTGTCATGCACTGAGTGATAGTCGCAAGTCCCCTCCCCCAACCAGTTTTCCCCTGTGGATTTAACTCAATAGCCTCTAGGTGCCCTCCAAGCTTCAACATTACAGTGCTAGATTCCAACGACAAGACTAGGCAACTGTCCTGTCTTTGGAATTCCAAGCTATCCTACTATGCCACTTGAGTTCAGGAAGAATCCCTGGAAAGAGCCAGGGACTGCCAAAAGGGCTCCGGAGAAAGAAGGTGGCTCAGATGTGCCACCCTGAAGGGTCCTTACCACAGTTCAGGAGGAACGAAGGATCCCGGAGCTGGGACCCAGAGAAAAGGTGAGAGGCTGCCCCAGAAATAGAGCTGGACCCTGGGGAGTGAGTGTAGGTGATTTGAGAGACTGGGGTGGGTGATCTAGGGGGAGGGAGGTGGCTCTTCCTTCGGTAATTCTCCTCCAAAGGCTCCATGTTTTGATGAGATGACAGTGTGGCTAACTGGAGGTGGAGGTCCTAGAGAGAGAGGGGGGTGTCTCCCAGAATTTTCCTGTAGTTGGGGGAGCATTTCCAAGCCAGGAGAACCTGTTTTCATTCAAGAACGATTTGAAAGTTGAACAGAGCTCCGTCCTGCCGTAGACTGCTTTAGGGCAGCTCCCGGAGTTAAGGAGGCCCGGAGGTGAGCTCTGGGGTTCAAGTGGGGGAGAACGGGTGGTACGGGTCTAGGGATGGCGGGGGGAAAGGGACCTCGGGAAGGTGAGGTCCCGGCACGAGGGGAGGAGATGCCTTAAGAAAGCTGGGCGTACAAGCGGGTGGGAAACCCTGGGACGAGGGGAAGAAGTCGGAGGGACCTCAAGATCCGGGCGGAAGGGTCCTAGGTTCGAGAAGGTCCCGCCCGTCGGCCCTGGCCCCTCGCTCACTGTCCATGCCGGGGAAGGGCAGAGGCTGCGCCCCGAGCTGCTGCTCCACGGCGATCTCCAAGTCGAACTTGATGTGGTCCACGCTGGCGATGATTTCCTGCATGGTGGCGGCGGCCCGCCGGCCCGGCTCCCACTCAGCTCTCCGGCCGCTCACACCCCTACCCGCCGCGGCCTCGCAGCACACGCTTCTCCGCCGCCACCGCCGCCGCCGCCGCCGCCCGGGGCATGCCGGGAGCGCGGCCGTCCGCGCCGGCGCCTCGCACGTCCAGACCGGACCAATCCAGCGTGGAACACGAGCCGCCATGGTAGGCGGGGTAGTCGACAGCCGAGCGACTCTCTCTAGGTGACTAAAATCACGCGCGGAGGCCGCGGCGCGTTTTGCGCCTGCGCGACATCCGGCGGACGCCTAGGAGTTAGGTGAGTAGCGGAGGACGCGAAAACACGCGTGGTGACGGGCAAACTTAGCGCGGAGTGACCTAGGACGGAGCCGAGGCGGGCCAGCAGCGACGCGGGTCGCCCAGTGAGGAGCCTGAGGCCCCAAAGGCCTGTGTGGAGAGGGGTTGTGTGTGGACCCAGTTTCCAGTGTGTGTCCGGGGTCCGCAGGCCCCTCCGAGGGAAGACGCAGCCATGTGACCCCACTACAGGAATTATTAACCTGGGGTCGCCGAACTTGTAGGAACCCCATTAATGTCTATATGACAGGCAGCAAGCCACAGGCCTCCACCACACGGTGATAACCTTGAGCTAAGTTACTGTTAACCACACCTACAGCCGGTAGCAACCCCGTATCGGGTTTCCTAAGTCATTACCAGAGCAGACAGCCTCATCTTTCTCTCACGGAGAGACTGGTGGGTTTGAACTGCTGACCTGACGGTTTGGGAGCCCGACTTGTAATCCACAGCGTCACTGCGGCCCCTTAGTTACACTCTTAACTACTTTGCAACTACCTTGGGACCTGGCATTAATGATGCATTGACCAAGAAGCTTATGTTCTGTCACCATGGAGGTAGGATGATTGCCCTGAGGCTGTTTAAAAACCCTACCCCCGGAAATAGCCCCAGAAGTCTTCTTAAACACCAAGCAATAATGTAGCATAACTAGTACCAAAAAAATTTTCCATGGAGCACTCTGCTCTTTTAAGAGTTTAAACTGACAGCAATTAACTGCAAAGAATGGATACGAACTTCAGGGTTGGGCAGTGAGTTTAAACTAATCCGGACCAACAAATGGGAAATGCAATCAATTACTGAAATGTATATATAGAAGCGTTGGAGGGGCGGGGTTGTTTGTGTATTCACAATAAAATAAATCATATTTAAAAAGAAAATGTGGACAATGGAATTGGAAGATAATGGGGTTTTCCCAGGAACTTTTGGAAGCCCCTTTTTCAATACCAGCCTTACTGCCATCACGCTAGTACCCAGGCATAGTGAAACTACGGACAGAGTAGAACTGCCCTTTGCGTTTCCAAGGCTGTAACTCTATGGGGCAGAAAGCCTAGTCATTCTCCTAGGGAATTCACCAACTCCTGACTCTGCTCAGCAGCCCGGGTTGCACCCCTCTGCCAGCAGGGCTTCCTGCTCTACACTAGCAAGGCATACAGTAGAACCATGGCCCTCGATGCCAATCCCTCTAGAAGGAGCTACGAGATGCAATGCAGGCAAATTCCAAATACATTTTTCCATACAAAATGACTGTAAACGGATCAATCCATTTTCGACCACCAAGTTTTTACCCTAACCTTGCCTTTTTAGACAAAACATTGCACAGATATTTCAAAGTCAATAAGTTTAGAGGGAAATAATATAATTTAAATTTTAAAAAATTTAAAAAAGTTTTTAACAACTCCAGTCTGGCCCCTGCCTTGAGATGGATGAGGATCTGGATCTGTGGACTCTGATGTGGAGAGGAGGTATGGAGAGAGAGAGAGATAGAGTCATTGTTTGGAAAGGGGACAACTGGTAGGTAGCAGGAATTTTTTTCCCTTTGCTTTTTTTCACTAGGACCTGGCTGACTTTCTCTGGAAAAAAAAAATTTGTCTAATGTGGTATGCTGTTGGTGTTTACTTAACTTTTCTAAAAGGGTTTGCTAAATTATCAACAATATTGATAGCATAGTTAAATCTGTTCCTATCATGATGATGCTTTTCAAAAAACTCTTACAACTCATGTTTTTATCTAAAGACAGTACCAAAAAGCCACAGAAACCAAGAAAATTATAGGAAAATGCTTCAAACACAGCTGTAAAAGGTTTTTTTTTTAATACTTTGTTTTACGAGTAAAAAAAAAGTACCTTTTACTCGTAAAAGGTTTAAACAATGCATACTAGCAACGCCAACTAACACCGAGTGACCAAAAACACTGCCTTTTGTTTACAAAAATCACATGCTTCGGGTCAGATTCCGATGTTTGGTTCGAGCGGCAATGCAGGATTTCTCGACATTTCAAGTCGAGATTTGATTCTGTCGAGTACCGGGTTTCTACTGTATTGGGTTCTTTTCCCCTTAAAGAAGCAAACAGTAATTGTATAGCCCATTTCATGGTAGCTGCTAATCACAACACTTGTCTTTGCTATGCCTTCTTTAGACATAACTCTTCAACACTGGTTATTTTCAAAATTTGCTATACACACATTTCCTTAAGGTTGCCCAAAGATGCCTAGAGTCACAGCCATTCCCCACATGAGATGATCTCATGATAAAATTAGACTTGGTTATCAGCAGCCCTGCTGGCGCAACTAGTGAAGTGCTCAGCTGCCAACTAAAAGACTAGTGGTTCGAATCCACCTAACAGCTCCCTGGGAGCAGGGCCTGACAATCTGCTTCTGTAAAGACTCACTGCCCTCGAGTTGATGCGGACTCAGCGATCGTATAGTATGGGGTAGAACTGTCCCTGTGGGTTTCTGAGACAGTAACTCTTTATGGGAATAGAAAGCCCACCCCACCTTTCTCCCAAGGAGCAGCTGGTGGTTTTGAACTACAAACCTTGTGGATCACAGCCCAGTGCATACACCACCAGGGCTCTCCCCCTGTAAAGACTACGTGTTTAAAAACAAAACTGTTGCCATTGACTTGATTTCTGACTTAGCAACCTAGAAACCCTGGGGGCAGTTCTGCCACCTGTACCACCTATGATTCCACAGGGACTCCTAGGCACCTAGGGAACACGTGGTCTGGGGCCACGTGGGAAGTCTGAATAGCAGAGTATCA
Organism: Tenrec ecaudatus; assembly: GCF_050624435.1. Taxonomy (NCBI): domain Eukaryota; kingdom Metazoa; phylum Chordata; class Mammalia; order Afrosoricida; family Tenrecidae; genus Tenrec; species Tenrec ecaudatus. The sequence goes on from NC_134541.1 coordinate 136,311,950, forward strand.
GGACTCATAACTTTGTTATAAAAACAGTTTGAGTGTAAATTTTAAATAACTCGTGTAAACATGCCTTGGAGGGGGCCCTAGGTCTCATCAGGGGCTGAATTAAGGCCACCTGCATAGTGGTTATGCATTTGGCTGCCAGCTGCTAGGTCAGAAGCTCGAATCTACCAGCCACTCCTCAGGGAAAGAGCTTTCTACTCCCGTAAAGTGTTGCGGTCTCTGAAGCTCTCATGGATTAGTTCCACCCTGCCCTACAGGGTCGCTATACGGTCCCAGAGGGTCGGCATCGACTCAGTGGCAGTGAGGTTGGTTCTTGGTGGTTGGATAGTCCCTAAAACCCTATGGAGCAGTTCTGCTCTGCCCCAAATGTTGCTGTGAGGCAGAATCCGCCTGACGGCACTGCGCTGCTGCTGTTTGCTGGTGGCCACAAGGGACCTCGATGGCACAGTGATTCAAGCACTCAGCCTCTAGCTAAAAGGCTGTCACTATGTTCAGAGGGTACAGAGCTGCGGACCATTTATATGCAAATTGTACAGAAACGGCTTAGGCCCTTCTCTGTGCAGTAAGCCGGAATCATGAATGATAACTCCGATGTTTATTGGAACACCCATTACATGCCAGGCGTGGTGCTGAAAACAGCTCATTTAATACTTGGCGTTCTGTCCTGGAGTGGATAAGGTGAAGAAATCTGGGCACCAGAAGGGCAGGTTATGGAGCCATCAGAGAGTCAGCTCGGCCTGACATCAGCACTGGCACCACTTAGAAATTCCATGTTGACCAGAAACCAGTTTCCATCTATTTGATTCCACCTCATGGTGGACCCCTGATTCTGTCCTAGGAGAACAGCGCCCCTAATGGCCAAACAGAGATGAGTGACAAAATGAGGGGGCATTCCCTGGTGTAGGAACAGTTCAGGTGCCAGGCTGCTACTGGAAGGCTGGAGCTACAAGCCCACTCAGAGGTGCCTTGGAAGAAAAGCCTGGGGCTTTACCTCCTAAAACCATGCCATTCAAAACCCTTGTGCTCAGATGCCCGTGGGTCGGAATCCAAGCAACAGCCAAGGGTGGTGGTAATAACGGCTTCAGCGGTGGTGTGTGGGGAACACTGTTGGTTCCACCTGACAGGCAAGGGGATACCCAGGGCCATGGGTGGCTGTCTTCGCTGTGTTTTCTGGGACTTCAACTCTAAACGGACTATCCTTTTTATCACCTACTCCAGGCCTGGCGTGAGAGGAAGGCCAGAGATGGACCTGGTGAGACTATCCCGGCTCTTCCCCCACTCCTGCTCCCTCGGCCGGCCCATCCTCCAGCACCTGGGCCTCCACAGCGCTAGGCGGGCAGCAGGCAGAGAGGGTCCTGCTCGGCTGCTGGCTTTGAGTCAGACCCAGCTGGTGCCAGCAACCTTCAGCAGCTCCCAGTCGCAGCTGCCCCTGGGCCCAAAAAACCAGAAGAATGCAGGTGGCGTTAGTTCTGAACCGAGCCAGCCTGGCCCCATGACTCTGGCGGATAACAGGGAGGCGGCAGAGGAGGACTTTGGAAGCCTCTCCAGCAAGTACTCCTCTCGGATAATGTTCCGTAAATCCACTGCCCAGCTGTATGAGCTGCGGCTTCAGGAGCAAAATGTGGCATACGGTGCCAAAGGGGAGCTGGAGCCCAAGCCTTGGCAAGGCCAAAGACACACCCCTCACTGGTACTTCTTCCAGTGCAAACAGCTGGTCAAAGAGGGCAAGGTGAGTATCTCTGGGTCTGCTTGGCTTGGCATCTGCTCCCCCTGGTCCTGGGTGGTGGTGGTGGTCTGTGAAGGGGACAGGACAAAGGCTGGCCAGGGACTCCCCCCCAAAAAACCCCAAAAACAAACCCTCAAACTCATATCTATAGAGTCGCCCATAATTCACAACTGCCCCTGTGGGTTTCTCAGACTGTAACTCTCAGAAAATTGCAAAGAGTAGAAAGCCTCTCCCACATTTTATTAAAGAAGATGTTGGTAATGAAATAAAAAGAGTAGAAAGCCTCATCTTTCTGAAAGCAGCTGGTGATTTTGAACTACTGACCTTGTGGTTAGCAGCCCAAAGTGTAACCAGCTCTGCCTCTAGAGGGGTAAAAGCCTGAGTAACCTGCTCACCCAGCAATGCTGTCTAGCACCCCCAGGGGCCTTCAGGAGCACTGGGTGAGTGGAACGCCTGGTAAGCTGACCAGAACCTGGCCTCCCATCCTGCCAGGCCCCAGGGACTCCCGAAAGGACAGGGCCCACAGGAGGAAACAGGAAGGCCCACAGGGGCCAGGGTGGTGCCAAGTTTACAGGTGACAGATTTCTGAATGCTGGGCCCTCATCACCCCTCGAGACACAGATGGAAGCAACCTGGTCTTTGCCTCCAGGGAGGCCTCCACGTGATAGGGCAAATGGGATGGTGTCCTGGCAGAGAGGTGGGGGAGTTGGGGTCGCCCCTTCTTTCCCTTCTGGTCACCAAGAGACTTCGGTGCTGCAAACCCAAGGAAGAGAGGCAGAGACCCAGAGTGGGGACCTGGCTCTTGGGCTGGGAGAGTATTCCCCCACCCTGATCCCCCTTCTCCTGGACCCCTCCCTGACCCTGCTCTCCCCCACTCCCAGCTGGCCGAGGCCCTGGACCTGTTTGAGAGGCAGATGCTCCAGGAGGAGCGGCTGCAGCCGCTGGAGTGTAACTACACAGTGCTGATCGGGGGCTGCGGGCGGGCGGGTTACCTGAAGAAGGCCTTCCGCCTCTACAATGACGTGAGTGCCAGTGGGCGGGTAGGCTCCTCTGTCTCCCCTGCCCAGTCCCCACCCCACTCCTCCCCTCCCCTCCTCAGTGTGCCGGAAGCAAGCCTCTGTGTTCAGGAGCTGGTGTCTAGCCATCTCAGCACTGTTTCTCGGGGGTGTTGTTTCCATTAAAAGCGGCCTTTCAGTGTCGTGCTTGTCATTTCCATTGTGACCCCAAGGAGAGAGCGTACCTGCCACCCTTCGGTAATAGTTAGACTTGGGGTTTGATGTCTCCTCCCCACCAGACATCCCCACCAGGCCAAAGCCTCCCTCAGCCCCCTCAGAGACTTGAGCCTGTCCCTTCCTTCCACTCCACCGTGAGTCTCTCATCCAGAGCCATCTGCTAAGTGTCGGGCAGTTGAGGGGTCCATTTTCACAGTCCTTCTGGTTGAGTCGGGTGTGGAGAGGCCGCCTCAGCCTTCTCCCCCAGTCCCAACTGCCCCTGCTGCCCTCTGGCTTCTCGCCCGCTTTGGGCTGGTCCCAGAGCTGCCTCTCCACTCACCACCTGCACAGATGAAAAAGCGGGACCTGGAGCCGTCGGACGCCACATACACAGCCTTGTTCAACGTCTGTGCTGAGTCGCCCTGGAAGGACTCTGCCCTGCAGAGTGCCCTGAAGCTCCGGCAGCAGCTGCGGGCCAGGACCGTCCAGCTCAACCTGAAGACCTACCACGCCCTGCTAAAGGCGGCTGCCTTTTGCTCCGACCTCCGGATGTGCCTCGATGTGCTCAAGGTGGGCCCCCTGGGCCCCCAGACCACCCTACAGTGCGTCAGCCCTGAAGAGGCCTGGCTGGCAGGCCTGGGATGTATGAGCGTATGTCATGCCCTGCCCTGGCACCTGGCAGTGCCACTGAGGAGGGGACTCCGGGCAAGTGCAAGCGGACCCACACTGCCCGGGTGGAACTAAGACGTGGGAGGCTGGCCCATGGTAAGGCTGGAGGGGCTGAGAGTACCTACCAGGTGGGGGAGAGGCTCTGTGGAGCGGGGGAGGAGGGCCCCGTAGTTCCCAGCTGTCCAACACTGAATCCATCTGTTCCTCCCTGAAGTGTCAGCCCTGGGTCCCTAAGTAGCTCTTATTCTGTCCCCCAGGAAATCGTCCACAAAGGTCATGTGGTCACAGCGGAGACCTTCAACTTCCTGCTCATGGCCTGCATCCAGGACAAAAAGACAGGCTTCCGTTATGCCCTGCAGGTCAGTCCCTCCCAGTGCTGTCCCCGTCCTCACAGGGTGACCTGTGATGATCTCAGTGTTGTCTGAGCCCCCACTGTGTGCTGTGTGGGTGCCTCTCTGCCGCCCTTCCCAGTGACCCTGTGCTGATGGCTCTCCTCCCCTTAGAGCCCTGGTGGGAGAAGTAGCCGTGACTGGGTCCTCAAGGTCTGAGCGCTGAGCATACTGGGCTGGTGATGCTGAATGCACTGAGTGCCTGACAGGCCCAGGGCCACAGCCAGTGTGAGGGGTTGTGGGTTCACTGCGGCCTACCTAGCCCGAAGCCTGCGCTCACACTGCCATTACCTGTCCAAGCCACCCTCGAGGGAGAGTGGGGCAAAGCCCTAGGAAAACCCTGTCTCTCATTCCACACACACAGGGTGGGTAGTGGGGCTGAAGTCCGAGTGCTCAAGATGGGGTGGGAGATGAAAGTGTGAGGAGCATTTTGCGGTGCATTCAGGGAATGAGAGGGGGGACACCGGCCCCTGTGAAGTCTCCCAGTGAGCTTTCGATGCCCCAATGAGCTTTAACCACCCAGAGCTTGGGGCTTGTTAACCACTTGCCTGAATCTTTTAGCACCCTCTCATATGACTGGCCCCAAGGCTGGCTTTCGGAGCCACCTCTGCTGGAGGCTTGGGGGTGGGGGGTGGGGTTCTGAACACTGAGCCTTTTCTCTCCCTGAGCAGGTGTGGCGGCAGATGCTGAATCTGGGCATCCAGCCGAGCCGGCATGGCTACAACCTGATGCTGGGAGCCGCTCGGGACTGTTGCTTGGGAGACTCAGCAGTGGCCTCCGAGCTGCTCCTGAGGCCCCCAGAGGAGGCCGCTCTGCTCCAGTCCCCAGTTGGTCGGCAGCCTCGAGCGAGGAGGGCCGCCCAAGCTGGGAAGGGAGGTGGTGTGTCCACCAGGCTGCATGTGGAGGCTCTGGAGAGGCAGCTTTTTCTAGAACCTCCTCCAGTGCTGGAGAGTTCTCCAAAGCATCAGGATGCCAGGGCCCTGGGCAAGGCCCAGTGTGAGGTGGACACCGTGGAGGGGCCTGACTACACAGAGGCCTTCAGCCCTGTGGCCCTGCAGCCCCCTCCCTCAGGCCTGGAGGTCAACCTTCTGTCTCCAGCAGCAGTGCCTCCGGCGTTGGTCTCTCTGGGGACGGTGGCCACCCCAGCGGACAGGTTGGCCTTGATGGGGGGCATGGAGGGCTTCCTGGGAAAGATGGCAGAGCACGGGCTGCAGCCTGACATCAAGACCTTGACACTACTGGCCGAGGTGGTGGCGCCTGGCAGCCCTGCCGAGTCCTCGCTGCTGGCCACCCTGGATGCACACCAGGTGGAGGCAGATGTGACGTTCTTCAACACGCTGATGAGGAAGAAGAGCAAGCTGGGTGACTTGGAGGGGGCGAAGGTGAGGGCTCAGCTGGGAACTGCTGCAGTAGGGAATGTCCTCATGAACCAGCGACACCCTGCCTCTCGGGGAGGTGGCATACATGGCCACAAGGTGGAAGGGTTTGGTGGGGTGTTTGGGTGTGCGGGGGTGGGTGTCTGAGAAGTGTCCCTGTGGTGGCTGGTAACTGAGAGGGTCCCCTTCAGTTATCCCTAAGATGACTGATGTCATGGTTATGGGACTGTGATCCACAAGGTCAGCAGTTCGAAACCACCAGTGAGCGGCTCTAAGGGAGAAAGATGGGCTTTCTACTCCTATAAAGTTACGGTCTCGACAGGGCTGTTCTACTCTGTCCTAGAGGGTCGCTACAAGTCAGCATTGACTGTAGGTGTCTTTTCCACCCCTGAATTTCACTCTGCTGGAGGATGACCTATTTGTCACCCTCAGTGGCTTTTCCCATCAGAGAGGCCATTGCTGGGGTGTGGGTGGGGAGACCAAGGCACAGCTCCAGGGACCTCAGCCCCCAGTTCCCCTCGACTGACAGGCCCCAGGATATTCTCCACCCTCCTGTGAACCTCGAGTTTGCAGCCCTGGTCCTTGGTGCATGTTGGTGGAATGGGGTCTGACATCCGGCAGGGCAGTGCACTGTGGGAGAGGAAAGGCTGTGGACAGGGCAGGCGGGGGATGGGAAGGGCAAGCAGAAGAGGCCCACACAGGGCCAGGTGGACACCTGGGAGCAGAGCTGGGCTGCCGGGGTTTCACCGAGAAGGCTCTCACCTCACCGTGGTGACAGGGACACTGTCTGGTTCCATAGGCACTGCTGCCGGTGCTGGCAAAGCGAGGTCTCATCCCCAACCAGCAGACCTTCTGTAACCTGGCCATCGCATGCCGCAGGCCGGAGGATGGCTTGCAGCTGCTGGCCGACATGCAGGTGAGCGACTAGGCTTGTGCTGTACAGGGGTACAGGTGGGGTTCAGCCCAAGTCTTTGGGCCTCTGCATTGTGGCCACCCCCTGCCTGTTCCCCAGTGCTGGTTGCTCTCCTATGCTGCTCGCCCCCAGCCCCTGCCGGTGATGTCATCACCAGCAAACCCACAGCCTGAGGACGCTGTATTCCTATAGGCTTGCTGGGTCCAGGTGGGGTGGGCTCAAAGTGGGGCAGGTGTTCTTTGGGAGGTGGGGGTCCAACACGTGGTTGCTGGTCTGTGGCCATGCCTCAGTGGGCTGCCATGTCTCCATCTGTCCCTGTGACCTGACAGAAGTGCCAGCTGACTCCCAGCACCCACATCTACAGCGCTCTCATCAACGCAGCCCTCAAGAGGCTGGACTACGCCTACCTCATTGCCCTCCTGAAGAACATGCGGCAGAACAGCGTCCCAGTGAACGAGGTGGTCATCCGGCAGCTCGAGTTTGCCGCGCAGTACCCACCCACCTTTGACCGGGTATGTGCGCCACTCGGGGAAGTGCGGCCACCATGACGACCCCTACCCATCAGGCTCTTCCCGGGCTGGTAGTTCACTGGGAAAGCAACCTGCGGCTTCTCTTGAGAAGCAAAGCCTCTAGCTGGGCCTGCAGGCTGCCTGTCCCTGTAGCTCCCTCCATCTGTGGCCAATCCCCTGCCTTGGGCAGGCTCCTGTTTCCCACCGAGGCCCCAGGTGGTGCAGGTGCAGTGGGAGGGGTGGGGCAGGCTGTGTGCTGACCCGCAGAACCTCCATGGGGCACTTCTGCCCTGTGCTACCAGCTCCTTAGGACGTTGGGTTTTGTGCTTCTCGCAGTGGGCCTCCCTGTCAACCCAAAGTTCTGAGAGGCCCCTGCCCAATCAGAAAACTCTCCCTCCTGCACTACCTACAGCATTGTCTTCAGCTGCCTCACCAACACATGACAAGCATGTACATCCGTGGAGCAGTCTGTCTACCACTGTTAGCGAGACCTGGATCCCCAGTGCTGCCTGGTGGCCAGTCCAGGCTGCATAGTGCCTGAATGACAGATGGGTCCCTTAATGGCTGCTGAGGGGACCAGGTGGTCCGTGTTTTGCTTGGGTTGACTTGAGTGCCCTAACAGAGCACCCCGTGTCCAGGGCCAATTCCTGGAGGATTTGAGCCCACACACGCAGAGACCCGTGGGGTGGGACGAGGACAGGAAAGAATGGCCACGCTGAAAGTTTCCTGGCATTACTGAGGCAGGCCGGCAGTGTAACTGGACGTGTGTGAAAGACGGGGGGGTTGACCTTGATGACCGATGCCTTGGAATCCATCTTTGCTCTTTCAAGGAGCCCTGGTGAGGTGGCAGGAATGTGCTGGGCTGCTGAGTGGTGGTGGGCACCACTAGCTGCTGGGGCAGGAGAAAGATTAGGTGCTCTCCATGAAGAATTAGTCCTGGCAACCCCACCTGGTCAGGTCTACCTTGGCCTGTGGGGTCACCGAGTTGGCTCTGACTTGGTGGGAGTGTCTTCTGTAGGTCACGGGTTGCAAAGTCTCTTCCAATGAGCAAGTCTCCTCAGTCTGTGATGCGGGGTCGGTAACTCTGCCTTCTCTTGATCGCTTGAGTAGTCATTCTCTCTGGGGATAAGCTTTTGTCCTGAAGCCACCTCTTTCTGGTACACTCCTCTCCCAGTCTCAGCCATAGCCATCTTTGTGGAGACCACTGCCTCTGGGCTGACACCAGGGAAAGACAGGGGCCCGTGTGGGTAGAAGGGCGATTACTACTGCTGCTTTTTCTTGGCACGCCACTTGCCCAGGCCCATGCTGGCTGTCGCTGCCTGAGCCAGCCATGGTGGGGAGTCATGTGGGGTTTGCTGAGGGAACTCACAGTGACTAACAGCAGTGCTTTTCCAATCACAGTATAAAGGGAAAAACACCTACTTGGAAAAGATTGATGGCTTCCGAGCTTATTACAAGCAGTGGCTGAAAGTGATGCCAGCCAAGGAAACTCCCCACCCTTGGGAGAAGTTCAGGACCAAACCCACAGGAGACCAAGGCCCAGGGACAGAGGCTGACTCAGACAGAGTGAAGACAGAGCCTAGACTCTGAAAGGAGGCATGAACATAGGCCTGAGGCTGGATGGTTTTATGGTTTACAAATCACAGAAGATGAACCCGAGGCCCTGCCCCTGGAGCCCCTGCTCCGGTGGATCTGGGTGGAAACGCTCCCAGGAAGGGGGCATGATGGAGGAGGCCAAGCCGGTAAAGTCCAAAGTCCAGGATGGAGAGGAGTCTGACTGGAGGGTTCAGCCAGAGCAGCCTCGGCAGCCGCAATGCGTGCACTCGATGATCCGGCCCTGCAACAGAGATGCTATTCAGGGCCCCATTCCCTTGAAGTTATAAACCATTTGGGGGCTCTAATCAGCTCCTTGCCCAAATAAAAACCAACAAAATAAACTCCTACAGCAAAGCTGAGTGCAGCTCTGTCTCAAAGGGGCCTGTAGCCTGCCTGCCCAGCACCACACTCAAGTTTTGGAATAAAAAGCTCTGATATGTCCCCAAGGGTCATGAAGGGGAGGGTCTGCTGGGGCTGGGTGAGAGATGAGATAGAAGGACTGAGTCACCCTCCAGTTCTCTGGGGTGGCATCATCCTCCTGCCTACAGGTGAGAAAACAGCCTTTGGGGGAGGCTCCGTTATGTACCTCAGGGTGGAGCTGAACTTGATACCCAAAGCCCTGCCTGAGGGGCCTGACGGGGCTATCTTAGCTCCAGTGACTCGAGGTTGCACAGAGCTAAGGCCACACCAATCAATGGGGTGGGTGGGTGGTGGCTCACCACTTCAAGTTTGCTTTTGGGGACTCGGCAGATACAGTTGGTCCCGAAGTTGGTGTCCCGGGTCTGGATGCAGCGCAGGCAGCACAGGTTCTCGTAGCCCTGCTTCTTCCACTTTGCGATCAGGTTTTTGTCGGCGTAGCCCTCTTTGATGCAGTACTCGTAGAGCTCTGTCAGCAAGGCGAGACAGCTAGTGTCACAGAGCCGTCCCTTCCTGAGAAACCGCCACTGCCGGGCCCACCCCTCCCTCATGTCAGTGCTCAGAAAAGCCATGCTGCTGGGGGGCAGGGGGGGGGGGGAGAGCAAGGGCCCTGACTACGTGCCACTGAAAACCAGCTGGAAAGGTCAGAAGTGAACCCCTTACCTCTGCTTATGGCTTTCCTCTTATAAAAAAGGTCAAAGATGTAGCGGGTTTTCTGGTGGTGGATCCTGAAGATGGGCCACAGGGACTCCACTTTCCTCTTTCCCTCGTGGGGCTCGGTTTCCGCTGGGGAGAAAGGGCAGGTCAGCTGTTTGGCTTGGGGAGAGTGAGCAAGTAGGCCAACTGTAATCATATGGATATTGACAGAGGCTGATAGGATGTAGACACACTGGAACTCTGAAACGGTACAGCTGCTTATTCTGCAAATTGCAGAATAGTTACTGGCAATTGTACCCCAAGGAGTTGTGTTAGGCTGGCTGTTAACCACAAGGTTAGCTGTTCAAACCCATCAGCCACTCCTGGACAAAAAGGCTTTCTATTGTAAATACAACATCGGATGCACACGGGAAATTCTACTCTGTCCTATAGTGTCCCTATGAGTCAGAGTGGCTGGAAGGCAGTGAGTTGCTTGACAAGATGGAGCAGCCTTGGAATACTAAGGCTATACAAAGAAAATCGCCCCCAAAGGCTGCATTCTGCGTCAAATGACAAATCCAACCAGGATGATCACAGCAGGCATGCATGTGGAGTGGCTGTTGGTAGGGAAGTGGCTTCTCGGGGTTGACCACGTTTGAAGACTGACTGTGGTTGTGCCTGCACAACTGTGAGCAGACTAAAAGAGGACTCAACCGGGCACTTACAACAGGTGAATTTTAAAGTATGTGATTTGCAGCTCATAAAACTATGTTAGCAAAGAATTTAGGCAAGTGATTTGCAAGTCATCTTTTTAAATTAAAAATGCCTTTAGCTAAGTGAACAGATGAAAAGAATCATACTAAAAACTTCCATAAACCCCCTTGGCCTCTCTCCCATAGCTATTCCTACAGCAATGGACTTTTACAAGATAATCCCTGGCCTGTAGCATTTAAGGGTACCTCTAGTTTCATTTTCCAGCCAAAAAGTCCTTTCTGAAACACAAAAAAAGGTAGATCTAAATTTAGATCTGCAAAGAAGGGTTGTATGTAACCAGGTATCAGTGCACACCTACCTCAGGCAATTCAACAGACGTGCTGAGTAGGACATACTGGAAATAAAGTATGAAACACATCCAAAGTAAGGTTCTCCCCACTGTCTCCAAAAAAAACAAAAAATCATCCCTTAGAGAAGGAAGAGCTTTTATTTTCAAGGGCTGGAAAAAATCTCTGCTACTCCAGCACCCCTAGTTCTCAAAACGACCTTGACTACTTTAAGTGTTGGGTATTGAAGTCAGAGAAAAAAAGGGGGTGGGTAGGAGAGTCTAATCTAATGCTGCTGGAGATGTGGCTTTGTCATTACAAATCAGTTAGCAACAAACGTTTAAAAGGAAACTTTCAAAAGTACCTCAGGAATGCTGCAGACGCTGTGGATGAGGTCTCCCAAGGCAGCCTGCAACACTAACGACCGGCCACAGGGAAGTCAGTGCGCAAAACCTAAACTGACACCCCCACCACCTTTCTGAGGCTCTCTTGGTTAGTGGTCTCTCTAGTCCGGGTATTCACAGCACTGCTCGGGGTTAATAAGAGGTCCCACGTGGCACAAACCTTATGCACTAAGCTAAAGGTTAGTGACAAACCTTATGCACTAAGCTAAAGGTTAGTGGCTCCTACATGCTCAGAAGGAAGGTCTAGCGACCGACTGAGATTCCATTGGTAAAAGCCAAGGACAGGTCTACTCAACATATCACACGAGTCAGAATCAACAATGGATTTATTTGCTTTTTAATAAATGAATGGATGTGTCCATGTAGGAGCCACAAGGATACGCCACCTTTTCCAATTTCGACGTGCATTTTTGCCTGGATCCTGCCAACCCCCACAGGAGCACCCATGCTCACCTTCCCTCATCTTTTGATCCAATTCATCCAGTGTTGGTTCAATCAATTCCCAGCCATCTGGAGGGGCTTTCCGGCTTCTTTTGACTTTAGGCATTTTTAATTCAAATGGACACAGATCTAGGGCTATAAAAAAGAAAGGAATTGGCTCCTGAACTTCACATTCCCTGAATCTTTTACCAGCTACCAAGGGGAGTGTGAGGCAGTGGCTACAGAAAGGGCCCATTATCTCAAACCTTGATGTTTAAATCTTGGCTCAGCTATTTTCCCATTGCTGTGGCCTAAAATCCCCTAAATCTCAGTTTCCACATCTGTAAAATGGCAATAAATGAACTTAACATTTTGAAGTCACTGTAGAGACTAAAATAATAATTTTATGTAAAATGTCTGGTGTACAGAGAATACTTAATGTTTGCTGTTAACCTTAATACCAACGACTAACCTGGCCCTGTGTTAGACGACATCGACAGGGCTTCTGTCCCTGAGGTGACAATCTAGCAGGTGACACAGCCAGTTCAAAGGGTAATCACAATGCAGTATGCGAAGGACTAGGACTAGGGGCGCTAGGAGGATGAATATTAAAACTAAAGCACCTTAGAACCTGCTGGCCAATGGTGTGATTGGAAGACCTCTGGATTCTCTGTTAAGATCTTGGGTTCTAATCCAGCTCACTGGATGACTCTGGGAAGGTTACTTTCCCTCTCTGGTCCTCAGTTTCCTCATCTGTAAAAAGAGGGCACATCAGCTGACTGCTGTAGTTCTTTTTAGACCTAACAAACATGCCACCCAAAGACATGTAATGACCAGCCTTTGCAATGAGGCAGCCCAAATCTTAATAGCAAAGTGCTTTTCAAATCACATTGCATTTCCCTGCAGGTAAAGAAAATGTTGGCCAATTATCTTTCATCTTTAAGCATAACAGATTCATCACCCCCTAATTTACCCACTTCCTTCGGAAAGGTGATGGAGTTTACAGATGAAGCCTTAAACACGGGGGTAGTCAGGGTCACATAGCGGCACACTGAGGTTACAGAAAAGATACAGCCACTGAAAAAGGTCCTTTATCCTATTTCTCGGGGGTCCTGGCCCAGGCTGGGAGTCGGTAGAGACCTCCCGCGGGTGGCAACAGGTGCGATGTAACCAGGTCAAAAAGGGAGAGGTGGCGGGCAGCCTAGTCCCGTAGGGGTGCTCGCGGGCGGGGGGGCAGGAGGAAGGCGCTCAGGAAGAGCGTGAGGACGTCACAACCGGGACTCTAGGGAAGACTCAAGAGGATGGCATCGGAAGCAGGCTTAGAACAAGCAAAATGTAGACAAAACGGAAGGTATCTTGAAAACCCTACTCGAAAAAGTCAAGATCGGCCATCTCCCTCAGCGAAATAAACAGGCCATCCCCCTTAGCGAAATAAACAAAGGCGTGGTCTTCTCCCAGGCTCACCCTCCGGTTTCGCGTCGCAACGGCCCGACCTCATCCCCATGCAAACCGCCCCTAGAGACAGTAAAGCCCTCCAACCGCTGACCCAAACCGTTACCACAGCAACAAGACACTTACCAAAAACTCCGTTTTCTTCGACCGCCGCTGTCCTACTGACTGCTCTACTAACGACACACTTCTCTACTGACGACTACGCTACTCCACTGACTTCTCACGGACCTTTTCAGGTGAGGTCCTCGCGGAACCCCTCCCCTAACTGAGCGGAAGTTGCGTCATTCTGGGTGCCCACAGAGCTGCCTGCGGAGAATTCCGTAACCACTGTTATCCTAAGCCCTCCATTCTAGGAAGGGTATGTCCTTTAAGCAAGGACACGTATTGTCCCTGGAAAAGTGACTGAAGGCACTGTGGGCCCGACAGCGCACGAGCGCTCCTGATTCAGGCGACACGCGGGGCAGTCTCTAGCTGAGGGCCTCTCTGAGGACCCCGTTCCTCGCCGCGGCGGCGGCGGCGGCGGCGCGCCGAGAGCGCTTGGCCGGGCGGAAGAGTCGAGCCGGAGGAATTTCCGGTTCCGGTGTCAGTTCGAGGCGCCGCCGCAGCAGCCGCCGGAGCCGCGATGCCTAAAGGAGGTGAGGGGCGGGCGCGCGTGGTCTGAGGACCTCGGGGGAGCCGCCCGGGCCCCACTCCTGTTGTCCCCTCAGCCCTCTGGCACCTCGGAGGGTGGCGCAGAGGGCGGGCGTTTGTGCCGGCTGAAGGCCAGGGCGGGGCCTCGACGCCCAATTGTCCCGGTGGTGATACCGAGAGCCGCAGTGGCACGGAGCCACTTCGCGGGTGGGAGAGAACTCATCGGCGCATGTTCTCCCCGACGTGGAAGGATCCGGAGCGCGTTTCTCCAAGTCGGGGAGGTGTAGGGGGGACGGGACGGGACGGGACGAGACGACTCTCAGGTTTCCTCCCACCTCGAGGCTCGGGGAGGACTGAGTCACCGCGTCTGTGATCGCCCTCCTGCCTCGCTCGTAAAACGTGGGCCGAGCCGCAACCGTATGCGCTTTTGCGGGATGCTCTTGGGCCCGGCCAACTCCACGTGTGTCTTGGACCAGTCGCTGAGCCCTTCTGGGCAGTAGGGGGATCCCCCACAGCACATCTGGCCATCGCCAGGGTACCAACGTGGCCCCTCACTGCCTATGTTTGGAACGGAGCCGTGGGGCATCTGTTGTGTACGCTCCTCTGTCCCCTGAGACTCAGCCCGTGTTCGAATCCCAGCGGGGTTACTGGCCCACTTGGCGGGGTGCGGAGGGAAGGTGGTCTTGAATGCAGCTCGTTTTCTTCCTCAGAAACACTGGGTTCATGATTAGGCTGCGTTCAAAGTGGGTGGGTGTCTGCAAATGATCGTGGGTGCCCAGCTGGCTGCTGGTGGGGAGCAGATGTTTGCTGTTTCGTGGCAGCTCAGGTGTCAGCTTGGTGAAAAGGCTCTGGGCATGCTCGGTCCAGGAACATCTACCTGGGCCTTTCTCACACATCCAGATGGGTCTCTGGCACTGCTCCCAGGGACATGGAGGCTTACGGCTCCAGCTCCCCATTGAACCCAGATTACTATTTAATGGGTAATTTGGGCAGAGACTGGGAAGTGCCATTGCAAACATTATAATAGGAATCCCTGGCTAGATGGATGCTTTGGTCTTTTGGCTTGTAAAAAGCTTTGTGTTTTCTTAGATATTGTCATGGTGACCCTATATGAAGGAGTAGAACTGCCCCCGGAAGCGTTTTTTGGGTAGATGGCCAGCCCTAGAGTCATTGGCTAGGTTTGAATCACCAGCCTTTGGGTTCATAGTGACCCTCAAAAACGTTATAAAGAAGCCTACAATTCACCAAACACCTCGGGCTGATCGTTTCCATTGTGCTAACAGGGCAGCGTTTGTAGAAAGCTTGCAGAACCGCTGGGGATGATCCTCATCACACAACCTGGCAGCAAGAGGGGAGCCCACAGGAACCAGCTTTGAAGAGTTCTAATTGCCAGGGACCGTGAAGAGGGGCAGTGAGGGTTTTGGTGTTCTAGGCTCTGAATTTGCGCTCTCACAATAGGACTTCCACTAGCATAGACTGACACGCCCCTGGGAGGCCAGGTAGTCATTAAAAATGGGTGCTGTGGTCTGCAGTAGTCCAATTAGGGCTCTGCAGCTGCTCTCAAAGGCAGGAGAAGCCAGTGTCTCCACTACTGTCCCTGGAGGCTCCAGCAGCCAAGGCCATCTAATTACAGATTTTGGCACTGGGAACAGGAGCCCTAGTAATGTAGTGAATTATGAGTTGGGCTGCTAACTGCAAGGTCAGCAGTTCCAAACTACCAGCTACTCTGCTGGAGAAAGATGAGGTTTTCTACTTGTCAAAAGAGGTTTCAGACATCTACGGGTGCTGTTCTACTCTGTCCTATAAATCAAAAATCGACCTAGTGGCAGTGACTGGTTTGGTATTTGGTTCTGCTCTGGGGAGGAACTCCCTGGAATCAGCAGTGCCTCAGTGTCCAGAAGAGAGCCTGTGAGGGTGTGAGGTCACGGTTCCTCCAGCATCCTTTGGGGCCCAAAAAGAGCATACCGCCCTACTCAAGTAGGTTAGGCTATAGCTTCCAGTCAGTTTTTTAATGTTTAGACCAGTATTTCCCAAAATGAGTGATACCACCGCTGGGGGGCGCTGGACTGCTGGGGAAGGAAGTGCTGCAGAAACAGATACTGCCTATACTCTCACCCTGGATAATGGACTATAGTGTAAAAGTTTTTTATTGCTAAGGGGCACTGGGTAATTATTTTCAGAAGAGGAGTCGGTAGGCAAAATAAGTTCGGGAACCTCTGGTTAGAGGTAGTTCTGGCTGCCATCTCATCATCCCCTGGGACCTGGTGACCCCACACACAGTAGAAGGAAACTACCTGGTCTTGTGCAATGTCCAGGATCAAACCACTATGATCTGTAGGGCTTTCACTGGCTGATTTTTGAAGCAGCTCGTCAGCCCTTCCTGTCTAGTCTGCCTTAATCTGGAAGCACCACTAAAACCTGTTGAGCATCGTAGCAGCGGGCAAGCCTCCATGGATAAATGGGTGCTTGCCGCACATGGCCCCGGCCAGGAATTCCACCTCTCACTGCCTTCCGGTTGATTACAACTCATAGCAGAACTATAGAACAAAGTAGAATTGCCTGTGTTACATTTCATGACACCTACAGCGGATCAGTTATGGGGCCAGTGATGTACCCACCCCTACCCCATTCATTAGAAAAACAATCATTAAAAATGATGCTTAATCTTCATGGTGCTTATCCAATGCCAGGCACTGTACCATCAACTATACCCAAATTAACTAGTCTGTTGGCATGACAGCCCTGAGAGGGAGAGGTCCAAGTGGGAAGCTGAGAGCTGAGAGGTTAAGAACTTTGCCTGAGACTGCAAAGCTAGTAAGTAGCAGAGCAGAGCAGGGCTTTATGCCCCTCTGCCTTGATCTCAGTCTCTGACCTGTAAGGCAGGCAGGGGCATCAGTGGTTCCTGCACCCTGTGTTGGATTCAGAATGTGCCCATGACCTGGACAGAGAAAGCATGGCACTAGTATTGACTGCATCAGCACCCATTCTCTTAGGATTTTGCTGACCAGCGCTGTGCTCCACTCCACTCCCTCCCCATTACTGGGAGACACAACAGAGATAAATAGCTTGTTGAAAGGCAGACTGACACAGACTTTGCGCTTCATCTCCCTGCAAGACATTCCTGTTGGCAAGCCACATGGAGCTGTGTTATTGGCAGCCAGAGTCGTGGAGCTGGAGGAACCTTGTGGAGACCCCACGCCAGCTTTAAGATACTTCCACCACCACTGGATACACAAGACTTTCCACCCACTGGCCTGTGATCTTCCTGCACTCAGTGCCATTGCATGTGCTGCGTGCGTCTGAAGAGGAATTTATAGACCAGTGTTAGATACATGGGCTAATAATTGTACTTAGGGACTTGAACTAGACTGGGATGGCATGTTTTCTTAATATACAATTACCATACTCTTTTGTATAAAGCTCTCTCTTGTACATATGTGAGTGCCCATGAATTTGTTTCTCTAATTAACTCCGTCTAACACTCTATGGTATCTTGGGACTGGGGTACTAGAGAAACAAATTGTGAAGATGGAGAGTAGATACTTGTGTGATTTCTACCTCATGGTAGTTTTTCTTTGGGTAGCCAGAGGTCAGATATGGCAATGCAGTTTACTGGGTTGTTTTCTGGAAAGAATATAGGAAGTTAAAATTTTGATTATTTTCTTTGGTTGTTATCTTTGGTTATTCCCGTTTGAAATGGTGAAAATGAGTGTGACTAATGTATATTTTGGGCCCAAAGCATGAAATCGTCCCTTGAACATTTTCTCTGAGACCATGCTGCTTAGTCAAAATGGCTAACAGAAAATGTAGTCAGAGGCCTGAGCCCATATTTTGTATCAGTAGAATAGATAATGATTAAGATAGGTAGATAAGGATTGTACTTAACTGCCTTAAGAATTGAGTTTAGGATCTGCTTCTACTTTGTTTATACTGATTTCTTCTGCTTATTGTTGATGTAGTGATTGATAAAAGTGATTATTGGGAAATATGAAAATAGAGAGCTTATAAGCCCACTTGTCTTCAGACATTAAAATTGGAACTTTAAATGGGTTTAGGACACGCCTGCAAAGAAGCCTCTGAAAAGCATAAGCCCCACCCAAAGTCTTGAGTGCCTAACACGTTCCAAGGTGAAGAGTCTTGCCTTGGGGGCTGTTAACAGATTGAGGGGTGTGTGGGAGGAGCTCTTTGGATTTCTGAATTTTGAACTAGTGATTTGTACTTGAGACTGGAAAATTGTGGAGCCATGAAGAAACCAATCATTTTCAGGACTGAGTGTTAAAGGGTGCATGTGGTCAGGCTGAAATGTTGCTAGGTGACCATGTGGATCCACTTCACTTGTTGAGTGTAAATGAGAGAAACAGCAATAAAGAGACGGGTTGAGTCTGGCCACTGACACCCATGGACCTGGTTCACAGGGACTAGAGAAGAGAGTGGGTTGATTAGTCCGAAGTTCATGACCTAGCCCAAGAGGGCTAGAGTTGTTGAGAATTTGTGATGGGCACCATGGTCTAAAGGCAGGGCAGCCTGTGGGCATCCTATGGAGGCTATGTGAGGCAGCCCACATTGAGTTGACCAGAACACGGCCAGATAAAGAGAAGATCCTTGAGTCTGAACTGGTGCATGTTGCTGCTGACTTTATGGATTGCCTATCCAGATTCGACTTTGCTTAGGGATGCCGACTTCACAAGGTTCCTCCTGGGATGAAGATTCTTCAAATCAGAGAATATGATTGTCTCCTGAGAACTCTGGGTTAATATAAATGGGCAGTATAGAAATTGGATACCCAAGATGGAATAGATGGAGGCATGAAGTGGCTGGCTTACAAACTTTTATAAGTGAGGGAATATCTTCATAGGAATATGTTATAGGTATTTACATAAGCATAGAATGCTTTTGTTCACTTACAGAATGTGATGTTTAAATAAGGGTGGCACATTTTAAAAATTATATGCATTTTAGTTTTATCCTGTTAGATATAGATGTGATTGTATTATGCTTGTTTGAACGTTATATATATATATATATATATATATATATATATAGCTAAAGAGTTGTGGGAAAGTGTCAGGTTGGCAAGGGGTGGTCTGTGGTAGTTAGATAATCTGGTGTCAATTTGAGACTATTAAGAGTGAAGGGGTGGAGTTCAGCCTGTCAATCAGATTGCAGTTTGACGACTTCATTTGGAGGTGCAACAAAGATAAATAGCTTGCTAGAGGCCAGACTGACACAGATTCTCTCTGCTTCATCTCCCTGCAAGACATTTCTGTCCACAAGCCACAGGGAGATAAGTTGATGGCAACCCAAGCCTTGGAGCTAGAGGAGCCACGTAGAGACTCAACTAGCACTGAGAGGCTTCCACTGCCACTGGATCCACATGACCTCCCACCCACTGGCCTGTGATCTTCCTGCACTCAGTGCCATTGCATGTGCTGCGTGAATCTCAAGAAGAATTTGTTGACTGGTGTCAGACACATGGACTAATATCGGACTTAGGGACTTGGACTGAACTGGGGTTTTCTTAATATACAATTACTTTTTTATATAAAGTTCTTTTATACACATATGAGTGTGTGAATTGTTTCTCTAGTTAACCCAGACTGACACACCCGTGTTCTCCCTTCAGGCCCTATTTGTGGGTCTGTGCGACACAGACACTTTGGTCGTACGTCAGGGCTGTCGTCCTTTGTGTTGTATCCTTTTGTACATGGGGGTAGTATTGGGAAGGGGAGGTAAGGAGAGTGACCCCCATAGACCACTGTCTTCTGGAGGTCATAGGAGCTGCCCCCTCCTAAACTGCTGATTCTTCTGCAGGGAGAAAAGGTGGCCATAAAGGCCGGGCAAGGCAGTACACAAGCCCTGAGGAGATCGACGCTCAGCTCCAGGCCGAGAAGCAGAAGGCCAGGGTGAGTCCATGACTGTCCGTACCCCACCAATGGCCCAGGGTGGCTCTACCTCTGGCTCCCAGAAGGCCAGGCAAGGACCATCCATCTTTGGGTCAGGGAACCCAGAACCTCTAGCAGCAGGTCAGGAGCTATCCTCTGATTGTATTAATTACAAAGAAGCATGTCACTGGGCTAATGTAGGTATTCCTAATACTCTGTTCCAACCATTTTCAGGGCACAGGATGCACAGAAATGGCATGATAGAGGTGTCTGACCACTAGCTTCCTAAGGAGGCATGAGAGTCAAGGCCAGCAGCTCAAGGCTAATTCCTCTGAGAGGAAGGTCAGACATGCCTTCTTCCCCCATGACCCTTTTTGCATTTCCAAGACCAGACACTCGATTTCTCTGAGTTCCGTAGTTTGTTGCCATGGCCACACAAAAGTCACAGTGTACTTAGGATTATGACGTCAGTTAGGGAAGTAAGAGTACAATTCAAGGTCAGGAATCACCCAGGATACAGTTCTGTGGCCAAGACAGCTTCTCAGCAGTGCCCACAGGCAGGCCCCTTCCTGGCCCTTAGCCTGTCGCTTGGCTCAGCCGGTGTCTGCCCTGCATAGGCAAATGTTGCAACGCTCTTCAGCTCCACTGCGAAGGGCCCGGAGTCACCCTACTCGGCCAGTGAGCCTCCTGCCTGGAGGTACTCAGCTCTGCGGTTAGGCAAACCTGGCTAATAAGTGAACCCCATTCCGCCAGCACATTTTCAGCTCAAAGTTAATCTCCTCACTTTGCTCCGTGGGTCCTGAGTTGGGGGACATAGTTCCATCCTGTGCCCGGGGGTACTCCACTTTCTTGCTGAGTGGGCTGATACCCATTATTTGTGTGGTCGGGGTCCATGACTGCCTGGGTAAGGGCCAGCTGTGTGGCAGAATGCTTATGCCCCAGACACCCAGAGAAAGAAGAGGCCACATCTGCTTGGTGGTTGGGAGGGCCTTAAGGAGAAGGAGAGAGGGGAGGCTTCTGGGGGAGGCAAGGAAGGTGGAGGGAAAGGGCCCGTCACAGGTGTACATGAGGGCAGGTGGGGGTGGGAAGGAGGGCTCATCAAGGAAGCTGGTGCAACTTGGCACCTAGATTCCAGGATGGGAATGGGCAGGGCACAGGAGGAGGTTGAGTTCTGCCATCCTTGGTCGTGGACCGGCTGGCTGTGTCCAGTGCTGGACGCTGAGCCTGGGGATGAGCCACCTCAGCCCTAATCTGATCCCAGCCTTCCACAGTCTAAGTGTGACAGTCGGGGAGGGGTCACAGTCTCGCCGGTTTGTTTTGCATTTTTGATTCTGCAGGTTGTGCATTTCTGAAACAGGAAGAAGAGGAACAAGAAGAGAGTGGAGATGGAGCTGCTGGTGACCCCAAAAAAGAGAAGAAATCTCTGGACTCGGACGAGAGTGAGGATGACGATGATGACTACCAGGTACCAAGACTTTGTCCATGGATGTCTCTAAGGATGTGGTTTCACCAGGCATGACAAGGTCCTTGCTCCTAACAAATGGCCAGTAAACTTTCCGTAGTGTTCTGCGGGAGCTGGGCTGTGATGTGCTTGGAGAAACGCTGGTGGCGTGGGGCGAGGAGGTGCCGTTTAAGCTTTGACCTGAAAGGCAAGGAAGGGGACAGCGGGGCTTGGGAGAGTGGGCAGGCCTGTGCCCTAGTGGGTGAAGAGGAGAGTAATGCAGTACAGGAAAAGAGGTGGGTGAGGCCATTCCCGCAGGTGAAGGGAGAGGGAGAGCCTGGTTTTCATGTAATGTTTGCTTAAATAATACTTTGTTTCCAGTGAAGGTTTATACAGCTGTGTAGGTTCCTGTTCAGCAGTTTCTACACAAGCTGGTCAGCAGTGGTTACAGACTTGTTCTGTGAAAAATGGGCATCAGAGTACACAGGGAACCTATGTGCAAGGGGGCACCCACATAAAACATGAGTTCTTGGTGGGACAGTAGGGTCCACGTGTCACAGGGTGTGTGAGTTCTTGTTCTTCTGTTTCATGACCAGGTTTCCCTGCCCCTCTACATTTTCATCTGTTTTAAAGTCACAATTGACCAGTGATTTGAAAAAAGGTCGTCATTTAGGCTTCTCTGTGACGAGTGGCAGGCAGGGTGTACTGGCCTGAGCAGACAGGGCTTTAGTGGCTGCCACAAGGGAGACGGCCGTGGCAGTGGAGGTGAGCGGACAGGTCCAAGCCATATTTTAGGGGTAGGCTTGTTGGGGTTTCCTGGGAAAGGTGTGGGGTTTAGTAGAAGAGGAATTGGGAGGGGGGTGGACAGGGCCAGGTTTGTAGCACTGACTGGTTGCCATAGAGGTGGGAGCACAGAGCTGGGTGCCCCGCTGAGTGTAGAGTGGTCATGTTCACAGGCCTGTGTGGGAGTGTCTCCTTGGATGGACCCTACACTTTGAACAAGCGTGCTAACCTCAAGAAAGTGTGGTCTTGCTCTCTCCTGAACTCCCCTGAGGAGGTGGGCGATACTACCTTCAGGTTCTTGAATCTCTGGAAACCCACGTAGGCTATGAGATTGGACGGCTCCCTCTAGCCCAGATGTTCTCATCCTGTGGGTCAAAGGACCCTTTCACAGGAGTCGCCCAATTTGTAACAGTAGCAAAATGACAGTGATGAAGTAGCAAAGAAAATAATTTTATGGTTTGGGGGTCACCGCACGAGGAACTGTGTATTAAAGGGTCGTGGCATTAGGAAGATAGTTGAGAACCACTGCTCTAGCCACTTCCTCTGCTCCCATCAGCCAACGTGGGTGGGGTTGGGATGGGCCGTGAGGGCACACACCCTTGGCCTGGCCTGCCCTGGCATCCAGAGTGTGCTTGGCTGCAGGCAGAAGCAGGCACAGGGTTTGGGTGGGGGTGGGGGGGTGCCCTAGTCTGAGCTTGTGAACCTGACTTGGGTTCCCCTTAGGCAGGCTAGGCATTTCTGAACCACCTCTACCCTCTGACTCGGATCCTAGGTCCCCCTCATACAGTGTGCACTTGGAGTCCCAGTACCTCCTGAGTGCTGGCCCACAGGCAGGGAGCGGAAGTGGGGCTGGGGAGTAGCCTGGGGGAGGGCCTCTGCAAGACCTAACCTCCAACGGCAGCATCTCGCCCCCGTCCTAGCAAAAGCGGAAAGGCGTCGAAGGGCTCATCGACATCGAGAACCCCAACCGGGTGGCACAGACAACCAAGAAAGTCACGCAGCTGGATCTGGATGGGCCCAAGGAGCTTTCTAGGAGAGAACGGTAACTTGGGGGTTCGGCCCTCTGCCCAGGACCTTGTTGTGGGGCCTGCTTGTCCCATCCCCACTACTCTGAGGAGCTTCCTTCCCCAGCAGAACGTGAGCCTGAGCATTGCTCTTGGCCCAGCTGCTCCCTTCCTAAGCAGCCTGCCGCAGCCTGGGATGATTGGTCTTGACTAGCAGCCCCCTGCACTTTGTGGCCACAGGGACAGGGCTCTGTGAGACCTCTTGAGTCCATGTGAAGGCAGGGCTGATGTCTAGCCACTGCTTATGTGAGGCTGAGGCCGAGAATTGAGCGCTGCCCGAGGTCTGTTCCCCAACATGCAGTGTCCTGACCTCTTGACCTGGGCCCTTGGGTGATTGTCGGTGTGGGTCCCTGAGAAGAGCAGCCAGCTTCCCCTTCTTTCTTTGCGGACTGCTAGGATTTACCCCACATCCCAGCTGGGCTGCTGTGGTACCCAGGGTTGTCTGGAGAGCTGTCTACAGACCTTCTGGTAGCTTCCCTCTTGGGCTGAAACTCAGCCTAGACTGGTGCTGGCCTTCCCCACACAGAAGGATTTAGTTGGCCGCTGCCGGGGACACATCACTACCCTGAGGGCGTCTTATTGTCCTCCCCAGTGAGGAGTGGTCCTTTGTACCTTCAGGCAGCTGGGTGTGGAGCTCTGGGGGCCTGGCTCAGTGGTACCCAACTCTGGACACCCCCCACCCCATTAGTGAGTCTTCTGGGCAGGTGGGTGCTGTCTTATCTATGGCACTCTCAAGATGACATTTGCCCCTCCCATGCTTTGGTGACAGGGGTCTCTTCTCCCAGCCAGACTCAAGAGCCTGGTTTCTTGTTCTGCCTAATAAGTCCCTAGAGGCATTGTGTGGCTAGCTTCCTCCTGCCCCCTTCCCCACAGCCTTGGCATCTCCGAGTCTAGGTAGTGGGCCTTCTAGCCTTATACCCCGTAGGTCATCCTCACCCAGGATTCCACTTCTCTCACCCCAGTGGCCAGTGGTTTGATCACCAACAGAATCACCCTGGCCAAGTCCAGCTTTTGTCTGTCCCCTATTCCCCCTCACTCCCTGCCCCTGTCAAGAGGCAGCCTTTGGGCTGTCTGAGCTGCTCCAGCTGATAAAGGGTCTCGAAGACTGCTTAATCTTTCTCCTGCAGAACTGCTGCTGGGACAGGTCCCTTGAGCTGCAATTGGGTGTCTTATTTTTCGCCTTGTGTGTGGCCTGGGGCTGCTTACTCCTCCCTCCTTCCCTGTGGCCTTCATCTTTTTGGAATCACCCTGGATACAGCTCACTGTCTTGGTCCTAGTCAGGAAGACTGAGTGGTGTCCCACTAGCCAGAGCCTGTCCTCAAATAGGCTGGGGCTCTGAAAGCCGTCACAGGGTCCAGCTCCATATCCTCTGCACACACCATGTGCCCCTCAGAACCCCTCCTCTTAGGCATGACGGCTAGCAGGGCTGGGCTTGCCACTGCTTGTTGGGGGGGCAGCACAGGAGCCAGGGCCCCTCCATACATTGGCACTAAGCTTGAGTCCTTGACCTTTTCCCTGGCTCCTATGCCCCACCCCGAGACATGGCAAAGCTGTTCCCCACAACATTGTCCATCTCCCCAACCCCCAGAGAAGAGATTGAGAAGCAGAAAGCAAAAGAGCGTTACATGAAGATGCACATGGCAGGGAAGACGGAGCAGGCCAAGGCCGACCTGGCCCGGCTGGCCATCATCCGGAAGCAGCGTGAGGAGGCGGCCCGGAAAAAGGAGGAAGAGCGGAAAGGTAGGTCTCGTGTTGTTTTACTCCTTCTCTGGTGGCTTGTTACCTTAGACAGATGTTTGACTTCCCCATGTCCAGGGGGTACGCTTTCCCTGTGGGCCAGGGGAGGGGACAGGGCATCCTTTCCACACTTAGAGCTGGGAACCCTGGGAGCTCCTGCTTGCCTGCCTCCTCCTATCGCCGGGGTGGCAGGACACTGAGCCCCAGAAACAGCTCTGTTGCTGTCCACCTGGAGGTGTTGGACCTCCATTAGTGTGGCCTCACTGGCCCCAGCAGGAGAGGATGTCACATGTGGTGCGCTTCAGAGGATAGAGCCCCAGGGAGAGGTTGGGACGATGGGGTTGTGCCAAGGAGGGGCAAAGAAGAAATGCTTTTTGTCCAGTGGCTAGGGCGGAGGGGGCATGTGGACAAAGCCACAGTTGGGAGATCTGTGTTCTTGTTCCTTGTGCCCGCTGAGGCGGCTGTTGGCAAACTTAGCAGACTAAGGGGGTCCTGGTGGTGCAGTGTTTAAGTGCTTAGCTGCCTGCCTTTCCTTGGCAGACAGATGTAGTCATCTGCTCTCATCAAGATTGGAGCCAGCTTTGGAACCCCTTATAGGGCGGTTTACTCCGTCCTACAGGGCCTTTGAATGTCAGGGTGGACTTGATCCACTGCAGGCGGTGCCGTGGTTCTGAGAGGCTGCTGTTAACTCTCCTCTCCTCTCCTCCCCCCCCTCCCCCCGCAGCGAAAGACGACGCGACTTTGTCGGGAAAACGAATGCAGTCGCTGTCCCTCAACAAGTAAAGGTGGCTGTGGGGAGAGGAGATCCGGGGCCAGCCCGCAGCCAGGACCTCGTTGTGCGCCCTGCCCTGTGCCCCGGCGCCACCACTGCAGCCCCTCACGGCTAGGAGTCCCCAGTGGACGGGGCCTCTTCTTCATCTTGGCACAGAAATCGTTTAGGGGGATGGTGGGGGGGCTGGGCGGGATCGGCTGCTATCTTCGTGACAAAGATGCAGGGAAGCATTGCTATGTAGCCATTGGAATGTTTTTGCTGTTTGGGGAGTTCAGAGCCTGGGGGAGGGGGTCACGGCGAGGTGGGGTCCGAGGAGTTTTTATTCCTGGGTAGATTGCATGGGAGGCGGCTGTGCGTAGGGCACTCCTACCAGTTTGAGACAGTCAACCCCAGACTGCCGCCTGGTGCTTGCTCACAGGAAGGGGCTGTCCTCTGAGGCCTGAGGGTCCTGGCTCCTCCCTGGCCAGTGTTCCAACAGGCCTTTCCCCTGCCCTGCCTTGCCCCTTGCCCACCGACCAGGATCCACTTTTAACCTGACCCCTCCATCATTTCAAGGAATTTGTTTACTGTGTGTCACCCAGATGAGACAAGCTCCGAAAATCCAACTTGTGTATCTGGCCGATTAAACTTGGCATTATCTTAACTCTCGCCACGTTTGTTGTTGGGCCCTGCAGGGGCTGCAGCCGCTCTCACACAGGGTCCCCTTCTTGAGCGTCTAGGCACATACCTAGCTTTGGTCCAGGGATGCAGGAAAGGTGCTGGGAGTGTCTGCAAGTACTGGCCTCTGCTGGCCTTTACCAAGTGGGGACCTGAGTCCAGAGGGCCCATGACCAGTCCAGTTTCACAGCCGCTCTCCCTGTGGGGCCTGAGTAGGGTCCTTCCGGGGAGTGCTGGAGGAAGCACCCCCAAAGCTGATGGAGTCAGAGCTGCCACCGCAGCCCCTAGAAATGAGGTTTCCCATTGGGTTTGATGCTTCTTTTTGGCAGTGAGCAAGGCTAAGCTGCCTGTACTGTGGGAACAACAGATGGACTGACAGACGGACAGGGCTGCAGCTGCCTTTATTACCTGGGCGTTAAGCAGTTCACTGCCAGCATAGTGGTGTGGGGGCATTCTTTACAACAGAAAGCATATTTCTTCAACAGACAAAAGCACCCCACCCCCACCCAGCTCCTGAGGGAGCACCCTAGGGACTTCAGCGAAGCGAGGGGCCTCCTGCCCAGCCTGCGCCTCCTCGGGTCATTTGATCTTGAGGTCCTTCAGGGCAGAGGCTAGGCTCTGGAAGTAGATGGGCAGGGTACGTTTCGGGGACCCACATCCATGACGCTCCACCACCACCCCCATCCCCTGCCAGGAGGGGCAAAGGCAGCCAGCCAGGGAGGACCTCACCTTGACGTCCCAGATGCTCATTCCACCATCCATGCCAGTTGTACAGAATTGTGCGCACTGGGCCTTCCCCCCGCTGAGCACTGAGATTTGGCTGCAGAGAGGATGCAGGCTTGCTTATCCCTGCCCATCTGCCCCCAGGGTCAGCCTCCAGGCCTGGAAGGTGGCCCACCTGCAGGTCCTGAAGGGCGCAGGAGGGTGCAGCAGCACTCCAGGAAGGGCGGAGGCTGTGTCCTGGACTGTGCAGGGCCAGCTCTCACAAGGGCCCGGAACTCCAGCCAGCTATCTAGAGCTCAGCCTGAACAAGCCCAGGCCGCCTGGTGCTGGTGAGGGAGTAGTGGGCTCCTAGCTTGAAGGTCAGTGGTTCAATGGGAAGATGAGGAGGCTGGCTGTTCCTGGGAAGATTTGGTTTCAGGCAACCCTTATAGCAGTGGTTCTCAACCTTCCTAATGCCGCGACCCTTTCACACAGTTGCTCATGTGGTGACAACCCCTCCAACCATAACATTATTTTCGTTGCTACTTCATCACTTTTATTTTGCTACTGTTATGAATCAGGCGACCCCTGTGAAAGGGTCGTTTAACCCACAGGTTGAGAACTGCTGCTTTATAGGGTCAGAACCAAATAAATGATGGGAGTGGGTTGGCTTTGTGGAGGCTCTGGGCTGGGTGAGCCTCGCTTCTTTCTCCTCTCACTTCAAGGGCACCCCTGCCCCATGCAGAGCCCCTCCAGCCCGCACCGGGGCCCCACGCAGAGACTGACTGCCCCACTCCCACCTGGCACTCTAGAGACCAAGGGCAGTGGGTGGGCCAATGTTGGGATGAGGCCCCCCTCCCCCTGACTCACCTGACACTGTTCTTGTGCACTGAATCGATCCCAGCACCTGAGACGGCACCACCCTCTGTGCTGGCCTTCTTGTCCAGGTTCTGGAAGCGCTCTCGGGCCGTTAGGCCACGCTGGGAGCTCTGCTTGGGCACGTCCAGCCGTCCACCGAAGCTCAGAGTCCCTGCTGCACTGTCGTAGGTGAACAGCACCGGGAAGCAGTCGTGGCCCTGTGGCAGGACAGGTGCCATTAGGGCTCAGACAGGCAGAGGGGTTCCAGCCCCCAGGGGGCAGATGAGGGGTACCGATGGATGAAGAAGAGTCAGAGTCTGGTTGAAAAAGGGTGTGGACTATCCGGGATTCCCCTGTGGGCCCAGGCGCCTTCAAGCCCTCCCTACCTATCTCCACCTGTTCTAGAACATCCTCAGGTGGGCACTCCTTCGGCAAAGGGACACCCCCAGTGTTTGCTGACAGGTGAAAACGGACTGAGTAGCTCTGTGAGCAGGAGGGAGGGATGGGAGTTGCCAGTGATGATCACCCCAAATTTCCAGGCCCCCTTTCTGGGCACGGGTACAACTACACCCTTCTCCTCCTCCCTCTGAGTTCACATGCCTGGACGCATCCGTTCAGGCCAGTAGTGGGTAAGCAGCAATGTGGGCGATAAGGCTGCCTGCAGCCCTGGCCACAGAGGGCGAGCTGGAAAGTGGGCTGCTTTTACCGTGGCAGGAGTCAGCATGGGTTCTCAAAGAACTGCGTGGATGGATAGGGTGGGGTGGCGATGTCAGTGGGTGACTGGCAGGAAAGGGCCAGCAGAGGATGAACAGGTGAGGAGCTTCATGCATATCCGTCCAGCTCCCTTCACTGACCATGGGCCCCACTGTCCCCTTACCGCTGCCACCAGACTGTTCTCTGTGATGAAGGTGACGGCCAGCAGAGGCAGTGTTTCAGAGGCCAGGGTAGCGACGCTGTGGGGAAAGAGACATCCCTTAGTCTACCACTCCGGCTTGATGGTCCCTCCCCTGCCCACCTGAGAGGCCTCCACTCACGCCATCTTCTTGTCGGCATTGGCCAGGCACACGGTGCTGTCGTGGCTGACCCAGGCCACTCGGCTCCCACTTGCTGAGAAGCAGACGCCATGCACCCAGCCACAGCTGCTGCTGGACTCAAACATCAGCTCCCCAAAGGGCATCTTGGAGCCCCACGGGGTGGGTGCCGGCCGCTCCTCCACCTCCTTAATGTAGGCGGAGAAAATCCTGTGGAGAGAGGCGGCTGAGTCTGGTGAGGCAGCACAGAGCACTGCACTGGGAGTCACAGCCCCCTCTGTGCAAGGGGGCAGTGTGGAGTGTCTCCCAGCTCAGTCCTGGGGTCTCACTTGAGGGCTGGCCACTGGCAGCCTGCATGGTCCCCTGGGGGCGTCAGGGCTGTAATGCTGACCCTTGCCTTCCAGAGCAATCCTCCATCAGGCACAGCACCCACCAGCCAACTTCAGAGGGCCCTTTTCTGTGCTCAGGGTCTCTGAGGGGGCTGCTGGTACCTGATGCTAGCCTGTTGCCCAGGTGGAGATCCAAGTACCCAGAGGTGTCCCCCATCTGCCGGCTGCTAGGAGCCTGACAGTCCTTGGGATGTATTTGGTGGTTGAAAGGGACTCAATAGGTGCCCAGGTGACTAACAGCTGGCAACTGGAGGCTCCACATTGACGAATAGCCATTCACCCTTGAGTATAAAATACGAGATAGCTTCAAACAAGGCAAGAGAGGAGGGCCTGAGAAGGGACATTTCTGCAACACGAGTTCGTCCTGCTAAGACTGCCCCGTGGGCTGGAGACAAGACTCGAAGATGGTCCCTCTCTCAAACACAGGGCCAGAGCCAGAGGCCCTGCTCTCTCGCTCCTACCGAGCTGGTGTGGAAGGCAGGATTTGGGGCTCCCAAGACGGTTCCCCCCCACCCTCCGCCCTGCCGCCCCTGTGGTGGTGTCAGCATGCCACAAGCCTCACCGGCACTTAAAGTCGCAGGAGCCGGCAGCCAGGAGCACATTGTTGGGGTGCCAGTCCAGGCTGAGGACGGTGGAGCGGATGGGCTTCTTGATGTGTTTGCACACCCACCTGGATACAGGGGTGGGGTGGGGACATACACAGGTGGGTATCCTCAATGCCCAGGGCCCCGCAGACCACCCATGGCCCACTCCCTAGCCTGTGCTGGGTCCCCCTTGTGGGTGGGAACTACCCTTTTGTCTCCCTTGGAATCCCTGGCTGGTGTTAACTGGTTCATGTCCATGCCAGGGTGCCTTGCTAGAAAGGCCTGGCATTCTACCTGGGGCAGATCAGCCATGGGAAACCCTGGGATGTAGTTCTCTGACACATGTCGACCCCAAGGCAACAGATTTACTGTTTGGCTCCTTTTAAGCCTCAAGGCAAGTGGGCACAAATGACCACTGACTAGGTCACACAGCTACGAAACTGGCTATGCTGGATTTGAACACAGGTCTCACTCTGACCTTAGGGACATGGAGGAGAGGGGCCCTGGAGTCAGGCCGAGCCTTGGGCAGTGACTTTGCCTTGGCCTCAGTGCACATGGCTGTGAGGTCCACAAGTGTGGGGCCTGACGGCCATGGTGGAAGGACCCTCTGGACCTGCAGAAGTCCCCTCAACTCATGAGGCTCAGTGTAGACAGAGCCCCTTCGGAGCATGTGACCAGGATTCCTGGGTCACTCTGGCTCCTACCCACTTGGTCTGCAGTCCTAGGCTTGGCTGGCCCCACACCCTCCTGGCCCGGTACCCACCAGTCATTCTCCTGCTCGAAGTAGCAGATGGAGATGACTCGGGAGCCACTGCCAACAGCAAACTTGTTTTCCAGGGGTGCCCAGCGCACACAGCGAGCAGCCCGGTTGATGCGCAAGATGACCAGCGTGGGCTTCCACACGCGCCCCTTCAGCGTCCACACGTAGGCGTTTCGGTCTGTGCCGCAGGTCACGATGCGGTTACTCTCAGGGGCCCAGTCGATGCCTGCAGCGGGAGTGAGGGGCATGCCAGTCTGAAGCCACCCAGCCAGTGGCAGCTCCCTGGCAGCCACGTGGAGGGGTTGGGGAACAGAGAGACCCCAATCTGCACAGCAAGTACAGGGGTGAGCTTGGGCTATGTGGATACCAAACCAGATCCTCTGCTGTCGAGTCAGTGCTGGCTCGAGAGCCAGACTGTAGGACAGAGAACTGCCCCTGTGAGTTTCTGAGACTAAATCTGCAGAGGCAGACTGTCACCTCCTCCTCCCGGGAGTAGAGGGCTTGTACTACCCACTCTCTGGTGCATGGCAAAGTGCTGGAGGGCAGAGCCAGGAGACAGTGTCGAACAGGCGTCCCTGAGGTGTCCTGCTGCTGGATCAAGCTACCTCGAAGCCCATCAACCTCAGATTCCCAGGCACCTGGAGCCCACGCACGCCCTGGATGACTGAAGCCAGTGTGAATCACAGAGATGTGACTTGCAACCCAAACCACGCACCCTACTGCAGTGAGTGTGCAGTGGCCCAGCTCAGTCCTGGGTTTCTGTCCGCCCCTCCCCAGGGGCCCTCAGACCCACCTGTCACCTGCCCGTTGTGCTCCTTGAGCTCGTGCACCTTGGTCCACTTGGTCCCGCTCTTCTCGTAGATGTGCACCTCGTGGTTGTTGGGGCAGATGGCGATCTCTGTAGGGGGAGGGCTCAGGACCAGGCCCCCAAGTTCACACCCCACTCTGCCTGGATGCCCACCCCAAGACAGCACCTCATCCTGAACCACGGTGTTCTTCCGTGCTGCACAGGAGCCCTTCCGTGCCCCACCCTACCTTTCCCTCCCTTGCCCCCAACTTCAGCCAGTGCCACCCCAAGCCCACCCAGCTCAGTGTCCCTCCCCCGGCTGCCTTTCTATCTCTGCAAATGTCACCACCTCCACGGGCCTCTGGCCTTTTTACGTCAGCAGCTCCCGTGACCTCCCCTTGCCCTGCGGGCTCTGGAGTTCACAGTGTAGCACTGCAGGTTTATGTCGGTGTCCTGACTACCCCCCATCAGTCAGGGGTGCATATGGGGCAGAGTGCACACCGCTGCACTCACACTGCACCTTCACACACACACACACACACACAGCCACACTTATACCCCCACTGCCATGTTCACACCTCCACATGTCCACCTGCACCCCATCCCATTCACACCTCCGAGCCACTGCACCTGCTGCTCCTGTTCCTCCAGGCCCGGGGCCCCGGGGTGTCCTTCCACCTTTCATACACAACACAGGCCAGAGGCTCCCAAGCTGGACCCAAGGTGCAGGAGAGGGCCAGCCAGCCCTCATGGGGCCCTGCAGACCCACCCACCACTCACAGGCAGTGGCCCAGAGGTGGTCTTCTAGGACACACACAGACACACACACACACACACACACACGCCAGCAGACACTCACGGGAGCGGTCCTTGTTCCAGGCATGGCAGCTGATGGGCTCCACCAGGAAGCTGTGGTAAGCCATGGCTCTCCCCCTGTGCCGAGAGAGGGGGTCCAGGTCACCCACCCTGCTCCACAGGATGTCTCAGGAATAGGGGGTGCCCTGGGGAGATGGGGGGGCAGGCACGGGGGTACAGGAGCTGCAGGTGAAGACACGATTGAGTGGGGTGAGATGAATGTGGCTAGGACCCTAGCCCAGCAGTCCTGTCACTCACCACAGGTGGAAACCAACCCCCCTGCAGGAGATGAACCAATGCCAATAAACCACCTACAGAGGCACCATCCAGCCCCAGAGCCCATCTCCCCTGCCCACTCTATATGCTGAGGTGCAGTGCGGAGGGGATGGCTGTTCAGGGGCTGTGTCTGAGGGCACAGATGAACAGACATCCTGAAAACCTACTTGCTGCCTTGCGGCCAACGTGCTGCAGCTGCCTCGGGCCTGAGTGGAAGTGGTCATGGAAGGACCCACCCCAAGCCCCTTGCCACCAAGCCAATCCCAACTCACAGGACGGCCCAAAGGGCTTCTGAAACTATACACCTTCACAGACCCCATCTTTCCCCCCAGGAGCGGCCTAGAGGCTCAGGCCGCCAACCTTGGGGCTACCAGCATCCCAACACTGGACCCACTGTGCCATCCGGACTAGGCCACAGCCTGTGCATGCGAGTCCCTTCCCCAGCTACACCAGCCTCCTGCCTCAGCCCTCTCTGGCCCTTCCCCCAGCCTCAGCCCACGTCCCCAGATGCCTCCTGGCTCTGGGCCTCCCTGGGGTCATAGTGACTCCTAGCGGCGACCCTGCATGCAGGAGAATGAAGCACTGCCTGGTCCCGTGCCACCCTCACTGTTCTGGTGCGGAGCCCAACGATGCATCACTGCTGGCGTCCAAATGCCACCACCTCTAGGAGGCCTTTCCTGACCACTCAATTTGAGACTGCAGCTGACTCCCTTCCTGCTCCCTCTGATCTGCTACCAGACACACAGGAAAACCAGTACTGGCTGGCACCCGACGGGAGGAGACGGCCTTGATTTTCAGGGTCTCATTTTTGTCACTGACAGGGTGCAGTCTCACCACTTCCCCATCGTTTGTTCTTGTGGAAAATATCTTCCTCAGACAGGTTTCCACCTGAGACAGTGCCTGGCTTTTGCGGGTCTCACTATGCGGGTAGACCTCAGAGGGATTGTAGGCTCCCTCGGTCTCAGACCAACGGAGTGAAGCAGAAGATGGTCATGAAGTGAGCCAGGCACACACCTTGGTTTCCTGGTGCACACAAGAGCAGCCTTGGTGGCACAGTGGTTACGAGTTGGGCTGCTAACTTCAAGGTCAGCAGTTAGAACCCACCCATCACTCGGGGAAAGAGGGCTTTCTACTCCCGTAAAGAGCTCCAGTCTTGGAAACTCACAGGGGTAGTTCTATCCTGCCCTACAGGGCCGCTATGAGTTGGCATCAACTCATTAGTGAGTTTGGGTTTGGGGGGCATAGTGGTTACATGTTGGGCCGCTAACCTCAAGGTCAGCAGTTTGAAACCACCAGCCGCACCATAGAAGAAAGTAGTAGTAGAAACTTCCTACTACTGTGGAGAGTTACAGATTCAGAAACCCATAGGGGCAGTTCTGCCTTGTCCTTCAGGGTCGCTAGGAGCCAGAACTGACTCAATGGCAGCGAGTTGGGTGTTTGGGCGCTGGGATGTTGTCTGACATGAATGAGAGCATTCTGCAGACGTTTGCAATGTCACGAGAAGGGCTGAAAGGGGAGGCAGAGAGTGCTGTGAGATAAGTGAGCTTGGTGCAGGTGGCCAGAGAGCCTACGGTGTGAACCTGCGTGAAGGGGGAATGCTTCATCCACAGCAGGGAGACGAGAGCACAGGTGGGGAGAGGAGGGTAAATTATGGGGGAGTTTGCTAAGTCCCTTAAAACTGTTTACTACAACATGGATGATCTAAATGTAAATCCTCACATAACGCATGATTTAAATAAAACAGTGAACAACAGCAGTGAGGTGTACCCGGATGAGAATGGATTCAGGAATTCCCCTGTTCTCGTCTTCTCCTGCTGACCGAATGTCGGAGGCCACAGACGTTTTGGACCTGTCTAGTTCCTCTCGCGAGGAGTGAGTGACGTCTTGGACTGCCAATCACAAGGTCCGCAGTTCGAAACCACAAGCTGCTCCTCCAGAGGAAGATGAGGCTTTCTAAAAGCTCCCATAAAGAATTACAGTCTCAAAAACCCAGAGGGACAAGTCTCTGCCCTGTAGGGTCGCTATGAGTTGGGGTTGACTCCGTGGCTGTGAATTTCAGTTTTGTTTGAGTCTGTATCCCCACCACCTACAGGTACGGTCTACATTGTGTGTTCAATAAATAATGAGCAGGTTCCTTTACTGCCATTAACACTCAGCAGAGGAAATCGCCAAGTATGAAAACAAAGAAAAAGCAGACCACCTCATGTTTCTTGCATGGGCCACAATGGTGAAGCCCTATCATAAGCATCTTGGTAAGGACTGAATTGGGGTACTGAGGTTGGGACCCCTGGTACTTGACGAGCGTGAACGAGGATCTTGAAGTCATTTTTTTAATGGTATTGAACTGAAGGAGCCTTGGGGTGTAATAGGTTACTCGTTGGGTTGCTAACAGCAAGGTCAGCAGTTCAAACCCATGATCTGCTCTGAAGGAGAAAGATGAGGCGTTACTGCTCCAGTAAAGAGTTACGGTCTCAGAAATACCCAATGGGGGCACTATTGGCAGCGAGTAGAATTTAAGGCCAGACTGGAGCACAGAGGGCCTGGATATGAGGGTCATCCTTGTAAAAGAGGAGCGACATAGAGGGAGGGGGGCCAAGGGGCTGGGCATTTTCTGTTGCCTCTGCACGCCTGCCGGGGGCTGCTTGAAGCTGCGAGAGCTGAGGAAAGTCCTCTTGCGGATGACCAACCCTGTGAGAGACACCCTCATGTCAGCCCTTGGTTCTCAGGAGCAGCGAGGAGCCCGGTTTGTTACAAGTGTCACTGCTTTCCCACCAGCCCTGGGCCTGGAGACAAGCCCTCCAGTCAGCCACCTTGCTCAGTCACACAGCCATCAGCTGAGGGGAGCACTGGACTGGAGCAAGTCAGAGCCCTGAACACGGAGCAGTTGGCTGCCACCATGGTCCCCCTCAACAGATGCTGAAGGAGCCCTGGGATCCCTCCCCTCCCCCACCAGGATCTCCACCTACTGAGCTCAAGCCTGGAGAAGGTATGGAGGGCCGTGAGCCAGAGTTCCAGGTCACCACCCAAACCATGCAGGGCTTGATTTTAAGACCAGCATCACCCTGGCTGGTGGGCCCCTGCTCACCCTGGACCCAGATCACCTCCAGCAGGAAGTCTTGGGAGTCACACACACACATGCAGGCACGCATGCACACATACCAGGCACCTGTGCAGGTACAGGGGCAGGGCCACGCTTGCTTCCCCAGAGCTTAGAACAGGGCCTGCCTTTGCTAAGAAAGGAAAAGCGACCCCAAGTCGACTGCTCGCCCCCAAGTACATGTCACCCTTACAGGCGTGTACGCTGTCCTCACCACAGCTTCCTCCCTGAGCCTCTGTCCTTAAAAGGCCTGTCTGTGTACCACCAAAACTCCGGAAGTGCTGCCTCACCCGGCCCCATCAGCAGCCCGGGGTTTCCCCTGAGCACTTTGGTGTACCCAGGCTGTGCCAGCGATGTGCCACTTGGGTGGGAGGCCATCACTGGAGTGGGATGTGTCACTCCCACCTGAGGACCGAGCT
This sequence comes from Tenrec ecaudatus, assembly GCF_050624435.1. Taxonomy (NCBI): domain Eukaryota; kingdom Metazoa; phylum Chordata; class Mammalia; order Afrosoricida; family Tenrecidae; genus Tenrec; species Tenrec ecaudatus. Next base: position 136,347,429 of record NC_134541.1, read on the forward strand.
GTGTTTGTCCATCCCAGGTCATGAGGGGCCAGGGAGGAGCCGGAAGCCTATTCCCTTGATCTTAGCCAAAAGGCCGAGAAGCGATTGGAAGCCCATTCCCAAGCCCAAGCCTGGGTCCTCTGGCGCCCAACCGGGACCACCGTGCTCACCCCCAGGTTGTCCTGAAGGAAGAGGTCCTCTACTTCCCAAGTCCCAACTGTCAGACATACTAGGTGTCTCCCAGGGCACGTCTGCCCCTGCGGGGTTTTGGTGAGTGACCAGCCATGGGGGCACACAAGTCTGTCACATAAGGCTCTTGAGTGGTGGGCTGGGAAGACAGAGTGGCTGGGTCTGCCCAGGGGAATGGCATGGAGGAGACTTGGGAAGCCCTGACCACTGACTGCCCAGATGGAAGGCTGTCAGGTGGGGGAGGGCGGGCTGGTATGACAGGAGAGGGAGAGGTTGAGACTTAGCTCTATCAGTCAATCACACTTTAGCATGAACTGAGACAGAAATGCTTCCTAAGCCACTAACACTCCTTAAAAGGGGTAGAGAGGGCTGGGGGCGGGCAGGTAAGAGTAAGACGCATGTCTCCTTTTTTTTAACTTCCTCAAAGTAACTGAAACCAGCAGGCCTCAGTGATGATGCCCCACCCCCCAGACATTACAAATGAGGAAGCAGCCTTTTTAGGACTACCAACAGGGCTGGGGTCTAGTTACCCCAGGACCAATTAAGAGCCACTTGGGATGGCTTTGCCCAAGTGTGAAGACAACCCCGTCAGGTTTTTACTTGTCACTGCTGCCCGCCTAGCAGGTTGGCAGTAGGGACCTATTTGACTGTTGAGGATGAGAGAGCCAGGGTCCTGGGGCAGTCTTGGGACTAGAAGTTCACGGCCAGCACTCTGGCCCCATCACCCTGAGCCCCAGTGGGGCTGGAGGAGTGAGGACCTGGCCCTCTACAAGCTCCTCCCCACACCTTGCACTGGCTAGCGCAGACGAGCTTACGAGCTTGGGGTCAGGAGCTTTCTGTAGCCCCGGCAGCACCTCAGGGGTTAAGCACTCCTCTGCTAGCTGAAAGGTTTGAGGATTGAATCCGTCCAGTGGCTCAGAGAGACGTGAGGCCAGTTTGTGCAGCCCAGTCCAATAAGGGTCTAAGGTCACTACAGTTTGGAGTAGTGTTTGGGGGGAGGTGGGATGGGGGTGGTTGGCAGTCCTTCTCCTGAGTCTGGCACATTAGGAATGGGCTGGGGAGCAGCCAGGGCTCGAGTGGGAGGTGTAGGTGGTTGTGCTTCTTCAGAGTTCCCTGCAGGTGGTTGGAAGGGGACCTGGCTCATGCCACTGTACCCAAGACCACTCAGGCTGCATGAGTCATGATTGCCTTGGGGATGTTCTAGAGGATTCTGTAAATGTCTATTGGGAGTTTGTCTTCCAATCCCCACTGCCCCTCCCCACCTCCTTAGAAATGATGAGGATCAAACCCAGGGTTGGAAAACCTCGGAACCCTCTAGGCTGGTGGGTCCCCTCCGAGATTCAGCTCCCCTCTAAAGCAAGTCAGGCCGAGACTGCACCAGCCAGAAGACCGCCGCCTTTTCCTCCTTAGACTCGAAAACCTCACTGCCATCCAGTTGATTCCAACAGAGGCCAGGGTAGAACTCCCCATGGGTTTCAAAAATGTTACTGTTTATGGGGGTGGAAAGCCTCATCTTTCCCCCAAGGGGTGGCTGGTGGTTTCAAAAAGGCTGACTTTGCAGTCGGCAGCCCAACATGTGACCCCCTGTACCACCAGGGCGGCTTCCTTTTTAGATTCAAATTCTGATGCTCTGATGGCTGTTTGGCTGCACTTGGCTAAGGCTTCTCCCCCCCACCCCCCACGTCTGTATCCAGGACAGGCCGGGTTGACCATGGCACAGGCTAGGCTAGACATCTTTGATTTTTCCGGCTATCTGAAGCGGCAGCAAGCAGGAGCAAGCAGCCTGGAGCTAGGACCCAGGATCTCCTGGCACTGGGGAAATCCCCACCCGGCTCAGAGTTTGCAGGGAGCTGCCAGCAAACCGTTTTAAACTTTTTTTGCGAAGCAGTTACTCAACTTCCTGTTGTGTGTAGGAGTTGCTGGGTGTGGAGGGGCCCTGTCACCCACACCACAGACCAGCCAAGTGCTCCTCCCCAAGCCAGCACACTGGAAGCCCTTCTCCAAGCCAGGCCCAGTTACAGCAGTCCCGACATAGCCAAACGCCCAAAACTCAGTGCTGGCAGGGTTGTGGGGAAATGCTCACTCGGTTCTAAAGAGCCTGCGGGGAGCCCTCAATTCAACAACCATGCCAACAGGGCAGAGGTGGGAGAACCAAAGCTTAACACTTTGGACATGCCAATCCATTGTGGTGCTCGGATAAAAAAAAACAACAGCCGAGCTTTTTAAAAAAAAATTTTGTTTTTAAAACAAACATGTCCATAACAGTGCTCTTTCTCATGGGGACTGGGTGGAAAAATCCAGAGGCTGACTATGAAAAAGAGTGAACTGTGATATTCATGGGTTGGGAGGCTGTTGAGCTTTCTGAAGAGCCGGGTAGTACAGTGGGGACACACTGCTACTGACTGGGAAGCCAGCACTCAAACCCATCCCCCAAACATCCAGGCTTTCCATCCTCATCCCAGCAACCCCCCCTGCCTGTAGGGTCTGCATGAGTCAGAACTGGCTCCATGGCAGGGAGTTTAGTTTTTAGGTTGGGGGCCCTCCCACACACACCCCACATTTGACAAGGGTGTTCAATTTCTTCAAATTTCTACACCTGTTCTCTCTTTTACCCCCTAAAGCTGGCCTGCGAAGAAAAGATGTAAAAATAAAAACAACAAGCTTTCACTTTGTACAGAGGAAACTGAGGCCCAGACAGGCAGTGACTCACAGTTATGCCTGAGGCCAACTAGCAGAGGCCAGAGGGCAGGCCTCAATCCTGCACCGGCACATTCCTTCCAGAGCCTAGCCCTGGCCCTGAGTGCCTCATACACGGTTCCATTAGAGCCTCACAACTTGATTATGCCCATTTCCCAGATATGGCAAGTTGAGGCCTAGGGAGGCCAGGTTTCTTGCTGGAAGAAGCCAGCCCTCTCAGGAGGTCCCTTTAGGTGGGCGCTGCTCTTAGACCGCCCGCCTGGGAGGCAGGCGGAGCCTGGGGCCAGCTCAGCACCCAGCCCGAAGCTTGTTCCTGGAGCCTGCTCTAGCCCAGGGAAGGGAGGGACCGTTCGTTCAGAAGCGCCAGTCGCGGGACCCTTGGGGAGCCCTCCAGGACGGGGGCGGAGGTGGCTGGGGGCCACGGGCGGGGCGGGGGCGCCAGCTCATTTCCCGGCGAGCGACCCGGAAGGCTCGAGATGGAGGGGAAGTGGTTGGGCGTGGGCCGGCCGCCCCAAGTAAAAGGGCCCCCCTTCCGCGGCTGGCCCAGCCAGGGGTCCCAGGAGCCTTGTGCGCCCCTGCCCAACCCTGTGTCTCCCTTCTCCAGAGCCCTCCGACTGGTCACCTCGGGGTGCTCCAGGAGTCTCACTTCTCCACCCGAACCTTCAGATGGCATCCCCCTACCTCTGCGCCCCCTCCCTCCCAGGTCCCCTCGCTCCTCCCTTCGAGAGTCCCTCCGCCCCGTAAATCCAGAGCACCTCTCCCTGGTCCCAAAGCCCCTTCACCCCCGGGCAACATCCCTGCCTCCTGGGGGCTCCTGGTCCTGCCCCTCCTGCCTAGGGGTTCCCCTGCTCTCCAGGGGTCCCCGTGCCCCTCTCTGGGGACACCCTGCATCCAGTCACCTCTGGGCGTTCCTAGGGTGTCTCCTCCGGCCGGAGCCTCTAGATCTCCAGGCAGCCCGCCCCAGTCTTTTGAGGGCGATCCTTGCCCTGCCTCTAGTCTCAGTCCTCCAGTGGCGCGCCCCGGCCTCCCCTAGCTCCGAACCCTCACCTGCGGGTCCCCTGGCCGCGGACTCTGGGCAGTCGACGCGCCGAGCCGGTCTGGGCCCCCGCAAGCCGCCGCGGCCACTTCCTTGTGGGAGGGGGCGGGGTCCAGGGCGGGGCTCTCCCCTGGACCCGCCCACCCCTCGGGCGCGGGCACCTGGGGCCCACCCCGTCTTGGGGCGTCCGGGTCCTGAGGCGCAGGGGACCGTCCGCAATCGTCCCTGGGCAGCAGCTGGTCCGGAATCTGGGGGGTGGCGGAGTGCACGTACCCCTAGCCTAGCCCCCCAGAGCTGCGGCCTCCGAGCCCGGACGGTGGGCACGGCGGGCTCTGTGCGCCGCTCGAAACCTGTGCTTCCAGAAGGGACAGCCCTTTTCTGCTCCGACCCTGGTGCAAGGAGGCCCCTGCTGGCGCGGTCAGCACAGCCTGGCCGCCTCCTCTGCCGGAGTCCTCGCCACACATCGGTGTGCTGGCCCCAGGTGGGGCGCGCGCTCTTGTAACAGGCTCCGCGCTCAGAGCTAACTACCTGCCGACCTTTAACTTTGGGTCCGGGGGTGGGGTGGGGGACGTGGGAGACAGCATGTCCTTTCAGGATTCTGAATTTCGGGTCATCACGACCCCCTTCTCAATAGTGGCCAGGAGGCTGGACAGGTGGAGACGGCTTTGGCGAAAACACTGCTGCACTGCCCTCAGACGACTCCTTAATGGGTGCAGCTGCGCAGGCGCAGAGTAATTAATCCTCAACAGATTTTGTAGCGTCAGTGGTCGCTATAGTCCGAATTGACTGGTGGCAATGAAGTTTGGTTGGAGTTTTGGGGAGTCCTCTGGAACCCAAAGAGACCCAGAGGAGCTACCTGGGATCCCCATCTCGCTGTTCTTGCAGCCTGGAAAGTTTCAAATAAACTGGGTTTCATGGCCGGTAGTAGTGCTCCTGCCCCCAGCAGGAACCACTCAGCATTACACTGCCCTCCTTTCTCTGGCTTCCGGTCTACTCATCCCTAGGAAACAGACCCTACAGGCTGACCCAACCAACCCCATCAGCATCTGTTCCTGGATTTGTGACCTAAGGTGACTCAATCAACCCTTATGAGGGATGATGGAGACCCACGTGGTGTGAACCTGAACCCTCCTGTGGAGCAGAGTGGAGCCCTGGCGTCCTAAGGGGTTATGCCTTGGGCTACTAACCACAAGGTCAGTAGTTCAAAACCACCAGCTGCTCTGAGGGAAACAGATGAAGCTTTCTACTTCCCAAAAGAGTCAGTCCTAGAAACCCACAGGGCCCCTAATAAAATGTAAAAAAAGAAAAGAAGAAAAATGATTAGGGCAAAGAATGTACGGATGTGCTTTATACAATTGATGTATGTATATGTATGGATTGAGATAAGAGTTGTATGAGCCCCTAATCAAATGTTTAATAAAAAAAAAAGAAGAAACCCACAGGGCCAGTTCTACCCTGTCCTAAAAGGGTCACTACAAGTTGGAATTGACTTGATGACAATGTTTGTTTTGAATGGCACAGCAGCCCCAGGACAGCTGGCCCACAGAGAAAGCTGGATTGGGAGTGGACAATGTCTGAGAAGAGATGACCATAGCCATGGGCAGCCTGCAACTGGCCAGCCTCAAGCCCAGCCTGCTATTTCAGGACTTAGACCCTCAAACCACACATCCGCTTTCTTTTCAAGCTGGCTGGAGTTTTTGTTACCCATCAGCTTGGGGGGCACCCCTTTTCCTAACTGGGAAAACGGAATAGAGAAAGCCTGGTCTGATGACAGGAGGGCTCCTAAGTGCCGGGCCAGCAAAGCCCTGTTGGTCTTATTGGCAGCCACTCTCCCAGGTGCCTGGAACAGAGTCTGGGGGCACGCAGCCCACATCCTGGAGTGGTGAGTGAACGAATCACCGTGTGAACAAATGGTGTCAGTCATCAGAATCCATTCCTGATTCTGCCGTTTCACTCAGGCAAGTCCTGCCACTCCCAGTGCCTGTTTCTCCAACTGTGGATTGAGGCTTACTCTTAACAAACTGCCCCACCTCCCAGGCCGGCAGACATGGTGGGGAGAGGGGTGGATGGAAGATGGCCAGAGGCTGGAGGCATTACTGAAATGGCTCCCCCAGGGACCGTCTTATAGCTTGTGAGTGGATGGGGGCTCGGGCGTGGAGGGGTGCCATATGGAGTTCCCAGAACAGCTTGGAGAGCTTCCTGCCTCTTCCTAGACACCGTGTCACATGGGCCTGCGCTATACTCCCTCCCTCGTTCGCTGGGAGCTTGCCAACTCTCTCTGGTTGCCAGCAATTCCACCCACACCTGACAATGACCTCCTAGCATAGTGGACTGGAGACAGGTGATCCCTCACTGTCAAGTCTGTCTCGTGGAGACCCTACAGGAGCTGTTAGCTTTTTAAGACATGGCCGCCTGCTTCCTTGAAGATGATAATCTTGGAAAGCCTCAGGAGCAGTTCTGCTTTGTCTCAAGGGTTGCGGGTAATCTGTACGGAGACGGGGTTCTCTCCCATGGAGTGCCTGGTGGATTTGAACAGCCCACCTTGGGTTGGCAGCTGATTACTTAACCACTGTGCCAGCCCCACCAGAACCCACTGCTATCAAATTGGTTCTAGCAAGCCTGTAGGATGGAGTAGAGCTGCTCCACAGGGGCCCCAGGGTGTATATCTTTATGGGAGTAGACTGCTTCATCTCCCATGCGGCTGCTGGTGGGTTTGAGCTGCTGTGTTGGGTGTGATGTCTCCAGGTTGCCAACGATCCTCCCAGCACAGGCATCATACTCTCCTGCTTACAGGGCAGAGGTCCAGGTCCAGCTCCCGAGGCTATAAGGGAGCCGGAACCAGGGAGGACAATTTCTTGGGAGCACTAAGTCTCAGTAAAATGGAATCGATAATGGCATTTCCCCAAGAATGTTTTGTAGCCATTTATCTCATGGTTAAAACAGGGCCATGTGCTTGACCCTGAATGGACCCCCTGAGAGAACTGTGCACAGGAACCAAGAGGGGCACCCAAGCCGCTTCCCAAGGCCACGTGCAAGGTGGCCCAAGCTTCTGACACCAGGTGGCTACCTCTCCATGTCACTTCAGTCAAGGAATCCAGGTCTGTACCAAACCCCACCAATTACTGTCAGCAGATGGTCACTCCCTTCAATTCCAATGACTCGCCCTGCTCCTGAGCCCACTGCCTCCACTCACCCAGCAGGCGAGGTGAGAGCCAGGCCGGACTGACTTGTCAGTTCCCTCTCTGGGTGTGTCTGGTCTGCATACTGTAAGACCTACATGACACCGTCTCCCCCATCCCTGCGTGCACCTTGGCTCCCTCTGCAGCGTTTGCCGGCTTGGCAGAAGCAGCCTAACTGACAATGTTCAATGAATGGCTCCTTTGGCAAAAGACTGTACTAGAACCACTGCCTGGGATTCTGGCTCACAAGATCCCTTGCACATCAGAGCACTCTGCTCACAGGGCTTTCGATGGCTGAGCTGTGATGGAGGGCGCCGGGCCTTTCTTCTAAGGTGCCTCGGGTGGCCTTGAACCTCCAACTTTGCAGTGAGCAGCTGAGCTTGTCACTGTGAGAATCTAAGCTGAGGAACAGTTTGGCTTTCTCTAAAGCAGAAATGCAGTTTGGTTCCCCAACGACGGTGAAGTTTACAACCAAACCCAAAGCAGACCCGCTGCTAGGGTGGATTAGGGCCCCAGCTGCCCTGCAGGGTGGAGAACCGAATCCTTCCGGGAGCAGACAGCAGCCCATCCTCCCGTAGAGTAGTTGGCGGGTCTGCAAGGCCAATCTTGTGGTCAGTCAGTCGCCCAGCGCTTACCCACGGTGCCATCTGGGCTCTTTATGACCACTGACTGTATCTTCCTATTCAAAATGGAACCAGTGTAAAGAAACAACACCACATTCACATTCAGGTTTATTAATTTCATACTCTAGCAGACGCTCTGCACACCTTACCCCCTCCCCTAAGTAACGACTTTCCCATATAAATGCTATGAAGAGAAGCAGCTTTGGTCAGGAGTGGAAGCAGCCAAAAACACAACAAAAACCACTGCTGCTGTGAACAAACACACACGCACCAGTTCCACCAGTTAGATTCAAGCACAATCCTGCACACAGTATTTTCATGTTTTCAGTGTTTCTGAGACGGGGCGAGGAGGCTGAAGGTCAAGGCTGGTCCTGCTAGATCAATCCTGAGGGTGTGCTCAGCTTCACATTATCCGGAGGCCTTGGATGGAAGACTCTAAGGTCTTAAAAGAGGAAACAGACATAGATCATTGCTGAGGAATGCTAACCTGTGGGCCTTCTTAAGTCAGCACTGGACAATACACACCCCACCCCACCCCACCTCACTCCTAGTGCTGCTTGGCTGAGGACTCACATAACCCGACACCGCCCCCGTGACAGGCTGTCCTGGACTCAGGCCCTGCTGCCCCAGACCTGTGGGCTCCTCGTCCATCACCCAGTCCCCAGGGATCCTGCCATGCTCTGCAGACTGAGCAGGACTCTTACTTGATTACCTGACCTGTGGATTTTGAACTTGCCAGCCACCATAATCATGTGAAGCAGTTCTTAAAAAACACATATCCCCACACACACAGACACACACCTTATCTTATCTTACCAGCTGTATTTCTCTAGATAACCTTAAGGTATCCTAACTTCCTCCATGTGAAAACAAAAGGCTCTTCTCTTCTGGGGCTTCACCCAACCCCCCACACCCGCTGCGCCCATGCTCCCCCCTCCCCACACACCCTGCACCAGCTATAGAGCTCTTTTCTACCAGATAAGGCCCTGGCTTCTTCTCCTTCACCTCGGTCTCCTGGCGCCACTGCTATGCTAGGTACCCATCAGGCACTGCACTCAACCCATCGTGGCCCTCGGGCAGAACAGAACCAGCCCACAGGGCTTTCTGAGAGCATAATTTTTCACAAGAGCAGAAAGGCTCATCTTTCTCCCAGAGTGGCTGGTGGTTTCAAACAGCTGACTGATGGGCCTAGCTGAGAGTGGAACAGCACCTGGCCATTCTGAATGTCTCCTTTGTATGATTCTCTCCACCCCCACATCTTCCCAGGAGCCCACACCCTTGTGTGTCTGTGTTTACCTCACCCGGCCTCTTTCACACTTGCCAATCAGGAGGAGGATACGCGGTGCTCTCCCAAACCCAGCTTTTTCAGTCACCACCCAGGAGGAGAGTGTGTTAGCGCCGGAGTCCTTGCTCTCTCGCTCTTGCTCTGGAGATTCTGTTGCTTTCTACGGGGCTTCCCCACCGTGCCTTTCGGCTCTCTCTTCTGGAGAAGTCTGGCAGGCTGCATTCTGGTAACTGACACTCACGCTCCGGCTCCTTATCCCTCACTGACCAGCTCCTAACCCAGGACGCCACCAGGGCTCCTTCCTCCACTCCCTCCCTCATCACTCTGTTCTTTCCTCACAGGTGGCGGGCACCAAAAAGTATGCATGCACTCCTCCTCCCTGAGAAAATGCGCTGCCTCCAGGTGTACAGAGAACCACCTGGTAATCCCAGTGCCGGAGAAAGGAGACAGCTGTCTCACAGGACGCGTGCTCACAACTGAGATTTGTTCCACAGGGTAGGAAATACCTTGAAGTCCCAGATGGTCATGGCTCCATCGATGCCAGTAGTGCAGAATTTACGGCAGTCTTGCTTGTCCACCTCATAGATAGACACCTGGCTGCGGGGAAGCAGACAGGAGAGATCAGGAGGTGGGCAGGTGAATGGGTTGCTCCTGATTGACAGTGTCATGGTGGCTCAGGGAAACTATTATCCGTCTCTTCATATGAGTGGCCTGGAGGAGCAGGACAGTCCGGGCCCCATGGCTTGCCTGAGGTTGAAGGAACGAGGAGGAGGACAGCATGGCTGGAATGGAAACAATTTCCTAATCTGGAGGAATGAGGAAGCATGGCCGAAATCCCATGGGCGCCAAACAACCTCCCACATCAGCCCAGAGAAGGCCGGGACACACGGGCAGGAGACAGCCTGGTGCTTGCAATCAGTTCCTCGCTCAGGCAGTTGCAGGGAGACACACTGCCTCAGGCCTCTGGCCAGTCTCTGCCGAGGAGCTGGGCCTCCCAGTTACTCGAACAAACAACTTTCAACCAGACCAACCAGACCGCTTCCTGGGCTCAGACAGGATTTCTCTCTCTCCTGAGATGTCTACAACTTAACCCTCTAGGGCTGGGATGACAAAACGGCCTGAATGCGTTTCTTGGCCCTTTATAACTCTATTTATTTTTATTTTGTGGTGGCCGCTGAGAGCAGACACAGCAGAACACAGTCCAGTTTAAACCACTGTCTCCACATATAGCAATGACATGGGTGACTTCGCTCCAGTAGGGCAACCTCCTCAGCCTCCCTTCCTGAGCTTCCTCCCCCACTAACACCACCATTGTGATTTTCAAGTTGTTCTTGTCAATTAAAAGAGAATAATGCTCCAGGCAGACAATCTGTACCAATTAAGCTAAAAACTACTGCTGGATTGTTAAGACTTTGGGGGACAATTTTGGTTGAAAGTGTAACATGCCCTCAAGGCAATAGTTTCAGGGACTTATCCCAGCTTCCGGGCTCCAAGAAGTTTGGATTCCAGGAGAATTTGAAGTTCTGGTCAGCATTTCCTCCCTTTCCTCAGGATTCTATGGAATTTCTGAACAAAATGTAATGGGAGGCAGGCCCATCCAGTTCTTCTGGTCTCCTGGCAAAGGAGGTGGTTAGCCACACATTCCATAGCCGCCTCCGGTTCCGGCTGTCCTGCCCCTTCCTCTGTCGCCCCAGGAGAACAGAACCCCAGGCACTGTGCAAGGAACTAGGAGGTAGGGCTAAAGTACGAACAGTACCAGGCCAGTGACACAGATGTCCCATGACATCAGAAGCCTACAGCCCAAGTCAAGAAACCAAACCCCATGAGGTGTTGAGTTGTAGATAATCAGTCACAGCAGCTTCTGACTTTTTGGTTTTTGTCATTGCAAACGTATCACCCCATTTTTGCCAATTCAAGTTCTTACAGGTATAAAACTTCTTTAAGCAATTATAGTAACAGCTGTGTTAATTAACAGTTCTATCACTGCTAGCCCCTCCCCCACCCCCGCCCTTGGTAACCACTAACAGACAGTTCTGTCTCTTATCTTTTTATATAAATGAGGTCATAAAATACTTGTCCTTTTGTGATGGGCATCCTAAGGCCCTCCAGCTTCACTCATATTCTTACATGTGTCAAGACTTCTGCCTCTGGCTGAAGTGTTCTGTTTCTGCATCTATTCCGTCCCTGTCGGACGGGCACTGAGGTGGTTCGTGCTGCCCTCCCACGACGGTGAGGACCCAGGCTCTGTCGGAGTCTGGGTGGGCAGGCACCGGCAGTGGAACTGCCACACAACTGCCCATGACCTCGGCCACACCAGGTTTCCCGATCCCGGTCACCCCTGTGGCCGTGCACTGCTACCCCACTGTGGTTCTGAGTTGCGCCAGCCTCGGCTGCCTATGGTGCTCATGTATTCGTGCGTTTGGGGGCCCAATCAAGTCTGTGGCCCATTTTAAGATCCTGTTATACAGCACCCATTTTTGTACAGCCATGGGTGAGGAATGATTTTAAAATCTTTAAATGGTTGAAGGGGAAGGGGATACTATTTCACAATACATGAAAAGTACATGAGATTTGAACATCCACATCTATAAAACTACTGGGACGCAGCCATGCTTGTTCAATTTCCATGTGGTCTGTGGTGGTGTGCACCCAGCAGCCAAGCTGAGACGGCTGCACCAGAGCCAACGCGGCCTCAAATGGTCACTGTCCAGCCCGAGAAGCACTCGCTGAGCCTCGCAGATCAGAAGGCCTCCTTTTCTGTGTGGAAATGCAGTTCTCCTTGCCTTATTGACTTCTGCCTTTATAGACATCTTTGAGACTCAATTGGTGTTGTTTCCTACTGAGCATACTTCTGCAGAGAAGCCCACAGAAGACTCTCAAGAGGGGCTTTTGAAAGTCACTGAACACCGGGGACCCGAAGAGTGAGGAAGGCCAGGCCTCACGGGCTGCTTCACTGGAGCACAGACGCTAAAAACCCAGTGTACATGCAACTGCTCTTCCCGCTGAACGCCCGGAAGAGAAAGAGCTACATTTAATCATAATTCTCTCAAAGAGAAAGTCTAAGACTTCCATGATCCTTCCCACTGCCACCACCAACAAAAATCTCTCACCACACAAGGTCTTGCCAAAATGAAAACATCGTATGACCCTTGACTCTAACCCACGACCGATCGCGCTCCTCAGGATTACAAAAGGCCAGTTTCGTGGTTTTATGTCCTCACGTGAGCTTTGTGAAATGTCAGGCAGGAGACGCCCTAGTTTTGTCATAATGAAGCTACGGCGTTGTTGCTCTATAAACAACCACCTTACAGGTCTGTGACTGAAATCCACAGAAGTGACAGCTAGGAGAACACTGCACTCCCTGTCGCCCATCCACGGTGGAGGGAGAAGATGCTGCAGAGACAGTGAACACTAGGACGAGGCTGCCCTGCCCTCACTCCCTCACAGTCGGCCTCCTCTGGGGGCACTGTGCCCTCCCCACCCTGAAGGCAGACGGACAGGCGGTGGGGGACTCAGCACCACTCCCTGAGGATGAGAGCTGTCGTGTGAAGACGCTGGCTCCTCACTCTTCTCTCTCCTGGAGGGACATCTGGCCAGTCTGGGAATGGTGAGGGGAAGGAGGCCATCTTGCTGACCCGACTGTCCTCTCTGGGAGGCTATGGCCCTGGCACCTACGTGATGCTGTTCTGGTGCAGTGTCTCCAGGGCCGTGTGGCGGTCCTCAGTGGTGGCCCTCTTGTCCATGTTGCGGAAGCGCTCCATGGCCGACATGTTGCGCTGGATGCTCTGTTTCGGAATGTCCAGTTTGGAGACGAAGGTCAAGCAGCCACGGTCATCGTAGTTAAAGAGCATGGGGCAGCAGTCATGACCCTGGAACAAGAAAGAGCCCAGTCAGCCCTCGGCACGCTCACCACCCGCCCACCAACCCTTCGGGGTCTCCCCAGCAGGCATCTCCTACTCAAAAGCCTATTCTTTTGCTCCTAAAAGGCAGTTCCACTTTGTGCTGGTGCCACAGGCTGCGCACTGTTCCCGTTCTGGAAAGTTCTACAGTGTGTGGCAGGGAGAAAGGGAGGGAGGCACTCACAGCAGCCACGACGCTATTCTCCGAGACAAAAGACACACTCAGGAGAGGCAGGAACTCAGTCTTCAGAGTCGAAACCCTGAACATAAGAACACTTATTAAATGGAGGCTGGAACGGGCCACACGGCTTCTCAGTGTTACAAAAGCTGACAAAAGCCCCACTCTTCTTCTGCAGGGGCCCTGCGGGAGAAAGGAGCACTTGCGTTTACAAGATGCCCTGTGAGCTGTACTTTCCGCAGTCTCAAGTATGGACCGCCCAGAGGTAATCATCAGAAAACCCAGGCCCTCACGCCACCACCCAGCACCCACCCACTCCCCATAAAGGGCCCTAGTTCTTGCCCTTCTCTCTCAGCCCTTCACCTTCAATGCATCTTTATGCCCTAGCTTACCCAAAGATGGCCCTGATTCAAATGGGTGGGGGGATACGTATAGAACATGCACCCACACGGACATGCGGGGGGTTCAGAAGTCTGCTGCAAAATTCCATGGCCTTTTCGTTCTGGGTTCCCATGGACTTTCTGAGGCCCCTTGTCGCTACGAGCAGCCCCCGACTTCAGCGAGGTTTTGTTCTGATGCTTCCGCCATGAGTCGGTTTCGATGTAAATGAAATGCCTCGCTTTTTTATTAGTTTTTGTTATCTTTGCCTTTTAATACAAGCATCCCCAGAAATAAAGCGATCTGGTGGCATGGTAGTTTAAGCATTGGGGGGCCAACCCAAAAGCTGGTGGTTTGAATCCGCTCCCTAATAAAGATGGCATTAGGCTAGAAGACAAGCATGTCATCAAAGGCCAGCCTGTGGGTGGTCCGGCTGTCACTGTACCAGTATGTATGCTTGAGGGTGAGGAGGACACGGACAATCTCACTGCGAGTCTTGGAAAAGCCAACTCATTAATACAATGACAGACATGGCTTTTTAAGAACTTACCATGTTTATAAAACTCAAATGCCAAACTCATTGCCATCGAGTCAATGCTGACTCCCAACGACCCCAAAGGCTAGGACAGAACTGCCCCTGTCAGTTTTGGAGATGGAACCTCTTTACAGGAGGATAAAGCCCCATCTTTCCCCCATGGAGAGGCTGGTGGTTTAGAACTACTGACCTTGCAGATTGCAGCCCAACACATAACCACTTGCCACCAGGACTCCTAGTATATGTATGATAAACTATAAATATCAAGCTGTGCCTTCAAATTACCACAGAAAGTAAGACTGACAAAAGGCATAAGGGATGGCGTCCCCTTGCTGTGTCTCAATGAAGGCAGTGGGGTGTCTCAGGCACAGCCCTGGGGTCCAGGTCAGCACGCGAATGCAGCAGCTTGCTCCATGGGAGAAAGAGTTAGAGCTCCGTAAACCCCAAAGAGACGGTTTATTATTTTTAAAATATGTGCAATGAAATCTTCTGGAATACACCACTAATAGCAAGTACCTAATACAACTGGGGCACGAGGGGGGTGCGGTGTGTGCGTGGGGAATTCACAATCTAGTTTGGGAAAAAAAAAAAAGGTATCATCCCTGCTACGCCCTGTTCCGCTGCCACCTTGCAGCTGAGGGAGGTGGAGTCACAGGTGTGACTGGTTGTCCACAGGCCCACAGGGCAGGAAACCTGGGGTGGTGAGTCACCCTCTGCTCTCGATGGAGAAGGTGTCACTGGGAAAAAACCAGAGATTCCCCTCTTCCCTCTCCTGCACCACAGAACTGTGCCAGTATGACTCCCGCTGGCTGAGGAGGGAGGGAGGCAGGAGCGGTCTCCCTACAAGGCCGGGCAGCACCCCCCTGGGCAGTGAGCTGTTGCAATGCAGGGAGTGCCAGCGCTGCGGGAAGTCGGAGCCAATGGAGCTGCAATGGGGCTGCCTCATTGGTCCCTGCCTGTGGGATACAGAAGGATTTCTCCCAAACTGTCTCCCCCAAATATATGCCAGACAGCTGCTGGGGAATGACTGTACTTGGAGGTCATCAGAAGTAGGTCAGGGGTTATTCTCCCTGAGAGCTATCAGCCATCTAGAGCAAGTAGTCACCACTGTTTATCCCACAACAAATAGGGCCCACTCTCTTCTGATAAGGATAGTAGTTGTCTGTTTCCTTGTAGGAGACCCCTGAGAGGTTTAACCCTCCCAAGGATGATCAAGGTTAGGCTGCCATCTTGAATCTAGGGTCCGCCCATCATGTCACATGTATAACCCCAATCCCTCTTCCTATTGCGTGTATATCCCTAGACCACCCCTTCTGTTTACTGTATTACCTATAGTACAGCCCCTTCCTGTGACGTATGTCCTCACCTGTAATCAGGGGGCTTGCATGTCCCCAGAGAAGATAAAAGCCTGGGCTTTCATTAAAGATCTCTCTCTCCCTCCTCGTGGACCATCAAGTGGGGTTGAGGTGAGCATGCTACCATGAAACATGTCTGACTCCCATTTATTTCAATACTTCACTTCTATCTCTCATGCTCTCTGTAACTTTACTATGATCTTTACTTATTATCGCTGTACAATTGTGCCTACCGGACCCGTAATGAAGTGTTAGGGGCTAGCTTTCCCTGACACCTGCCAAGGGCCCTTTATCAGCAGCACCTCCAGCGTGTTCCTTCAAGGGATCGGTGCTTGCTCAGCCAAGTGCTTCTGGAAGAAAGACCTAACCCCTTCAAAGTCCCCCAGATGGACATCTGGTCTGGGGCTTTTGCTCGAATCCTCCCATCCTTCGCAGGGAAGGTGGATCCTCCCCCTTACCCCCCTCCTCCCGCTCTCTCCAAGTAAGATGTAGATACTCACTGCACGCTCTTGGAGGCATCAGCCACGGACACGGTGCTGTCGTGGCTGACCCAGGCCAGGCGGCTCCCACTGGCGGAAAAGCTGACCCCGTGCACCCAGCCACCAGAGCCGCTGCCCCCAAACTCTGACATCAACTGACCAAAAGGCATCTTGCTGCCCCATGGCGTACTGGCTGGCTTTTCATCCACTTCTTTAATGTAGGCAGAGAACACCCTATGGTTTAGAGGGCAGAGAGAGACAGAGGGAAAGAGAGGGGGAGAGAAACGTCATTGATAACAGGCACATTAACAGTGGATGACCGGGTCTCCCCCATAGCATGGGGACCAAGCTCAGATACACACATGGAACGGCTCGAGGAACTGCCTACTGGCAGTTCAAGTTCAATAACAGATTCACAAAGTCCCCCTGGGTGCCAGGGACTGCTGTAGGCGATTGCTCTTGAGGTGGAGAACACAAAAGGCCTTCCTTCAAGGAGTGCTCATTCAGGGGACATCTTGCCCCTATCAGACTTGCTGCTAAACATCACAGCAGTCGTTCCTGTCTACTTCACCATTATCCTCAACAGGACTCCAGGAAGCCACAGGGGCAGTCAGAGGGTTGGACGGAGGAGGCCATCTGCATACACAATGACCAGTAGCAGAGGGAGGACCAGAGAGAGAAAGCCATGCAGGCACGGGACCTTGGGTGCAGGGCCGGGTCTCCCCAGGCCTCGACCAAGTCCAGTGGAGCAGCATGGACTGTCTGAGAGAAGATGGGGGCCTTCCCCATCTGGTGCTGGGGGCCCAAGACCCTCTCTAACAGGGATCTGTGTGTGGTCTGACCCAGAGGAGGGAAGGAGAAGTCTCTCCCCAAGACCCCACTGGCTACCTCTACTGTCCCACTGCTCTTCTTCAGAAACTTCTGGACTCAAAGGTATTTTCCCCTCAGGTAACAGTGGGGATGCTGGGGTAGTCCCGGCCCCAGGGGGTGGACACAAGATGATGTGAAGCTGGTGCCTGGTGCTTTCAACCAGCATGGCAGTGGACGTTCCTCTCTGGCTACGAGAGCTGGTGGTCTCAAGGGGGCGGTGGGGGCAAGCTTGAGCACCTACGCCCATAGGATTAGGAGCCAAACACAAGTTTACTTGTTGAAATCAATCGTAAACCAAAGAGCTGTAACTTATTTCCACAGCTAGATTTGCAGACAATTCATATCTCAGGTGCTAAGGTTTAGCACCACCTAGTTCCGTCTCCCAAAGGCGCACACAGAGAAGCGCCTCTGTCTGAACTGTTACAATGTAATTTTTCTACCAGAGTTGAGCAGAATTACCACTGACTTCTTCCCACAGTGAGTCTGGCTTTGAGGAGGAGAACCAATTGTTTCCCAAGAACCCTTAACTCTACTGCACCCCATCCCTATGGCCACACTCTCACACCTTGCTTTGTTAAACAAAAAACAACCCCAAAACTCCCTGGTTATTCCTAGGCCTAGGCAGGTTTACTGGAAATTCTTCACATAACCCACTGAAGGGAGCGAGGCGCCAACCCCCCACGACACCACAAACTCAATGCCCAGTACCCCATCCCTGCTTCCCTTTCGGTGGAGGGAATGAAGGCCTATGTGCCTGACCAGGACCAGCTCTCGGAAGCCTGGAGCTGAGTGCCTGCATTTCCTCCGTGTCACTGCAAAGTGGGGAATTACTTAACACGGCTCGCCGAGGCTTCGTCACCCCCCCACCACGCCCTTCACTTTCCCGAGGGATCTGGGTAAGAAGGTGGGAGAAGATACTGACTGAACCACAGGATTCAGCAGTGAGAGACTGGGCACATGGCTGAGTCTGAAAGAAGGCATGTCAGAAGCAGGGAGGGGGCATCTCATGGCCAGGAAGGGAAGAGTCTGAGCAGAGCCTGTCCTTTGGGCCAGGCGATGCAAGAATACAGAAGCTCTTGGACCCAGGAGGCAAATTTGATACCACAGGAGTGGCAATAGGAGAACCAGGAGCCAGAGCAGTAGACTTCACAGCCCACAGAGCAAATCAAGCCAAGTGCTTCAGGGTGGGAGGCAGGTTTGTAGAGGGGGTGTCTCTGGCCACTTAATTTGGGAAGCTGGGTTTGCTGACCCACAGAGCCAGAACCGGGTGCCTTCAGGCTGAAGCTTCTAGCTGAGTGGTATCAGCAGCCCCCTCATAGCTTTGCAAAACTGCCTGAGCAGGGCGGGTCCAGGCCAGGAGGCTAAGGACCAGAGAGGCCTGCCTGTCCCAACTGAACTGTATCCTGAGTATTTCTTGCCAGAATTGTAGCCTGTTAAATTCCTGAGTAAGGGAGGGGGGGGGGGGGAGAGGACCTGATGCAAAGGGCTTAAGTGGAGAGCAAATGCTTTGAAAATGAATAGGGAAAAGAATGTACGGATGAGCTTTATACAATTGATGTATGTATATGTATGGATTGTGATAAGAGTTGTACGAGCCCCTAATAAAATGTAAAAAAAAAAATTCCTGAGTAAGTCCCATTGTTGTCAGCATTGCCTTTGAGTTCTGTGTGGCTATTGAAGTGAATTAAAACCCAGCCTCAGAAGTAGAGGGTGTTGTGGGAGCGGAGACTCCATCAACCACAACTAGAGCTTTCAGGACAAAGCAGCAGCAGCACTGGGCTTAGCCTGCTCTGCTGATCTCTATTTCACTCTGATCTCTGAAGTGTCTGCAGCCTGGGACTGTCGGAGAGAAGTAATTCTGTCACGTGGGAAGAAAGGAGAAAGAGGGCGGGGGCCAGAACGTGGGCGAGCACACACACATGCAGACCAACCCTCCACTCTGAATTACCAGTCCACCTAAGGAACACTCCCCGGGCCCCACAGCTCCGTGATGGCCCCCTCCTCCCCCCTGGTCCAGCTACTTTCTTAGTCATTTCCACTTTGCGTCCCTGTCTAGCCCAGTATCCCCGCAGCTCCCACCTGCACTTGAAGTCGCAGGAGCCTGCTGCCAGCAGAACGTTGTTAGGATGCCAGTCCAGGCTGAGGACCGTGGAGCGGATCGGCTTCTTAATATGCTTGCTCACCCACCTAGGAGAGGAGAGAAGCCGTCTGCATACAGCTGCACATCAGGCGACAGTCCCCAGACGACCTGCACTGATGGTCCCCGTGAGAAGTATACTGCTCAAAGACAGGCCCAGCCAGTCACCCTCTCTGAGTTCCACCGTCGCATCCCACTGGTGGGTTCTCGACTTCTCAGCTCCTGGGGGCTCCTCAGCTGGACAACGAATGAGTCTAGAAGAACAGGTGCCTTTGACGAATGGACTGTGCAATGTCCGAAGAAGGAACAAGTTTGCCTTGGGAAAAGTACAGCTGGAATGCTACTTAGAAGAGAGGCTGGCGAGACTTCGTCTCGGAACTTTGTACAGATTCTAGCACTGCCCACGGAGTTTTGGATTACATGCAGCTTTAGCCTTAGATGAAAAACCGAGGCTTGAAGTGGCTTGAATTTTTAGTGTATTTAGTGACTGGTGAGTTCATTTGGGTTACCTTTAGTTGTTGAAATTGTTCAGACTTCAATAGTCTCGCAATGCCACAACCGCCCCCCCCCCCCCCCCCCCCCCCGCGCGGAATCATAGCTGAGAAAGGAGCGTCTCTTGGTGGGAATTCGCCTCTAGTGAAGTCTCTAGCGCCACCAAGAGGCGGATTTTTTATGTCTCTAAACAGTCATTGTTTGTGTTAACGAATTCCAACACTGACCCCAAACTGCTTTTTTAAAAACCAGTCAAGTCCAGAGACTTGAGTCCAGAGACTCGAGTTCAGAGACCTCAGATGAAGCAAATGCCTGTTGTTGGAGGTGAGATGATTTTTTTAATAGAAATCGTTATCTTAGAAACCATTCTTAAAAGAGGACAATTTTCTGAAATGTCCCAGTGCAACAGAGGCAATGAAAAGAACAGCAAACACCATAATCAACAGCCTGGATGGCGGACTTTCCGGCTCGGAGAGGCTGTTTGAAAGCACGGGCGGCCCTGACTTGGGACCAGATTCTACTCGGATGACTGTCCTAAACCAGGTCTAGTGTCAAGTGGAACACCTCATGTATAAAGCTTTCATTATGCTGCCTCTTCTTAACAGTATTTCATAAATAAAAACGATGACATCGGCAAAGCAGTGCCACAACCTTGTATGTTGGACACGTTACTAATAAATGTTTAAAAAGCAAATCTGCATAAGCCTGGCTGGTTTTAACTGAAATACACGGGGGCTTCCAATGTTATTGGGAAGTTTCCATTCTCTCTCAGTTGCACTTTCACCCATGTTTTGGAGCTGGGGACCACCTGACCTCACATCCTCCACCAAGCTCACTGCCAGCCAGTTGATTCCGACTCAGAGCCCCTGCATAGGGTTTCCAAGACTGTACATCTTTACAGCAGCAGACCCTTACTTCTCCCACTGAACAGCTGGCGCATTCTAGAATGCCAGCTTACAGAGCAAACGGGTTAGCAGATCAAAGCAGAAATTGGCTGGAACTTGAATCAACGAGTGTGACCTAAGTCCCGGCTCAGAGTGCACTGGGAGGGCAGGGTGCACAGTTAGGGGGAGAGGAGGTGATCCAACCCCCCCCGGGGGGGGGGGAGATGAACTAGTGTTCAGTTAGGTTTTCACACAGCGAGCGCCTCAGGAAGTCTCACCGTGGGCCTGACCCCAGACACAGCAGCGCAAACAGTAATTCTATAGCATTGAGAGGGAAAAGCACATTCCAATGTGGCTCACCAGTCATTTTCAGACTCGAAGTAACAGACCGAAATGAGGCGTGCTCCGCTCCCCACAGCGAACTTGTTCTCTAGAGGGGACCACTTCACGAACGTGGCTGCCCGGTTGATCCTCAGGATCACCAGGGTGGGCTTCCAGACACCGTCCTTCTGACTCCAGACGTAGGCATTGCGGTCTGCCCCGCAGGTAACAATGCGGTCGCTCTTGGGTGCCCAGTCGATGCCTGCAGGGGAGATGTGGTATCAGCGCCAGCACCATGACCCGCCCAGTGGGCCCAGTGGGCTTGGTACCTCCTTCTCCAGTCCCAGCCGCCACCACCGACAGGCCACTGTCGTGCCTCTATGCAGTGGAATCTGGACATGGTGGGAGGTGTAAGATGTTCCCCAACCAAATGCTCAACACAAAGCAATCAACTAAAACCCCAAACAACCCAGGACACGATACTATGCCGTCACTTTGGTGTTTGTCATCCTCCTTCTCTTGGTAGTAAGGACTGTTCTAGAAAGCTGTGTGTGGTCATTTTCCCGCTCCTGTAGTCACTACCTTGTCTGAGGAAATATGTCTGATCCTTGGTCTCCTGCCATGACTGAGTTATATTTAGATTCTTCAAGAACAAGTTTTCCTTTCCCAGACGTGAAAAACTGCGGTGTGAGCAGTCAAGCAAAAAGACCCAGCATAAAGGGCCTGGGACTCCAATAGAGAATGCAAGTCGGGGGGAAACAAAGATCTAAGAATTTGACATTTTTGGTGATTTCTTTGGTCTTTCATCTTGGCCGTTCCTCATTCAATGGTATTTCCCAATGTCAAATTCCCATTCAAAACAGGAGCAGTCGTGTGCTTCGGCCATAAAGCACACGGGCAAAGGCCCTTAAGGGGAACAGCCCCAGCCTGGTGGAAGTGAGGGCATGGGAAGACAAGAGGCCCATTAACAGCCACTGTGTCCCTAGGGCTGGCCCAGTAGCAGACTCGGCTCCAGTACACCCTGGGATCACACACACTCTGTGGGTGAAACAAGCAGGGTCAGTGGCGAGTGTTTGCTGGGGGCTGCCAAGATGGCACCTATTGGGGCACAGAAGGCCAACGCGCTTTCAGTTATTCTCTGCTTTAGGGGGAGGCCATCTTTTAAAGTGAGGGAGAATTTGAGGGGTTGAGAGGCAGGCGTAGAGTCCAAAACATCAGCAACTAGCCTATAATCATTTGAACAATTATTCCCTTTGCTGCCTACCACATGCAAATGCCACTCTAAGAGGCGGGGAAACCCAAGACAGCAGTGACAACAGGTGTTTCGGGAGCTACAGGGGTGTTCGGCCAAATTGTTCAGAGCAAGTGGCTGAGTCAATCTGGCTAGAAAAGAGGATGAGAAGGGAACTACAGCAGTTAGAACAAAGGACAAAAGTCCTGTCTGAGCGGATCAAAGAGTGAGTATGGGTTTTTAAAAACACTAGAAGTACTACTCTGACCAAGCATTAAACTCTTGGAATCTGGTTCACCAGATTCAGGAAACCACTATAAAAAGGTGTCCACGTTTACGGTACTCTGCCCTCTTCACCCGACACTTGCGGAATAAAATGTGGCACTGCTCTGCCTGCCAACTCTCTCCACCTGGTCACCGGTAGGTTTCATCAACAGCAGGAGCTATCACGTCCAGGACTCTGCCTTTGTGCCTTAAGCTCGACTCCTCCTCTGGACACCAACCAGGAGAAGACAGGAGCTGAAGTGAACAGTGGTCACAAGGGGGTGAACAGGGAAGCCTCGGGAGAATATCCACCTGGCTGACCCCACGTGGACAGTAAGCTCAGCCTGCACTGGTCACACAGGCA
The DNA here is from genome assembly GCF_050624435.1 of Tenrec ecaudatus. Classification (NCBI taxonomy): domain Eukaryota; kingdom Metazoa; phylum Chordata; class Mammalia; order Afrosoricida; family Tenrecidae; genus Tenrec; species Tenrec ecaudatus. The sequence continues at coordinate 136,369,804 of NC_134541.1, forward strand.
AAAATCAACCCGCCTGGCCTTATCAAGTAAGAGGGACGAGGGGAAGTGGAGTGACGAAGGGAGCGGGCCGGCTGCGGCTGGGCACACCCGCACTTCCTGGCCAGTGCCACACAAACATGTCCACATTAGCACAGAGAGAGCTGTACAGGGATGCATAACTCGGCCCCCGCTGTGATTATCAAGCTAGAAATCACACCAATGTTCTCCAGTGGAGGCAGGGCAGGCGGAAGATGCATAATGTGGCGACATGTATGTAGCACTTAAGAACAGAAGTCAATAGTCCTCAGGATTGTTTACAAACACATGTTGGTATCAGGTGGCGTCTGGTGAACTTCAACTCACAGCAACCCCAGGGGACAGAGGAGAACTAACTGCCTCACTAGGCTGGAATCTTTCCGGAAATAGATCGTCAAGATCTAGCTGGCTGGGTAGGAACTACCGATCCTTTGGCTAGCTGCTGAATGCTTAACTGTTGCACAGCCAAGGCACAGATGGAAAAACTTACAAATGAACCAGGATAATGCTACACCAGATCTGCCAACTGGGGAGGAAGGGGGAAGACTAGGTGGTGGGAGGGGAGCTTCATCCTCATTTGCTACCATCTTTGGTGTCTTATGTTTCCTAGTATAGAGGAAAAAAGCCGAGGAGCTATTAATTTCGGGTGACAGGAACATGGGTGTGTGTTAAGTTACTGGTTGTCCTTCTGTATTTTGAAATGTCTTCCCTGAGGGACATACTGTGTTCTCTTGCCTGGCACTTCCACCCAGCTGTCATGCTGTCTCGTTTGTGGATTCACATTGCATCTCCTCTCCTAGTGCTTTAGTCCTCACGGGTAAGATATCAGTGTGAAAAATGGAGCTCCTGACGGTGGGAGCTGCTCAAACCTTCTGGAGAAGACTCAGTCAGGGTGGCAGGGCAAAAGGGACCACCGCAGATTTACTTGACTGGCTCCAGTACTGCAACAAGAGGGTTCCGTTTAGAAAGAGGAGCTGGCGTTCCCAGGCGTCGTCCTTTACCTGTGATGTGCCCATTGTGCTCCTTGAGCTCATGAGCTTTCACCCACTGGCTCCCATTCTTCTTGTAGATGTGAACTTCATGATTATTGGGGCTGAGGGCGATCTCTGGAGGAAGAAGCCAACATAACCGTTAACATTCGATCCTGAAACTGTCCTCAAAGAGGAGAGAGCTGACTGCTGGCGTGGGAAGATGATGTAAGAAAACAGTCCTCGCAAAGTGGGTCCTAACGTTCACCCTGGAAGAATTCCTTTGATTATTTTTATCCTTACCAGAAACCCACATTTAAAAACGGTTTGTAGGCTAGCAAAATGATTTAAAATGGGTTTTTCTAGAGACACACACAACTGTCAATTAAAAGTTTAACAAAAGAAATACATAATGTTACTATACTTAGCTGCTATCATTTTAACCCATATATGAGAGTCCATTCTGAGGCACCTTGGAAGAAAGGCCTGGTAATGGACTTTTAGAAAGCCAGCCTTTGAAAACCCTATGGAGACAGCTTTAATCTGAAAAAAGATCAGACAGACTTAGCTTGCAGGCAAAGGATTCCCCACTTCCCCTTTCGTTTAAAGATCTATTTTTAAAAGACATTTTTTATTCATCTCTGCAATATTATTAGTGGAGGTAAATATTGAATTTTGGATAGACTTTCTAAAATGTTGAAAGAGCTCATAGACTCTAATCTGGGCCTCACCACCTTTTATCAGGAAAACTTGATTCTGTTGATAAAATACATATCCAAGTTCTCTTTCACAGTAAGGCAATATAGATCATATAACAAAATCCTGCTTTTAAGAGCAAGCTCTCCATGACCAATTAAAAATGTGAAGAATTCAGTTATCTGCATAGGTAAATTTTCCTAACACACAGATGCATCTAAGATTTTCAAACGCAAAATTCAAATCTAACCTGGAGAACATTATAAATTCCAAATTGTAATATTAACAAAACATTTGCCTTCATACATTGAAATTACAGAGTACATTAAAAGAGGACTATGATAACTTGTACTTCTATGAGACGGACCTGGATCCCAAAGACCTAGTTTTAGATGCAAAAGTAGAGAAAAAAAGGTATCAGCAACTCAGCCAATCAGGAGCTCTCGATTCTCAGTTAGCCAGGAAACATGTTCCCACACCCAGCAGAGAGGTTCCGGTCTAGCTTTTTACTGCCAAGGGCTCCTTGGCAGTATAGCAGGTTATGTGTTAAGCTGCTAACTGAAAGGTCAGTGATTCCAACCCAGCAGCTGCTCATGGGAGAAAGATGAGGCAGTCTGCTTTCTGAAAGATTTACTGCCTTAGAAATCCTTTCGAGCAGCCCCACTCTCTCCGATAAGGTCATTACGAGTTGGAATCGACTCAATGGCAGTGGGGTCTTTTAACAAACAACTGTAATTTGTTCACATATTCAAGGTATATTTAAAAATAAAACGGAACCCATCAGAATGGCTTTATAAAAACAACCAACAACAATTACAGATGCAACACATCTCTCTCAAAATCCCAGCTGGCTTCTTTGCAGAAACCAACCAGCTGATTCCAAATCTCATATGGAAATATAAGGGACACACACAAAGTACTGGGAAGACTGCAGGATACTCCATCGGGTCACAGCTGGTCTCCAGGTCTGCGTATTCTGACTACTTGACATAAAAGCGGGCACAACTGCGCTCCTTAGGATAGGGGCCAACGGGCAGGGAGAGCTGCCTCTGCCCCAGCTGTCCTCCAAGTGGGGCTATAGACAAGGACTGGACAAGGAGCCAGGAGAGGTGGGGGCTAGCAGGGCCTGACATTCACTTGGTGTGGAACCAATGGAAAGGTCTTTTCATCACTCTGGGTCTCAGTTCCTCAACCTGCCTGTCAAGGACTGACTGAGCTCCCTCTTGAATCTGTGCCGGTTGACTTTATGGACTTTTGACGACATGACCCTGAAATCTGTGATTCCTGAAAGAGCCTAACTGCGAAGTATCCCATGATGCCAAAAAAAAAAAAAAGAACAAAATAGATGTCTACTTACGGGTTCGATCCCTGTTCCAGGCATGACAGGTGATTGGCTCTAGTAAGAACTGATGCAGGGACATTACTCTCAGTGTTCTCAAAGGGCAGAGCGCTGCAATGAACAACAGACAAAGTATTTCAAATGACGGACAACCAACCCTTTCTACTCTCAAAGCGTTTTAAAAAAAAAGACATCTTTTTTACACAATAGAGGAAATAGGAGTTTGGATTACACATTATAGATAATCTGAAATTATTCTCATTTTCTTAGATAGGCTAATGCATTGTAGCTAGGGCGAAGAGTGTCTTCCTTCCTAGGAGACAGAGATGATGTATTTCAAAGCCTTGTGAGGACTTCCGCGAATGTCGGTCATTCAGGACAAATATTCAACCTTAAGAAGCAAATGTGGCAAAGCATTAATAAGTAGTGAACCAGGGGGCGTACGCAGGTGTTGGTTACTATGCTTTAAACCAGTGTTTCCCAAAGTGGGCAATAGTGCCCCCTGGAGGGCAATGGACTGATCCAAGGGGGTTGCCAAAGCCGATACTTACACTTCCTTGATCCTGGATGATGGGCTAATGGGACAAAAGTTTTTCATTGGAGGGACAGTGTGTATGTGACAAATTTTTTTTTTCTTGAGAAGACGATGGTAGGCCAAATAAGTTTAGGGAACTATGCTTCAAGCTTTTTTATTGTTAACTAAGTGGAAAAAGCAGGCATCTGAAACACACAAGCAGATTCCAAAGCAGATCAAGTTCTTAGTTTTGCAGATGCCAGCTCGGCATCCACTGAGGAAATGACCGTCATCTGAAATGCAGTTACGGAGTCCAGCAACCCCACGTTGACTGAGAGGAGGCTTTCCGGAGCCGTCATCTTTATGGGAACAGGCAGCCAGGTCTTTTCTCCTGCAGGTCCGAAGTGCAGGTGCGTTTGAACCCCAACCCTTTGGTTGGCCGTGAGCACTTGGCTTCTAGTCTCTGAAATCTCACTGCAGTGATCACGTTGGTTCCGACTCCTAGTCACCCTGTAGGACAGGGGAGAACGTCCCCTGTGGGTTCCTGAGGTTATAATGCTTTGAGAGTAGAAAGCTTCATCTGGTGGCTTTGAACTGCTGACCTTGTGGTTAGCAGCCCAATGAGAAACCAACCCACTACACCAGCAGGACTTCTATTCGCTGAAATGAGGAGGGAAGTTTTCAGGCTGCCCCTCCTGCAGCCCTCCCAATCTTAGAATGGTTCTCAACCTTCCTAACGCCACGACCCTTTAATACAGCTCATGTGGTGGTGAGCCCCTCCTCCCATAGTAGTATTGTCATTGCTACTTCACAACTGCCATTTCGCTACTGTGATGAATCGGGCGACCCCTGTGAAAGGGTCGTTTGACCCCCAAAGGGGTCGTGACCCAGAGGTTGGGAGCTGCTGCCTTAGGTGATCGTTGCCAAGAGGCACTACACTGTGCAGTTCCAATGCTCTTTCAACGTAACCTAGGACAGGGACTGAAATGCGAGACAGGGGCTCTGCCGCACCCAGGACCGGAGTGGAAGGGGCGCTCCAAAGGCGAGGCGGGAACACTGCAGGGTTGGCTGGGAAAGCAGACGGCTGGCCAATTGTAAGGGAGCCCTGAGGTCAACGGAGACAAGCACGCCCTGCAATCCAACAGCTGGCGTGCTGCGCTGGCACAGAAATGTCCGTGTGGCACGTTCTGGGCGGTCAGACGGTTAGGTCAGTCCCTTTTCCCTTTTACAAATTGTGGAAAGCAAATCGCAACTCATAAAAGAGAAAGCCTCTAATTGGAGATAGCATTGAAAAGAAAAATCAGACTGTTGAACTGGCTTTTGAAAACTAGAACTTCTAAACGCTCCCTGCACGGTTCTCTGTGTCTGCCATCAGGGGCTTACCCTCGCTGCTTGGTCACAACGGGCTTGGCTCCTGGAGAGAAAGACCCGCAATCTGATTCTACAGAGATGACAGCCAATGAAAGCTGCGGGCAGTTCTGCTCTGTCACACACAGGGTCCTTAAAAGTCAAAACTGCCTAGACCGTCCCTATCACCATGACGACACTCCAAACAACTTGGGGTGTCACAAAGATCACCTTAATTAAAACCCATCTGGTTCACAAGCCACATTTTAGAGCCTGTAGACAGTTAATCTGTCAAGTAGAATCAAACCAGTCTGCAAGTTAACGAGGCACTGTGAAGATTTATACACAATGAAAGCACATTGTTCTTGTCTAGTGGAAAAAGAAGTTTTACATCAATGCTTTCTCATTCATCAACTGAGTTTTAAATGCATCCATGCTAGGGCAGAATTGCTTCTCAATCTGCAACTCTAATTTTGTTACATCCTTCAAGTTCCGTATTTGGATATGCACTAGAGTATGTACTTCCTTTATAATCATGTGGCTATTTTAAATCTGTAACCCACGACATGTTTGTCAAATTTATAACCTACCCAGTAGAGAGCTCGTAGCCACCCAACTTAGCAAATCCATAAGAACACCAGTCTCAATCATCCTCTGATTTTTAAAATATTTATTAGGATTTGGGTCAAAGTTTTACAGAGCAAATCGGTCTTCAATTCCATAATCTGCACGTATTTTGTTTCGTGACATTGACGGGCATCCTGACAAGAGACCAGTGCTCCTCCCACTTCCTCTCTGCCTGGCGCTGACACCCTGGGCAAATGCTGTCCTTTGGATCTACCCCAAACACCAAAGCCACTGCCAGCCAGTCCATTCCAACTCTCACAGGGCCCTTACACAGGGTTTCCAAGGTGGTAAATCTTCACAGACGCAGACAGCCTCATCTTTCTCCACGGGAGTGGCTGATCGTTTTGAACTGCCCAACTTGTGGTTAGCAGCCTAAAGTTTATCCAACAGTGCCACTCAACTTAAAAAACCCTATCAAATCCACTTCGGAGTCAATCCTAACTCATGAGGACCCTCTAGGAGAGAGTAGACTGTCCCTGTGGGTTTCTGAAACTGTAACTCTTTTTTTTTTTAAAAGAATTCTTTTTATTTTGAAATTAAAAAAAATTAACTTTAGTGGACTGAGTAGCAAAACAATACATATTTTATACATCTCATACACATATTTACATGGGTAAATGTATGCATATCACAAGCACATACGCATACTCTGACTCAATTTATACTTGATATTAGTAGCTCTAAGATTGCTTTTTAAAATTTTTATTTGCAAATCATTTTATTGGGGGCTCTTACAGCTCTTATAACAATTCATACATCAATTGTATCAAACATATTTTTACATATGCTGCCATTATCATTTTCAAAACTTTTTCTTTCTTCTTAAGCCCTTGGTATTAGCAACCCTTTTTTCCCTCCTTCCCCCACTCTACCACCCTCATGGACCCATGATAAATTGTAAATTATTATTCTCTTCATATCTTACACTACTGAGACTATAACTCTTTAGGGGAGTAGAAAGCCTCACTCATCTATCTCCAGAGCAGCTGGTGGTTCTGAACTGCTGACCTTAATGTTAGCAGCGAAACGTGTAGTCCTCTACTCCACTACGGCACCAGGGATCCTTAATAGTCCGCAAGGAGCTTGACATTGACACCAAGAGAGACTCTATTCTGATAACATGCAAAATGTGGTTAATGTTGACATGAACTCTGAAAACCTTTGCTTTAAGGGGATAGAGAAAAAACTGAGGAAGGCAAAACAGTGCTGGCGTTGAGGCAGAGCAGTTGCTTACTGATGACCTGTTGCTGGGCCAGCACAGAGGAAGACAAAACAAGCTTTGATCCCCACTGGTAGCACACAAACGTTTCAGATGTCTGCCTCGCTTGGGCTCTGGAACCCAGGGGACCTGGGTGTGCATCCTACATTTGTCAAAAATGAAAACTCTTGCTTTGAGACCCTGAGCAAGTGACTCAGTATCTAGGACGGAGCCTGCACTAACTGCACATGGCTGTTGGTAAAGAACTAACAGCCATTGAGTCAGTTTCGACTCATAGCAACCCTATAGGATGGTTAAATGAGCCCACAGACGTGAAAGCAAGTCGTAGAGAGCCTAGTCCTCAAACAGATGCTCAGTAAGTCAGTTTCTTCTCTTTGCTAGACCCACCACCTCGAGAGCACGCAGGAGTTAGTACCCTCTGAACCCGGAAACTTCTGGAGCAGCTTGACATTCTTAGTCTTCCTCTTCCGGGAGCTGCATTCAAAGTACTCAGACTATGGAGTCTCGTTCTTGGTTTAGGATCCGTCTTTAAGGCTGACTCACCTGCTGTTCTAATTGCTCTCACAGCCCAACCCTCCTACAGGTCACCCCACCCTCCCCGGTGTTGCTGGGGCCAGGTTCTCACTTCGGGCACCGCCTCACCGGCAGGCCATTTTAAACATCTGGATGCAGCACCAATGTTTCCGCACGCCATTAGATAACTGGGTCCAAATAGTGCCACCCACCCCATCCCAGGTGGCCTCGCCTGCTATTGTGAGCCATAGATGAACTACCACAACTCCTTTGTAGTTGGAGGCCACCAAATAGTTAACTCCACTTCTTCCAAAAACCCAAACTAGTGCCACCAGGCTAATTCTGACTCATAATGACCCTATAGGTCAGAGTTGAACTACCCCCATTGGGTTTCCGGAGCAGTAAATCGCTCTCTTAATGTTTGGAACAAAATTTATCTCTGAGGCTCATCAGAGAGGAACAGGGCCCATGAGTTAGTGTCCCTGTGGCAGCCATGGGGGCAGGGGGGTGGGGTGCAGGCACTGCATTTGACACAGCTGCAGATCTTTATGGGCCCAGACAGCCTCACCTCCTCCTGGGGAGCAGGGGGTGGGTTTGAGCCACTGACAGCAGTTAGCAGCTCAGTGTGCAGCCAATTACACGCCACCAGGGCTCCTTCAACTCCACTCCTTGATGGGGATAAAAACATCTGCCTGACCACTATCCTTTGCTTTGTCACAGAGACCATTTCAACCGAGAGAGACTCCAACTGACAGAACCCAACCGACCCATACTGTTTTCTAGGCTCTAATCTTTACAGGAGCAGATTGGCAAACGTTTAAGTGCTGACCTGCACATGCCAAAAGGTTGGTGGTTAGAACATACCCAGAAAAGTCACAGCCCCTAGGGAGCAGGTCAACTCTGCACATGCTGGGTCACCATGGGTTGGAATCAACTCAACAGCAACTAATAACCGTCACCTGCAACCTAAAGGCTAGAAAGAATTACAGAGGGAAGAACCAAGATAACTTTGGAAGCTTAGGCAATGCATTAAAATAAAGAGAGACCAGCCCTGCTTTCATGTTTCAAAGCCACAGTGTGAACAGATGGCTTTCAATCCCAAGCCATCAGAGTGAGGAGCCCTGGTGGCAGGGTGGTTTACTTGTTGAGCTGCAACTTGAAGTCGTCAGATGCTCTACCCCACCATCTGCTCCTCGGAGAAAAATGAGGCTTTCTACTTCTGTCAAGATTTCCAGTCTCAGAAATGGACAGGAGCAGTTCCACATTGTCCTATAAGGTGACTACAAGTCAGTTCCATCCTGTCCTATAAGGGTGGCTATGAGTCAGAATCAACTCGCTGGCAGTGAGAATATTGTGCTCAACAGGTTTCAACAGCCTCCAGTCTAAGACGGCCAAAAAAAAAAAAGGCCTGGTGATCTACTTCTGAAAATCAGCCAGTGACAACCTTACAGATCACAATAGTTAGATCAGCAGTGGATCACAGGGGTGGTGCCTGATTGGTCGGCGTTTTGTTTGGCTGTACTCTGGGTCCCTGGGCGTCAGGCCTTCTCCATGCCAGCTAACAAAGACGAATCACATTCACATTCAAAGGTGCAGGTGCCACGTTGGGCCAGAAATAAAAAAATAAAACTTGGTACCTTTCTGGTCCTTAAGTCTGAGGGTGAGCAGGGTGAGGAAGGCATGGGTCTCTCTGGAGCATAATAGCTAATAGTTACTGAGCACCTGTTATGAGCCAGGAGTGACTCCAAACAGTTTATGCAAATAAACTCATTTGATCCTCAGCAAAAACTCCAGGAATTAGCCATTGTAATCCTCTTCCTTTTGCAGAAGAGGAAACACACACACACACACACAGAGCAATCTTCCGAGGGGCAGTGGGCAGCCAATAAACAAAGAGGTTTAGAAGGCAGCAATCCACTAATGGTTGGAATGTGCAAACTGCTACATAAAAGATTTCCCTAAGCAAGTGGGATTCACAGCAACCTCATGTGACAGACAAATGCAGAACACCCTCCCCTCCCCCCCAAAAAAGGATGACACTACTAAACCTCAGGGTGGATTCCGATTCATGTTATAGAGCTGAACGACTGCATAGGGTTTTTCTTGGCTGTAATCTTTAGCAATCACGTCTTTCTTCCAGGGTAGTGCTTGGTGGATCAGAACTATCAACTTTTGGGTTGACAGCAAGTTTGCAAAAGGAGTGTGCAATTGTGACATTAGGGAAGGGGGCATTGAAGAGGAAAATGTTCAAAGAAGGGGGTGGGTAGACCTTTCTAAAGTTTAGGTAGGTCCCCCAACTACTGACAGACTGAGGGTGGCCCTGGACAGGTGTCATGGGTGCCAACTGTGTGCAGTGATGCATTTTAGACCTAGAGAAAATGAATGGTCCCAGTGCCCACTTTGCAGAGGGGGGGCCCTGGGGGCCCTACTAGAGCAGTGGTTAAAGCGCTGGCCTGCTAATCAAGAGGTCAGCGGTTTGACTCCACCAGCCCCCGCTCAGCAAGGGAAAGATGTGGTCAGCTTCGGAAACCCCATGGGGGGCGTTCAGGTCTACTCCTCTGGCCCATCAGGTCGCTGTGAGTCGGAATCGACTGGACAGCAGTGACTTTGGGTCTCGGTTTGTGACAGATTACCGCATTTCTGCCGATTTTACAACGATAAATGCCCGGCATAGAGATGCACATAAGGGTATGGGGGCGCAGGAGAAGCTGTTCACACTTGCACTGGAGGCGGCCTGGAGCTCGGAAATCGAGAAGCGATCTATTCGCGTGGGGACCCCCAAAGGCTTCGGGCGACCCTGGGGAACGAAGATCCCCACCCCCATCAGGAAGGAGGCCCCGGGGGGCTCGGCCTGCCCCTCAGCCTCAGGGCCCCGCGGCCTACGCCCCCGCTTCGCCGTCCCCGCGGGCCATCGCAGGGCGTGGGGCCCGCGCAGTGGAACCGGCCGGAGCCAGCAGCTTGCCTGGGATCCCTTACCTGGGATCGGGCGGACCGGGCCGGCTCGGAGCGGAGAATTCGCGGACTCTGGTCAGTCGACGCGAACAGGCTCCGGCGGGCGCGGGCGGCGACGGAAGATCAGGAGGGAGAGGCTGACAGGTCCCGGAAGTGACCACGGCGCCTGCGCAGTGCGGCCGCGCGGGTGGTCTGCGCGCACGCATGCGCATAGCCCGGGCGCGCGGTCCCGGGCGCTGGCTGGGTGTGGCGGCCGGGTGCGCGGGAGCCCTTCCTTTGTCGCGGTGCCTCGAATATTGCAGAAGCTTGTCAGGACTTTGCTCACAAAACCTCGTCAGCATGTCAGGTCGTCGGGTTTCACACGCGCTTTCGTCAGAGGCGGATTCCTAAGCATTGGAGGATCTCGAGCTTTTCGGACCTGACGAGGAATTACGCCTTTTTGTCACTTCAGAGAGCACCAGTTGGAGACTGGCGACCTTGCCCTTGTGCCAACCCCGGGGCACAGTGCGGTGCCCTCGGCCCGGACCGCCGGCCTCCGCTCCTCCATGCCCCCTCTGAGGAGAGCTTCGGAGACCTTCTGGAACCAGGTCGACCTTCGTTCAGAACCACTTCTCACCCAAGGGTGCCTAAAACAGTTAATTAGCAACCCTAAAAGAGTACGTGACATCAGTATGTTTACCGTGTCATGGCCTTTCTAAAAAAATGCCCTAAACCCTACTTCCAACTAGGCTGCTTCTGAACCCATTCAAATGCTGGCACAGCAACCCCCCCCCCACCCCCCCCCCACCCCCCGCGCTGGGCTCCACAGCAGGTGTCTTACCGAAAACCAACACCTGCTGTCGACTCCCTCCTGAGAGAGCCCATGTGTGACAGTAGAACTACTCCGTAGGGTTTTCGTGGCTTCTATCTTTGCAGAAGCTAGTGGTCAGACCTTCCTTCCGTGGCACTGCTGGGTGAATTTCCACTCCCTTTACTAGTTGAGCACAAACCTTTCATCATCAGGGACCCTACTAACATGACACCCTTATTCCCACCAAGAAGCCCAGGTGATGTAGTGGGTTATGCGTTGGGCTGCTAACCTCAAGGTCAGTAGTTCAAACCTACCAACAGCTCTATAGGAGAAAGATGAGACTTTCTTCCCCCATAGAGAATTGCAGCCATGGAAACTCACAGGGGCAATTCCACTCTGTTCTATAGAGCTGTTATGAGTTGGTGGCAATCAATGACGGCATTGAGTTTTTTGGTGTATTGCTACTAGGGAGCCCTGGTGGCTCAGTGGACTAAATATTGGATTGCTAAATAAGAAATAGCAGTTCAAATCCACTAACTACTTCTAGGGAGAATGATGCATTCCTGTCAAGTCCGTAAGGATTTACAGCCTTGGAAACTGGGGCAATTCTACTCTGTCCTCTAGGGTTGCTATGAGTTGGAATCCACTTGACGGCAATGGGTTTGAGGGGATGGGTTCTGTGCTTGAACCCAACTGCTTGACTTTGAACCCAACATTTCAGAGTCACACTCTGTTTGAGGTGAATTCAAGTATTCATGAAGCATTATTGAACTGGAAAGAATTGGTTTTACTTTATCCATGATGAGTAAGTCTTTGATGGCAGGGGAACTAGGACAGAGAGGGAGGAAACGGAAAGATCATAAAATTAATCACCTCACCAATACACAGCACGCTGACAAAGGAAGGTCAGTGCCCATGGAAAGCAAGGCTTCCGCGTGGCTTGTAAGTTGCACCAGGCAACCCCCAACTTAGGTAGAGTTGGTAAAAACAAATCTTTTGCTGTTGAGTCTTCTCTCACGGTGACTCCATTCTCCTCAGTAGAACCTCAATCCTAAGGGTTTTCTTGGCTGATAATCTTTTCAGGAGCATATCACTGTCTTTTTTCTTCAATGCTGTTGGGTGGACTCAAGCTGCCAATGTTTACTAGCCAAGCACAAACTGTTTGCACCACCAAGGACTTAATAGAGTTGGTTGTTATGTGTAAATGTTGACGATAGCAACCCCATGTGAGAGTCCAGCTACTCCAGAGGGTCTGTTAGTCTGTAATCTTTACAAGAACAGAACCCCAAATTTTTCTTCCTCAGGGCTGAGGAGCAGGTTCACATTGCCAGTCCTTTGGTTAGTAACCAAATGCTTAACTGTTACACCACCAAGGTGCTGTTGGTAGAGTTGGTACCCAGAGTCAAAATACCAACAGTAAGATGTAGATTGAACTTCCTATACAAAGGAGTTCCTTCTTTTAAGAAGCTTGTAGTCTTTGGGAGATCCTTGGGTGTTGCAAATGGGTTGCGTCAACGACGTATGCAAAGGTTGGTGATTTGATCCCACTCAGTAGTGCCTTGGCAGAAAGATCTGGTCATCTACTTCCCTAAACACATGAGCTGGAATCAACTTGACGGCAATGAGTTTTGCTTCCCTCTCCTCTTCCCCTTGCAATAATCTGGAGAGAGGAGCCCTGGTTGCCTAGTGGTTAGGCACTGGGCTGCTAACTTTGAGGTCAGACGTTTGAAATCACTAGCCATTCTGTGGTAAGAAAATAAGGGTTTTTTTACTACATTAAAGTGTCTCAGAAATCCACTGGGGCGGTTCTGCCTTGGCCTATAGAGTCACTATGAGCCAGAATCGACTTGATGGCAGTGAGTTGAGTGACAACCTGGAGAGGAGTAAAATCACATGCAAGTGAGCAATACCAGATGCCACATGATAAGTGACCAGAAAAGAACTTAGTCCACCAAAAGGACAGTGAGACACATTTAATGTTAACCTGTGGTTCTACCTTCTAAATCAGCATTTTAGCCTAAGCAAAGCTAACTATTTGATGCTTTCATGTCATGTTTTATGAGTCATTCCAGACTGAAAAGAGCCCTGTACATTAAGCCACCTTATTAAGTAACTGAGGAAACAGGACCAGGGCATTTTAAGGCTTGAGAAAGGTTTTTTCATCCATCAGTGGCAGAGCTGGCTTTTGATGCCAGTCCAGAACTTTACTCATTTTGTCGTCACATGGGCTTAAGGGCTGTTAGAGTCCCAAGGAGAAAGTTATTCTTACTATTAGCTTCTCTATGGTTCAGCGGTAGAATCCTTCCCATCTATGCCGGAAACCCGGGTTCACTTTCTAACCAATGTACCTTAAGGGCAGCTACCATCCACCTCTCAGTGGGGGCTTATGTGTTCGCTATGATGCTGTAAAAGAGGCGCGGGGAACTTTTTTCCTGCTAAGCGTCATTTGGATATGTATAACCTGATTCATGGGCCATACAAAATTATCAACTAAAAATTTAGCCTGCTGTATTTGAACAGACATAATTAAGTCACCTCTAATGTGATGGCATATGATGTTAGCCAGTACTGATGATTTTGTAGGCCTTTTATGGCCCTTGGGTCAGATATTCCCCACTTCTGCTATAAAAAATTTAACAGAACTGGCAGGCTAGGATGGACTAGGAAGAAAGTTCTAGTCCTGTGGTTCTCAACCTTCCTAATGCTGCGACACTTTAATACAGTTCCTCATGCTGTGGTGACCCCCAACCATAAAATTATCTTTGTTGCTACTTCATCACTGTCATTTAGCTACTGTTATGAATTGGGTGATCCCTGTGAAAGGGTCATTCAGCCTCTAAAGGGGTCGCAACCCACAAGTTGAGAACCACTAGTCTAGTTGGTCATTTATTTCCAAAAGTCAGGTAATGAAAACACTATGGATCGTATCTGTCAAATCCAATTGTGCACGGATTTGCCATGGCTCAGTGGCTTACTTGACTGCGGTTAACAACAACAAAACAACAATGTGCAATAAAACTGATTTAGTATCCAAAGTGAAGCCTTTGCCTTAAAAAAAAGTTAGTTCTAGGAGAGGCAAAAGGTAATGGCGAGTGGGTGGAGGGTGAGGGGTAGGGGGGTGAAGGAGTTGCACACTACCATGGAATGATTTTGTTTGCTTTGTTGGTTGAAGTGAAATTAGAGTATGATCAAACTGAATTTCTGTCAGGATTCAAGCCATCAAATATTTAATAATTAAATGCCAATTGTCAAGTATTTCCAGGACTTTGAACCAGTTTGAACTAGTTCATGGCAGCCAAAGCAAAATCAGAACAGACCCAGAATCTTAAATATTGAGTGAAGTTGAGTGATAATCAGAACTGAAAAAATTACGGGTCAAAGCCCTGAATAGGAGACTTAGAAGAAGCCAAGGAAGCCCATACAGGGTCCTGATGCATGAGAGTGGATTATTGCTAGACTGTGGAGTTCATCACACATTCAAAATAGCTCAGTCATGGCTATCTTTGAGCAGGCACAGTTATTTCTCACTTTGCAATGCAAGAGACTTGGTTGCTATGCAACATACATGCTACTCTTGTTTCCTTTTTTTCTAAGTAGGAGATTAAGCAGGGCATCAACTGGTAATTATCGCTGTTCTCATAACTGCTTTGGTATACCCATATTTATAAATTCAGGGCTTCCTAAACCATAACTGAACTGGGGAGAACTGATTCAAAGCTCTGTGTATTATGTGCAGAAGCTAGAGTAAGATCCCTATGTCCTTAAAGAATGTAAACAAGACGAGTTCACACATACTTTTGAATATGAGGAAATGTACAGTGCCTTGAACTTGGAAGAAACTGGTTAATATTTGTTGAGTAAACGTGTGAATGAATGAAAGAACCAGCTGGGGTTCCAAAGGGCACAGATGACCCCCAGGTGGGAATTGAAAGGTGGGGTCAGACTAGAAAGATGACAGGCTTGCAGAAGCCTAAAGATGTCCTTCTATTCAGAAGAGCTTTGATTTAGTAACTGGAATGTGGGTTTGGAGGATAAGAAGACTGGCTCTTCCCTGAGCCTCCAATTCAACAACAATGAATTCAATCTGCCTCCATTCCAATTTCTTTCTTCTTTTTTTTATCATTTTATTGGGGGCTCATACAACTCTTATCACAATCCATACATCCATCCAGTGTGTCAAGCACATTTGTACATTTGTTGCTGTTGTGCCATGTCCCACCAGGGCGCTTTCTAGGGGCAAAAAGTAGTCTAAAATGGTCTATAAAAAGCATACTGTTACAAACACTATCTTAACCATACAAGCAAGCACACTAACTAAACCAAACCAAACTCTCTGCCATGAAGTCAAATCTGACTCACAGTGACCCTGTAGGTGAGAGTAGAACTATCCTTAGGGTTGCTGAGGTTGTCAGTCTTTACAGGACCAGAGAGTCTTATCGTTCTCCCACTGAGCAGCAGGCGGGTTCAAACTGCTGATCTTGTGGTTAGCAGCCCAATGCATAATCTACGATACTATCGGGGTTCTTTAGCACACTTCCAGATTCCATGTACTGCTTCCTAATTTAATAAGTGAAGTCTGTAGGCTCTAGTCTACAAGTGGCCTGGGGGCCAGGGCCACTGCTCATATTTTAAATTTCTAACCCATTTTCCTTATTATTTGACGTCAGATTATTTTCAATTAAAAAGTCAGGATGTGGTAGTGGTTAGTTAGGAGAATCCGTTTATTTTGGAGGTCGAGCCGTCTGACTCTGCAGCTTGCCAGCTGTTTGACTTTGGAGACGTCAACCTTTGACACCGATCTGTAAAATAAGGTTGAGTCCCCACCACTTGGAGCTGTTGGAAGGATACAGTATAGAAAGAGTGCTTACAGATTCTTTTGTTTTTAGTTGTGATGAAAACATACATGGCAAAACATACACCAGAAGAAAAAAAAAACAAAAAAAAACATACACCATCTCAACAATTTCTATATGTGCGATTCAGCAACATTGATTGTAGACTTCAGAATATGGTACCAGTCTCACTATCCTTTCATCAATTTCCCCTATTTTTCAAACAATGAGGTCAAATTTACATACAGCAAAATGTACAGATCTTAATTGCACAGTAAAAAAACCAAACCTACTAGGTTGCCATAAGTCGATGCTGAGCAACAGTGGCTCAACGGAACAAAGAATTGTGCCCATCAAGTTTCCAAGACTGGAAAATCCTTCCTGAAACAGGCGGCCACGGCCACAGCTTTCTTCCAGGGACGTGCACAATGAGCCCTGATAAATGTAGGCATTCTACGTAATCACCACCCTAAGTGAAACAGAATATTTCCATTGCCCCAGAAAGCTCACGGGCTCCTCTTTCAGTCAGTCTCCTCTCGCCACCCACAGACAACCACTGTTCAAACTTCTTCTTATTAAAGATTTTGAAAGTTCATGAACAGACCTGTCTTCCTAGTCTGTTTCAGTCTATAGATTCCACAGAAACCTGTTTAGTCAGCCTGGTAAAATCACCTCCCTCCCAAACCCAAAGAAACCCTACCAACTAACCTGTTGTCTTTGAGTTGATTCTGAGTCATGGCGACCCCAAGTGATACAGAGTAAAACTACCTCATAGAGTTTTCTGGGCTGTGGCCTCAGGCCTTTCTTCCCTAGGGTAGGAGGCTAATGGGCTCAAACCAGTGTTAGGTTTCAGCCGGTTTCCACCAGTTTGGCAGAATTAATACCTAATTTTTGTTGAGTTTGGCACAAACTGGTTGTTAAAATGTCACTTGTAATCAGGGTTCTCTCTAAGGTGGGCCACTGGAAATCACAAATTTACATTCTGTACTCTTTTTTTTAACATTTATCAGTGCAACAGCATATTCTAAATGCCCATAGCAATGTTCATTCCATCCATAGGTATAAAAATAATTAGATGGAATTATGCATGTAATATTTATGTATCCATTTCATAAAACTTGTTTGCTTTTGATGAAATACTACATTTTTATTCCCTTGTAGAACAAACATAGAACAGAAAGAAAAAGGCCAAACAACCAGAGGTTGACGCACTGTCACTTGTTTCAGCTCTGTTATCCCCCAAATTCCCACAAGAGATCGTGGGTGAATTACGCAATTCCCCAAAGTGTTCAAAGGGCTAAAAATATTGTCAGAACATTGTTGCAATTTCAGCAGAAGGAGGAAGGTTTTTAAAGATGAACGTAATATGTTCAGAAAAGTCGCCTGTGTCTAATACATCATACACAATGATTGTCTATTTGGCCTGCCTCTAAAGCAGTGGTTCCCAGCCTTCCTAATGTCGGGACCCTTTAATCCAGTTCCTCATGTAGTGGTGACCCCCAGTCATAAAATTATTTTCATTGTTATTTCATAACTGTCATTTTGCTACTGTTATGAATCAGGCGACCCCTGTGAAAGGGTCGTTTGACCCCTAAACAACCTACAGGCTGAGGTCCGCTGCTCTGAAGGAATGGGATCCTTTTACAATGAAAATACGATTAAGGACAAATCACTCTGTCAATGTACTCAATAAAAGCAAAGACTACTGCAAGTGATGACGCCGATCAAGAAACAATATGGAAATACCTTAAATAACAGTTGTATTTTTGGTCAGGTATTATTTAATATTTTTCCTTCATATTTTAAAACTCTTACCATCTAGTTTTGTGTACCCCTTTTATTCTTATTTAAGTATTAACTGTATGATGTAATCAACTACTTTGCAATATGTATAGTTTTGTAATTAAAACAGTTACTAGGACAGTGAACTGGTTATTACATTGTTTGAATCCCACCGCTGGCTCAAACGTAAGCACGATGGTGAGGATGGTGCAGGACCAGGTGGTGTTTCGCTCTGTTGTACATGGGCTGCTATGAGCTGGAACAGACGCCATAACAACTAGCAAAAACAACCGCCAAGTGCAAACACAGTCAGCATCAAAGCAGACACAAACTCTACCAACGACAGGTGCTGGTGGCCCAGCCCACAGTGCATTCGTGGGAATGGAACCTGGGTATTTCACTTGGAAGGCAAAAACTCTGCCACCAAACCATCTCAGACCTAGAATCAGCCTTTGCTCCAAGGCACTCTGCTTCCTTTAATTGGGGAATCGTGTTAGAATCTGAGATCTGGGCACCAGGACTATCTGTTTTAAAGAGACACCCTTGATTTTTGAATTGCTAAATTTACTTGTTAATTTCAATGCTTAACCTGCCCACTCTGTTGGGTTTCTGTGGACACAGCCATATTGATTGTGATTGATAAATTCATTGACTTGTTGCCAGCCCTTGATATTTGACTTAAGACTTTTTTATCTTTTGCTTTAGTGCACCAACTAGGACCTTCAGTATGGTGCCACACATGGCTGGTGACGGTGAACATCCTGTCTTGCTCCTAGCCTCACAGCTCTCAACTTTCATCCCTAAGGACAACGCTAAGTAGGTGTGTTTTACTATGTCTCTTATCGTATGAAGAAAGCTCGTTAGTTTGTTAACTTTAAAAAATAACCACGAACGAATGCTAACTTGCTTCAAGTCTGTTTTACGCATTAATTCAGATGACTCTATGATGTGTCTTCTTGATTCTGTCCATGCGATGGATGACAGAGTGATTTCATCATGCTAAGTCAGCCTTGCTTTTCTGGAACAAGCACATGGTCATGACGGAAAATCCGGGAACCGGTTTGCTAATATTTTGTTTAGGATTTGCTACATTTATGTTCAAAGTTGTATTGCTCTATTCTCCTAGGTGTTGGATTGTAGTTTCAAGGTTTTGAAATGAGTTCGGGAGTAGCCCCTCTTTAATCTCACGAATTGCTTGTCTACGTCTGATTATTAGTTTTCTTTCCCTAAATGCTTGGTGAAGCCATCTGGCTCTGGAGCTTCCTTTCTGAGAAAGTTCTAAATTAATGTTTCAATTTCCTCAACAGCGTGAGACCATTTACATGTTCTATTTCTTCTGTGTTTGCTTTCATTAATCATGTTGTTCTGGGGACTTGTCCCATTTCATCTCAATTTTCAAACGTGTTGGCATATATCTGTTTAAGTATATTGCCGTCTTTTCAAGGATTGCAGCATCTGTAGGATGTCCCCTTTTTAAAAATACATACATGAGATATTTGTGCCTTCTCGGTCCTTTGAAAAACAAATTTAAAACTTCTTATTCTCCTCAGAGGCTTCTTGATTTTTTTCATCATTTCTTTGATTGTGGGAGGGCAGTGAGAAGGAGGGAGACCATCCAGGCGACAGATGGGCACAGTGGCTGCAGCAGTGGGTGCCAATGACGACTGTGAGGTGAGCACAGGGCTGGGCAGTGGCTCCTTCTGTTGGAACCTGGTGGCACCTACCAGCAGCAGCAACATTTCTATAAACTGTACCTTTGGTATCTTCTATAAACTATAAACTTCACCTTTGGGATCTTCTCGCACATCTTTCTTTTCTATTTCGTTCACTTCTGATCTTTGTTACTTTATTTGTCCTCCTTTCCTTCGGTTTATTTTGCGGCCCTTTCCTCTCCTCTCTGTCTTCCTGATACAGCTACTCACATTCCTCATTTTCAGCCCGTTTTTTTTTTTCCATTTGTAAAATAAGCATTTAGACAAATTACCCTCTAGGCCAGTGGTTCTCAACCTTCCTGATGCCACGACCCTTTCATACAATTGTTCCTCATGTGGTGGTGACCCACCCAACCATAAAATTTTTTTGGTTGCTGCTACTTCACAACTGTTATTTTGCTACTGTTATGAATCGGGCAACCCCTGTGAAAGGGCAGTTTGACCCCCAAAGGGGTCTCAACCCACAGGTTGAGAACCGCTGCTCTAGGCACTGATTTAGTTGTACTTCTCAAGTTGTTTTTTTAAATAATGGTAAAAAATACAGATGATACAAATGTGCCAGTTCAACATATTTCTCATGCACAGTTCCCTGACATCGATTCTATTGATCATGTAGTGCATCCCCCGTCAGTAGTCCTGGCCACGGATATCACCACACTCACTGCTTCCAAATAATGACTCTCCTGTCTGCCCTCCTTCCTCCTTCTAGCAACTGCTGTTCACATTTGCCCGTTACAGGTATTGCTGGAAGTGGGGTCACTCACTATTTATCCTTTTGTGATTCACTTATTTCACTGCGCATGTTTTCTAGGTCCATCGTGTGGACTTCATTTCTCTGTATGGCTGAGCAGTGTTCTGTCTTACGTGCAAACCCGTTTTGTTTAGCCATCCGTCTGGTTTTGTTTTGTGTTTAAGCCATCCATCTGTGATGCACATTTAGGTTGCTCCCACCTTTGGCTATTGTGGAAAGAGCTGCAATGAACATTGCTGGGGAGGTGTCTGTTGACTGCTTTTCAGATTTTTGAGACCTATGAGTGGAATTGTTGAGTCATAAGCTCCCCTGGTGCTGTCTGTGGGTTAGGTGTTGATCTAATCCCTATAAGGTCAGCAGCTCAAACCCACTAGCTGCTCTACAAGAGCAAGATGAGGCTATCTGGTCCCCCAAAGATGTGCAGTCTTAGAAAGCCTCTGTAGTAGGCTCGCTGTGAGTAGGCCTGCACTCAGTGGCAGTGGGGTTTTAATCCTCCTGGTCATCCATTTGAATCTGACTCCTGTCGACCCCAGAGGGCAGGGTAGAACCACCCTTTGCGTTTCCCTGGCTATAAATCATTTTTATTTTTAAAATTTTTACTTTTAAATGTTTAATCCTTTTATCGGGGGTTATACAGACATCGTAACATTCCATAGTTCCATTGCATCAAGCAGTACTGTACCCTGGTTACCACAATCAGTTTTAAAACGTTCTCCTTCTTCTTGACCTCCGCTCCTCCCCACCTGGAACCTTGTTATTGTTTTATTTGTTTGTTTGTTTATGTATGTATTTTTGCCATATCTTACACTATCTAATATATCCATTCACCTTCAATTCTGTTGTCTGCTCCCCTCAAGTGCAGCTCTACAGTCATCATTACATTCAGCTGCCCCCCACTCCCCCACCTCTCTTCCCATACCCTCAGGAAACTGTAATTCCCGTTACTTTTTCTGGGGGGTGACCTATGTTGTTGGCTTTCATGCATCAAATGGTCTTAATTTTACCGATGAGCAGATGCAATCTAACAAGGTTAATGAGGTAGAACTGAAACCATAATGGTAGGGGGAGGAAATATTAAAGAACTAGAGGTTAGTTGTGTGTTTCATCAGTGCTCTACCACACCCTGGATTTATCACCACTTCCTTTTGGCCCTCCCCGAATGTCCAATTATCTTACAGGTGGGTTTTGGGTCTCCACTACATCCACGCTCTTTCATATTTGTTACTGTCGTCATTCTCAAAACATTTGCTTTCTACTTGAGCCCTTGGTATCAGCTCCTCATTTTTCCCCTCCCTCCCTCATGAATCCTTGATAATTTATAAATGATTATTATTTTTTCATGTCTTACACTGACTGATGTCTCCCTTCACTCACTTTTCTGTTGTCCATTCCCCAGGGAGAGGGTTCTATGTAGATCATTGCAATCAGTTCCCCCTTGTCCCCCACCTTTCCCTTCCTGTCCTGGTATCTCTCATTATTGGTCCTGAGGGGTTTATCTGTCCTGGCTTCCCTGTGTTTCCAGCTCTGATCTGTACCAGTGTACATCCTCTGGTCTAGCTGGATTTGTAAGGTAGAATTGGGATCATGATAGTGGGGGAGGGGAGGAGAGGAAGAATTAAAGAACTAGAGCAAAGTTCTGTTTCATCGGTGCTATACTACACCTGACTGGCTTGTCTCCTCACTGCGACCCTTCTGTAAGGGGATGTCCAGTTGCCAACAGATGGGCTTTGGGTCTCCACTCCGCATTCCCCCACATTCACAATGATGTGATTTGTTTGTTCTTTGATGCCTGAAACCTGATCCTATCAAAACCTCGTGATCACACAGGCTGGTGTGCTTCTTCCATGTGGACTTTGTCGCTTCTCAGCTAGATGACTGCTTGTTTATCTTCAAGCCTTTGAGATCCAAGACACTATATCTTTTGATAGCCAGGCACTGTTAGCTTTCTTCACCACATTGCTTATGCACCCATTTGTCTTCAGAGATCATGTCAGGAAGGTGAGCATCATAGAATGCCAGGTTAATAGAACAAAGTGTTCTTGCATTGAGTAAGTACTTGATTGGAGGCCCAATGTCCATCTGCTGCCTGAATACTAGGCCTATAAATATATGCATATGGATCTAGTTCCCCATCATCACATATAAATATATTTACATATGTACATACCTGAATTTAGACCTTTATAAATGCCCTTTGCTTCCTAGTTCTTTCCTCTATTTCCTTTTACTTTCCTCTTGTTCCACTATCATGTTCAGCCCTACTAATTAACATGCTGTGTGTGCATATATTTTTTTAAATGGATTAGTTATTTATTGAGTATATTTCAAAATGCCCAAACATGGGAGATTTTAAAATTACATTTTGTTTGTGATTAATTTCTAGCTAGACTGCACACTTTCTAGTTAATTACTGATTTATTTTAGCTTGAATTAGCACATTATTGCAAATTCTTGAAGTTATTATTAAAATGTGTTAATATCTCCCAAATGGATTTATCTGATGCTTCTTTAGTTTTATCATTTTTCCTTTATGCATTTTGAGGCTACATGGTGCATGTGTGCAGTGTCGGGTGGGCGTCAAAACTCTCATGGAAAAATGTAATGAAAATATGATGAAACATTTCTGTGAACTTTAAAAAAACCTTCTGAAGTCCTTTGTATAGTGGCTTTATAGAACAGAGTAGAAACGCCCATGAGATTTCCAAAGCCATCAATCTTTACAGACGCAGACTGCCAGAATTTCTCTCATGGAGCCCCTGGTGTGTTCAAACCGTTAACTAATTCTGGTTAGCAGCCAATCATATATCTCCCCACTTCTATCACTTTGATTCTGACTCATAGCGACCCCCAAAGAATTCTTCTGAGACTGTAAATCTTTATGTGAGCAGACAGCTTCATCTTCTTTCATTGGCCAGCTTGTGGGTTTGTACTGCTGACTTTATGGTTAAGAACCCACAGCAACACATGGATATTTATAATGCTTTTGGACTTAATATTTATTTCTCTGATATTAATAGAGCTACACCAGCCTCTCTCAGTTAGCGTTTGCCTATTTTTCTTTTCCTTTTGCTTCCAACTTTTCTGTAACTTTATGTTTTTATGTATGTGTTGTTTGTCAATAACATATGATTATATTTTATTTTTATAAATAAAATATATATTTGTGTTTCAGCCAGAATATCAAGACCATTCTATTTAAAGCAATTACTGCTATCTTTGGGTTTAACTCTAACATCTCATTAGCTGCTTCTGGTTTGTTCTGCCTATTCTGTGTTTTATTCTTTTTCTTTGCTTTCTTGTCTTCTTTTAGATTGATTATTTCTTATGGCTTCATTTATAAGATCTAAATGAGTGAGGTGCTGGAGCCAGCTTGCACTAGCTAGGTGGCATAGATGATATCCATTTCTTTCTCTCTCTTCAAAAATACAAAAACAAATTTTATTGGGACATAATCCACATATTCAATTTAATAGTTCAATCATATCAAGAATAATTGTACAGTCATTACTGCAATCAATTTTAGAACATTTTCCCTTGTTTAAATCACTTTTAAAATGAGTTGTGTAATCACAATCAGTTCTAGTGTTTCCTCCTGAATTCATTGTTTTCTCTTGAAATCCCCTCACTCACCACCCCTACATCCTCTATAAACCCTTGTATCATTAATTATCTCTATACATTCACTCTGTGTGCTTCACAAACTAGAAAACCCAACATAAACACTGAAAAACAAAATCAAGTGGTAAGGATAGAATAGTAATAATTTAAAGATAAAATATAAATAGAGTAAGGAAGAAAGGGCCACCATCAATATTAAATCACCAGGGAAGAAGATTTTTGTCATGTAACAAGCAAGAGTTACTTGCACCTAGAACAAAATCAGGTTGGGTCATGAGGGATGTCAATTGACCAAGTGTCAAGTTCAATCCAGCACAATCAAGATTACAATGATCTCTATCTGACGGTAAGGATGTTTGAGACCCTAGCCTCTTGCTAGAGGGGACCTGCCAGCAACTTAATCTGACTAGATTCTCTGAAGATTGGTTTGGGCTCCCACTGTCCTCTATAATTTTCTACAAATTGTGTGCTTGCCATTTAGACTCTGATACTTTTCCCTTTGTCATATTTCAATTTTGTTACTGTTGCTTTTGGATCACACAAGCTGGTGTGCTTCTTCCAACGTGGACTTAGTTGACTCCTTGTTTAGATGACTGCTTGTTTGAATACAAGTCTTTAAGACCCCAGACACTATTCCAATTGATAGGGGGCATCACCAACTTTTTCCTTAGTCACATTTGGCTGTAGCACCTTTATCTTCAGTGAGCATTTCATAAAGGTGAGTATCAGTAGGGCCAGTTATCAGAATTGTTCTTGGAGTGGGGCTAGAGTTAAGTGGGTGCCCAGAATCCATCTGCTTGTCCATGGGATATACATGACTTAAGTTTACTCTGGCAGTTGTATTATGACAACATCAAAACCATAGACCAATTACAACAACTGCAACAAACCAATCAGCAACAATTAAACAAAAACACAAAACACACGCACACAAACAAAAACAAACAACCTAAAGGCAGGGAAACAAAAACCCATAGAAACAAAAAAGTAAAACATTGTTAATTATTCCCTTGGGGCATATGAGGGGGTACCACCCCAAACCCAGCATTTCCCAACCCCCCAATTATGTATTTAATTTTTTTTTTGCAAAACAATCTTACCACCTTCAAAATACTCTACATTACACTTAATACATTTGTCAAATCTGTGACTCCATTTTTCGAAGCATTTTTCAAACTCATCTGTTTAGATGGATGACAGCACCTCTCTCATTTTTTCTTCACTTCTTCTATGTCATCAAATCGCTGTCCTTTCATGTCCCTCTGCATTCACTGAAACAAAAAGAAGTCGCCCAGAGCAAGGTCAGGTGAGTCCGGTGCATGGGGCAAGAGAGACATGCGGTGTTTTGCCAAAACTGCCATCATTGATATGGATGTCATGGTGACAAAACCAGTCCTTCATCTGCCACAAATCAGTCCTTTTTTTGTAGCATATTGTTACGCAATCCTTCCAGAACCTTTAAATAGACAGCTTGATTAACAGTCTGAGTGGGTGGAATGAACTGCAAATGCACTATCCCCCTCACATCAAAAAAACAAATGAGCATTGCCTTGATCTTAAAAAAAAATCATTTTATTGGGGGCTCTTATCACAATCTATACATCCATCCATTGTGTGTCAAGCACATTTGTACATTTATTTCCTTCATCATTCTCAAAATATTTGCTTTCTACTTGAGTCCTTGGTATCAGCTTCTCATTTTTCCCTTCCCTCCCTGCTCCCCCCTCCCTCGTGAACCCTTGATAATTTATAAATTTTTATTATTTTGTCATATCTTACACTGTCTGAAGTCTCCCTTCCCCCACGTCTATGTTGTCCGTCCCCCAGGGAGAAGGTTATCTGTAGATCCTTATAATTTGTTCCCCCTTTCTACCCCACCTTCCCCCCACCCTCCCGGTATGGCCATTCTTACCACTGTTCCTGAAGGGATCATCTGTCCTGGATTCCCTGGGTTTCCAGTTCCTATTGTGCTCACCTTCCCAATATGATTGCTGAAGACAAATGGGTACATAAGCAACGTGGTGAAGAAAGCTGATGGTGCCCGGCTATCAAAAGATATAGCACCTGGAGTCTTAAAGGCTTGAAGGTAAACAAGCGGCCATCTAGCTCAGAAGCAACAAAGCCCACATGGAAGAAACCCACCAGCCCGTGTGATCATGAGGTGTCAAAGGGATCAGGCATCAAGCATCAAAGAACAAAAAAACAATTATCATTGTGAATGACGGGGAATGCAGATTGGGGACCCAAAGCCCATCTGTAGGCAACTGGACATCCCTTTACTAAAGGGTCTCAGGGAGGAGATGAGCCAGTCATGGTGCAGTGTAGCAATGATGAAACATACAACTTTCCTCTAGTTCTTTAATGCTCCCCCTCCCCCAACGACTATCATGATCCCAATTCTACCTTACAAATCCAGCTAGACCAGAGCATGCTTTGATCTTTTATTTCACTTGAGCTTTTTTTTTTGGGGTGAGCTGATGATGACATCTTCCACTGGTGGCTTGATTGATGTTTGCTTTCAGGGTTGTAAGAATAGCACCATGTCTCATCCCCATTAGTGACCCTGGAAAAAATTCTGGATCACTTCGGAGCTGTTCTTTCAAAGTACAGTATGTTTGTCCATTCGGGAAATTGATGGGAGTCAAGAATGAGGTTGTTATCAATCGACATTTCACCTTTTTTGAAATGAGAAAACCACTTGTACACTTGAGTTGTTCCCATAGAGCTGTCCTTGTAAGCCGTGTTCAACATCACAGTTTCTGTGGCATTTTTCCTGAGCAGGAAACAACCTTTCATAGCCATACGCTGTTCTCTTAAATCGGACATCACAAAAAATGAGGTTCGAGCAAAACTACTTTTATGAAAAAATCCATTGTGACCAGAAAGAACCTTCCCAGACAACGCCACTGGCACACTAACTGAGAGCGAGTTGCTTAATACTCACCTAGCATGAAAAATGCATACCTTTTTCTGTTTTGTTTTATTGTCCAGCAGAGCTTTTTTCCATTTTTGATTATTTTTGGGGGGTACTCTCTCATAAGTCGATTATACCAATAACATCATCAATTTTCCCAGTGACACAGCCCTCTGGACACTGTCGGCATGAGGAGTCTATTCAGTTCCAGTGTGAGCTGCATCCCATGATTTGTTGCCCTACACAGTTTGATCTCCCATTCATTTGAGCTCTGCTTACCCTAAGCATGGGGATTCCTGCTAGGAGGAAACTTCTTGAATCAATTCTTTTAAGTGTAGATCCTGCCCAACAGTTCAAAACCCGTCATATCTCTGTGAGGGGGCATTGAGGAACCAAATATATGGTGATTCTGGGTCCCCTTTCCTTGGACACCCACCATGCTGGGGTTCCCCTCAAGATCTAATGACCTTCCACAACTCCAGGGTGGCCACTCTCTGCTTCATGTGCCACCCAGGTACCCCAGTCCTCAGTCCCAGAGTGCAGGCAGCTTTGAGGCAGGACTCAGTTCATTCATCCAGGGCTCTATATTAAGTGCTGGTGTTGCCCTTAGGTAATGCCATGCTGCTAGCAAGGTCAGCAGCCAATATTCCCATGGTGCTTAGTCTATGTTGTGGTTCACCAAGGATGATACCCATTTCTTGGTTCAGTCATAGTGGGAACATCTTTACCATAGGAAGCAGCAACTCAGTTGTGGCTGCTGAAGCACAACAGGGACAGACTGGGATTTGCAGAATGTGGGTGCTTGGAACCATAACCAGAATGAGATAAATTAGCTGTCAAAACACTGGAATGGGAGATTCAGCAGATGTAGTAAACCCTTTCAGAAACCTGATATGGGAGATTGGATTATTGTTCCATGCCCGTAAACATTTATATTTTTGAATGCCTTAGACAGGGTTGCTATGAGTCAGAATTGACCCAATGGCAATAGTCTTCGTTTTGTTTGTTTGTTTTTTCATGTGCGTGATGAAATTATACATACCAACATTCACCAACACAATAATCCTTGTCAGGTATTTTGGTTCTATTGTAAACATTGCATATTTGGCATTTTCTGAACCTCCTATGGAAGCTTCATATGCTTCATGCAGCACAGGCAATGACGCAAAATGCAGGACGCTGACAGGACAGAGGATGTAAAGTCTTGTGGATCCAGCGCAGTGGAAGCATCTCCAGGGCTCTCATAGGTCTCAGCGTGGCTCCATGTGGCTTGTCAACAGGCAGGTGACAGCAGTTAGAGAGAGGGAGGGTTTGGCCTCAAAGAGTCATTTATCTCAGTCACCCTCCAATCAAGCTGTGACCTGATTGATGGATGAAACTCCACCCACATGTTCCTATGGGAGCCCTGTTGACACAAGAAACTTAACTATCACGGACCCTAACACTCAGAGGCCCCTGAACTTCAACTGTCATCTCTGAAGCCCCAAGAGGTGGTGAGAAATACTGTTCAGCTTCTCAGCCACCTGCCCTGTAATCAGCAAATGAACAGAGAAAAGTGGTCCTGTTTTAGTCTGGGTTCTCTGGAGAAACAAAACCTGTAAGGTGTATGAATATGTGTTGGTATATACGTAGTGGCTCAGTGGTTGACAAGTCCCAAATTTATGAGTCAGATATCAGACTAGAGACTTCTCCTGACTTGCATAATGTGGTGGCTGATGAACCATGACTTGCTGGCTCACAGGCTATGTTGTTGATATTAGGTACTGTTGAATTGGTTCTGATTCACAGTGACCCTACTGTGTACAACAGAACAAAAACTGCCCAGGCCTTCACCATTGTCACAAATGTCACTCTTGCGTTCATTGTTGCACCAACAAATTCCAAGTCTGTCAGGCCATATAGCAGGTCAAGTCCCAAGATACGGAGGTCAGATGATGATGACCCAGATGTAGGATGCATAGATCCGGGGAGCTTTGCCAGAACACCTCTATATATCATACGTAGGCCATTCCTCAGAGGAAAGCCCCCTTCAACTGATTGGCTGCTCATAGCAGATCTTACCAGTGAAATGATCTCATCCTGGAAGTGATTATGTGATTTCAAAACACAAAAATGAGGAAATACTATGTGAGAGTTACATAATTTTATGTCAACTTGAACATAAAAAAGTGTAGGGGTGGAGTTTACCTGTCAATCAGATGACAACCTGATGGTGGCTCCTTGTGGGCGTGGCCTTCTCAGAAGGAGGGTCCTGGGAACCTACCCTCTCTCTGTCTTCACCTTTCTGCTGGTGAGCCACAGTGGGACCTGCCAGAGCCCTATGATACCACCACCAACACTGGATCCACAACACTTTGCCCCCAACAGCCTGTGATCTTGCATTTTGCATGCTGTATACTATTCCATTGCATAACTGCCAAGTTCCATCATAACTGCCAAACCACAGAGAAGCATTGACACACAAATTACCTTCTCTTTTCTCTTGGATGTTGGCCTGGTGATTACTTACGATCTTTTTAGTTTTCTCTTATCATTAAGTGGATGTTGCATATATCTGCTGAGTTCCCTACAAGACCCAGCACTGTCACCTGTGGACGAAAGAGCGAATAATGATGAGGCAAAATTTAGTAGCCTTACAAAGCTGGCTCAAAACACTTAGCAAAACCTTGTACATCATCTTCAGCATATTTGTTCTGCAGAATATGATGCCAGTGTCTTGGTTGTGACCAATTTCTTATAAGTAAGTGCTTTGACACGGGAGCAAATGAATGGGGAGGAAGAGAGAGTGGAGCACATCGTGGCCCACCAGGCCTGGGGGACAATATCCTTGCTCTGAATAGCCAATGCACAGAGTAGACCATATGGCTGACCCCACTATGAGACATGCTATCTCTTGCTGGCCCAGGGCCCTAAGGGGGACAACACTGCAGACTCAGTGTCAGGACTGATCTGGACTGACCCCATGACACTGAGGCAAATTACTAAAGGCGTGCGGCAGAGAAACTGTGGGAGCAGAGCAGGGAGCTCCCAAGGGAGTGCAAATGATAGACTCTGGGGCCAGAGTGTGGCACCCCATTGGATCTAACTGGAGGGTACTCCTTGAGTTCAAAAATCAGACCTTGATCTATTTAGAGGTTTTTCTTTCTTTTAAAAATTTTTTTCTTTTAATTAATTCATTCTTTTATGGGTCATTGTTTTTCTTTTCTTTTTTTGTCGTCATCACTGTGTTCTCATTTGTTGCCTGTCTTGGTATGCCTTGAGTTTTGGTGCATATTATTATCTATACAGATCTATCTAGATAAGATAGACTGGATGAATAGTCTGGGGGAGAAAACAACGGGACCAATGGTTCTGGGGGGACTTGGGAGAGGGGGAGGCGGGGGTAAGGAGGTGGTGTTGACCAACCCAGGGACAGGGGAGCAACAAGTGATCCAAATTTAGTGGCAAGGAGGGTGTGAGAGGCCTGGTAGAGATTCAGCAAGAGCAGTGTAACCGAGAGAAATTACTGAAACCCAAATGAAGGTTGAGCATGATAGTGGGACTAGAGGAACGTAAAAGGAAATGGAGGAAAGAACTAGGTGACAAAGGGTATTTATAGAGGTCTAAATACAGGTATGTACATATGTAAATATATTTATATAGGATGGTGGGGAAATAGATCTACGTGCATATATTTATAGATTTAGTATTAAGGCAGCAGATGGACATTGGGCCTCCACTCAAATACTTACTCAATGCAAGAACATGTTGTTCTGTTGAATTGGCATTCCATGATGCACACCTTCCCGGCACGATCGCTGAAGACAAATGGGTGCATAAGTAAATGTGGTGAAGAAAGCTGTTGGGACCCGGCTATCAAAAGATATAGTGTGTGGGGTCTTAAAGGCTTGAAGATAAACAAGTGGCCATCTAGCATCTAGCTCAGAAGCAACAAAGCCCACATGGAAGAAGCCCACCAATATGTGTGACCATAAGTTGTTGAGGGGATCAGGTATCAAGCATCAAAGAACAAAAAAATCATCATTGTAAATGAGGGTGAATGCAGAGTGGAGACTGAAAGCCTATTGGTAGACAACTGGACACACCCTTACTGAAGGATGTGGGGAGGAGATGAACCAGTCAGGGTGTAGGGTAGCAACAATGAAACATATAACTTTCCTCTAGTTCTTAAATGCTTCCTCCCCTCCACTATCATGATCCCCATTCTACCTTACAAATCTGGCTAGACCAGAAGATATACATTGGAAACGGAATTCAAGACAGATGACCCCTTCAGGATCAGTGGTGAGAGTAGCGATGCCTGGAGGGTAGAGGGAATGTGGGGTGGAAAGGGGGAATCGATTACAAGAATCTAAGTATAGCCGCCTCCCTGGAGGATGGACAGCAGAGAAATGGGTGGGGGGGAGATGTTGGATAGTGTAACATATGACAAATTAATAATAATTTATGAATTATGAAGGGTTCATGAGGGAGGGGGAAGTGGGAAGGGAAGGGGGAAAATAAGGAGCCGATATTAAGGGTTCAAGTAGAAGGCAAAAGTTTTGGGAATGATGATGGCAACAAATGTACAGATGTGCTTGACCCAATGGATTTATGTATGGATTGTGATAAGAATTCTATGAGCCCCCAATAAAATGATTTTTTTAAAAAGTAAGTGCGTTGTCAGAAACCTCATCTTAGGGGGTAAAAATGAGGTGCTGTTACCAAGGGCTCAAGTAGAGAGAAAATGTTTTGAAAATGATGATGGCAACAAATATATAAATGTGCTTGACACTTCCTTTCTGTTGGCCTGAGAGCCTGTTGTTGAAATGGGCAAGTTCATGAAACCCGGGAAGGTGGTGCTGGTCCTGGCAGGAGGCTATTCGGGACGCAAAGCCGTCATCATGGAAAACATTGACAGTCGTACCTCTGACCGCCCCTACAGCCACGCCCTGGTGGCTGGAATCCACTGATGTCCCCGCAAAGTGACAGCTGCCATGGGCAAGACGAAAATTGCCAAGAGGTCAGAGATCAAGTCTTTTGTGAAGTTGTACAATTATAATTATCTCATGCCCACGAGGTGCTCCGTGGACATCCCCTTGGACAAAACTATCGTCAACAAGGAAGAGACCCTGCTCTTACACGCAAGGCCCGTTGGGAGGCCAAGGTCAAATTTGAGGAGAGGTACAAGACAGGCAAACACAAGTGGTTCTTCCAGAAGCTGAGATTCTAGATCTTGAGTCAAAATCATTAAAACACCCCCAAAATAAAAAAAAAGTGCTTTACGCATGGGTGTATGTATGGATTGTGATGAGTGATAAGAGCTGTAAGAGCCCCCAATACAATGATTAAAAACAAAAAAGAAAGAAACCTCATCTCTCCCCCCCCATGCTATAAGGTGTGGGGGGAGGTCAGATGCTCACAGGCATCCTCCCTGAGGGCGATCAGTTGCCAGACTGCAGTGACCCCACTCCCTGCTGTTAAAGATAATGGATGCCTGCAGTCATCTATTTGGTTCCTGTAGGTGGGGTTTACACCCTACTGACAATGGTTCCTATGGAGATCCAGAGAACAGGTCAAGGTTAAGCTGTCATCCTAAACCTAGGATCCGCCCATCTTGTCACAGGTATACCCCCCAATCCCTCCTCTCCCTATTGAGTGTATGCCCCTAGACCACCCCCTCCCATTACTGCATTACCTATAGCACAGCCCCTTCCTGTGACGTATATCCTCACCTGTAATTAGGGGGCTTGCATGTCCCTAGAGAAGATAAAATGCCTGGGCTAGCCTTAAACTCTCTCCCTCCACGTGGACCATCAAGCGGGGCTGAGGTGAACCTGCTACCATGAATCGTGTCTGACTCCATTTATTTCAATACTTCTATCTCTCATGCTCTCTGTAACTTTACTATGATCTTTGTTTATTATCGCTGTACAGTTGCGCCTACCAGACCCGTAATGATGTGTTAGGGGCTGGCTTCCCCTGACAAGGAATCTCTGGTTCTGCCCTAAACTGGATTCTGTAGGCCAGTCATTGAGCCCGTCTGCCCCTGGGAAAGCTCAGGGCTGCTCTGAAGTCCTCCCAGCATGAGGTCTTCAGGCTCAGTGCAAAGCCCCTCACATTTCCTTGGCGAGGCCTATTGTTGGCTGGTCAGGCCCAGCCAAGCTCTGGAGGGAGGCCTGAGAGTTGATGTCCCACAAACTGCTCACAGAAACGCCAGGATCTTACTGTCATGCTCAACAGTCTCTGTGGCAGCTATTGAGTTTCAGCTTCCCATACCTGGGAGGCAGATGCCGTTATGATTCCTCATCTAATTGCCTGGGAAACAGAAGGTTGGGTACGTGAAGTTGCCCTGCTGGGGAAGGGGGACCCATATCTGCCTGGTTGCAGGCTGTTGTGATTAGATTTGCTGTCTTTAAATTACAGAAGCACCATTCAAAATAAAGGCCCCCCACAGAATACAGAAATTCTCAAACAATATAATTAATATCACATGTATGTAAGTTTTTGGTTGCAGCAGTATATGAATAGGGAGCTTCCAGAAATTCAAGCCAAAGGAGAGGGCGTGGCCCAAGGGATAGCACTGCTGTATCACATAGATCTTGGATGAAAGCAGAGAATACCAGGCAGGTGTTCACTTGTGGTCTATTGACTATGCAAAGTTATTCCACTGTGTGGGTAACACAAGCTATGGATAGCATTGAAAAGAATCGGAATTCCAAACACTCCATTGTACTCATGTGGAACTGCATGTGGCCCGAGAGCTAGCTGTTTTATCAGAACAAGGGAACACTGAGTAATTCATAAGGAGGAAAATTGTACATCAATATTGTCTCCTTTTACAATATTTATGTGATCTTTACTCTGAGCAAATAATCAGATAATCTAGACTATATGAAGATGAATGCTACATCAGGAGTGAAGCAAAGCTTATTAAAACTTGACTATAGATTGAAAAAACTCTCAAGCCAAAATTACCAAGTTCAATTCACAAGGACCCTCTGTTCAACCAAATAAACACTGCCTGGCCCTTAGTTAGTAGTACACATACACACACACACACACACACACAAAAAAATAATAATAAAGAAATAAATTACAGAAGCGAAGGCTAGACCCAAAAGAGGAGGGAAGTACTGGGGGGCCTACTCTGGTTCAGTGTGAGGTGGCATCAAACCTGGAAAGGGCTGCCCTTTTCCAGTAGTAAGGTTCTCTTCAGAGTGCCTAGGTGGTACAACTGCCAACTGCCAACCTGCTCCACGGTTAAGCAAAAGGTTGCAGGTTGGAGTGTGCTGAGGTGCCTCAGAAGAAAGGCCTGGCGATCTATTGCTGAGCAATATAAAATAGATCTATTTTAAAGGTTCTCATCCCTGGAAGGGTTTGAGTAGATGTTGGATTACCATTTGTTCAATAGTTTTATGGGGGTCGGGGGGATTCCAGACAGGCTGGGAGTCAGTCTTAGATGTCCTCTAAATGAGCTATCCAGACCTAAAATTCTAACGTCATTCAAGAGTGTGATTTGGGAAATTCACACCCGCAGCAGTTGCAGATCCTGCCACCAGGGGTCAGTGTTTCTACATTTGGTCCAGTGGCACAGCAGGAACAAAACGGGCTTTCCTTGGGAGCTGCCTCCAGAGCCAGGGCTGAGGTGAGGGCCCTCACCAGGGTGCTGTAGCCCCATGGGAAGATGGAAAAGGATCCAACAGAGAGAGATTAGTATCCCTCGCCCAACCATCGCTGTCAGCCACTGTGTTGGGAAAGGTCCCACAGCCCATGAGTGGATTCTGACTCCTAGCAATCCTATGTTTCTGAGGCTGTAAATCTTCCTGGGAGCAGACAGCCTCATCTTTCTCCTGTGGAATAATTGGCAGATTCGAACAGCTGGCCTGAAGGTCAGCAGCCTAAGGCATAACCAGTATCCCACCAGGGTGTTTTCAAAGGGCCAGGGGAGTCAGGCCATGTTAAGAGAGCCAGGGAAGGAGCTTGGAGGCTTGTGAGCTGGCAAGGCATCCCCACTGACTGCACTATTTATTCCCACCCACCCAGACACTGCTCAGCACAGGAAAATGAGGAGAGGAGCAGGGTTGGAGAGCGCTTCAAAGGTGGCAGTGGAAACGCCGTCACACTAATGAGGGTTGAGGACCCCAGGAATATTCATCCTGGAGAAGAGATCTCCATGGAGGGACCGTGACAATGGTCTTTCATGAAGGAGTTTTCCTGAGCCCTGGGTATCAAAACCCGGGCCAGCGGGCCCTTACCACGAGGGGGCTGGACTCAGCTGAGTTTATGGAAGCACTCGTCCCAGCCAGGAAGGGTCACCTCGGGGGGTAGCATATTCCTGCGCACTACACACCTTTATTGTGTGCTCATTTCAGGCCTGGCTCTGTCAGAGTCTCGGTTACACCCATGAACAAACATGCATCGCGGCCTG
This sequence comes from Tenrec ecaudatus, assembly GCF_050624435.1. Lineage (NCBI taxonomy): Eukaryota > Metazoa > Chordata > Mammalia > Afrosoricida > Tenrecidae > Tenrec > Tenrec ecaudatus. Next base: position 136,404,803 of record NC_134541.1, read on the forward strand.
GTGTGTGCTCAGGTCTGAGTATTCTGGGAGACACTGAGGTAGAGCAGGTGGGCCATGCGTGTTAGCATCCCTTCTGACCGAAAAGTCTGTGATTTGGTCATTTTCCTTCACTTCTCTGAGAGACCTTGTTATGGATTAATTGGTGCCCTCCAAAGAGACCTGGTCCCTGTGAATGTGCCTTTCTTTGGAAACAGGACTTTGGAAGATGGATAGCAGTTAAGTTATCCTGAGGTCTTGCAGGAGAAGGGTGGATGCTAATCCTGTCTGAGTAGTGCCCTTACAAGAGAGAAGAAGCACAGAGAGACATACAGGGGAAGAGAAGATGTTATTGACAAAGCAAAGAATCCCAAGGAATGCCTAGGACAGAAGACAGGAGTGACAAGAGAGAGCCTCCCCTAGAATAGCAGTTCTCAACCTGTGGGTCGCGACCCCTTGGGGGTTGTCAAATAACCCTTTCACAGGGGTCACCTAATTCATAACAGTAGCAAAATTATAGTTATGAAATAGCAACAAAAATAATGTTACTATTGGAGGTCACCACAACACGAGGAACTGTATGAAAGGATCGCAGCATCAGGAAGGTTGAGAACCGCTGCCCTAGAGCACAGGTTCCCAGACTTACTTGGCCGTCCCCCTCCTTTTTAGAGAAAAGGACTCCCTGACAATTAAAAAGTTCCGTGTGAAGCCCATCTCAACTCACTGCCCTCAAGTCATTTCTGACTCATTGGACAGGGTGGAACTGTCCCTGTGGGTTTCCAAGACTGCAACTCTTTACAGGAGTAGAAAGCCTCGTCTTTCTCCCTCATCGCAACTGATAGTTTCAAAATGTTGGCTTTGAGGTTATCAGCCTGGCGTGCAACCATTATGATGCCATCAGGGCTTGTGCCCACAACCCAGGATGAAGTGTAGGTGTCTGCCTTTGCAGCCCTCCTGGCCCATTCCAGGAGTGCTGGAGGTGTAGTGGTTACAAGTGGAGCTGCTAACCCCAAGGCCAGTAGTTTGAAACTGCCAGCAGCTCCGTGGGAAACAGATGAGGCTTTCTAAGCCCATAAAGAGTTTCTGTCTTGGAAACCCACAGGGGCAGTTCTACCCTGTCCTCTGGTCTCTGTGCGTCAGAATCGACTCAATGGCAGTGAGTTGAATTTTGGAGTGTTCCAGTGAACCCCCAGGGGGCAGTATCACCCACTTTGGGAAACACTGCTCTAGACACTTCAGAGAGAACATGGCCCTGCGAACCCAGCGTCCAGAAACAGGAGACGGCGATGCTCCATATTTTGTTACAGCAGACAAGGAAACCAACACAGATGCTTTTGAACATGGGAAAGAACCTCACCAAGGCCATGCTGTTCTCATAGTTTCAATAAAAACGTGCACTGTGAATAAGGGCCCACACAAGGATACAAAGGAACACGGGTGTGTTGCCCTGATTAAAATCGTTTTTGGATTTGGAAATCTCAGGAAAATGTAACTGTGTAGCGAAAAACAAACTCAATCTCAGGTCAGCTCTGTTTTTTTCATGTTACTTTTATTTTCCTTCCCCAGGGACAGGACATTATGGCTGTCCATAGGGGTGTAGGCGCGGGGTGGGGTGGGGTGGGGTGGGGACACAGCCAGGTCACACACATTACATATTCCGTCCTTGACATGAACATGTAGGATCTCAGCTTCAACAGACCCATTGCCACTGCCTTCCAAGGGCACTCACAGCGTGCAGCCCCCTTGTAAAGCCCTGTGAATTTCCAGCTGGGCGATTACACCCCCAAACTCATCTCGGCTCCGAGCTGTCTTCCTTCTTGTGGTGCTTGTCTCTCACTGTCTCGCACTTGCCTTGGCAGAGCCAGCATTCTCGCAACCGGCCGGTTTTCCATCTCCATCTCTTCTTGTCAATGGGCTGCTGCCGAGACCGAGCTCGCCTGGGAAGGAGGGAGACAGTGAGGGAAAGAAAACAAGGGAATCCACGTGGCACGGGAGCGGAGATTTCTTTTCTTTCATTCTTAAATGTTTATTGTGGCGAAGCTACACACAACAGATTGTATGCCAATACAACCATTTCTGCGTGTGCAGTCCAGTGGCGGTGACTGCACGCTTCCAGTTGTGCAACCACTCAAGAACTGAGGTTTCCTAACATCTTTGCTCCCCAGGATGCCTGTGCCGCTTCCACACAGACTTGGTCTTCATAATGAACATCGGTAAGTCATACCTGGCTCTACCTGCGTGCCGCTGTGAGGGTTTTGAGGCCCCTTGTTTGGGCTTGACATGCCCAAGTAGGCTGACATGTACACAGACCAGAGAGTGACCTGCTGGGAGGCGGTGCTCGCCAGGAGTCCACCTGTTGCACCTCATGAGGGTCAAAGAAGCTCACTTGGCTCTTGTAATGAGAGCATCTTCCCAAGAGAGAAAAACAGAGCCCATCATACCCATGGATCGATTTTAACAGGATTTCTTTAGGAGAAGGATGGGACTCATGCACCTAGCGGAGCATCTTGCCTCTCTGCAGCTTCGCCTGCTATCCTGCTTCATTCAGAGGCCCCGTGCTGCACCCACGCTGGACCCTGTGTGCCTCCTGCCTCTGCACTTTTGCATGTGACTGGAAATCCCTTCTCACCTCTGCCTGGGGAAGAATCCACTTCCTTTCTTCTTCATCATTTCCAATCTATTCTTTCATCCATGCTTTAGTAAAATACTGATGATGCATTTGGATGATAGAATCAAAAGATACCAAACTCACCGCCATCGAGTCGATGCCAACCCTAGAGGAACAGGGAGACCTGCCCCTGTGAGCTTCTGAGACTGTAACTCTTTAAGGGACTTTCTAGTCCTTTCTTTCTCCCGAGGAGAAAGTGGTTTTGAACTGCTGACCTTGCAGTTAGCAGCCCAATGCATAACCACTATGCCTGCTATTATTATGATCAGCCTTCAAAGAAATACAGCCAAAATGCTCCTTAGGAGCTCGGATGGCAAGACTTTGGATGTGTTATCAGGAAAAACCAATTGCTAGAGAAACACATCACTCTGGGTGAAAGCAGAGGACCAGCAGAAGCAAGAGAAATCCTCAATGAAATAGACGGACATGGTGACTTCCAAACACACCAGCAATCAGGAAGCTGGAGCAGCACCAGGGAACATTCTGTTCTGTTATACATAAGCTTGCCATGAGTCAGAGCCAATTCTTGGCAATGAACAATGTTAGAAACCTACATCCAATGGGGTTAATGGAATCCTCAATGAATCACGATATTGTGAAGGGCATGGAAGCGAGTACATGCACTCCTTAGAACCTCCCCCATGTCCCTGGGGTTCTCCAATGAAACCGAGCATGTTCTGGCCACCTCTCTGCCAGACCGACTTGAGCGTGGGGGTGTCAAGCAATGTCAGACACAGGACCTGCTTTCAGAGAGCTCCTAGTAGGTTGGGAGAATATGACGGCCACCATCTCCCAGGGTGTGGGTGGACAGAATCACTCCTAAGGACTCTGAATCCACAGAGGGTGTGGTGTGTTGCCCTGAATCAACGAGGGAAGGACTGGGATTCCCTCTGCAGGAGGGCAGGGCATGGGGCAGGCCAGAGAATCCGAAAGGAACAAAGCAAGTGCAGGGAAGGCAAGCTTGGAGAGAGGGCCACAAGAGCAGAGCTCCCACCTACCAGCTGTGGTGGAGGACGGGGGGGCTCACTCCTCAGAGAGGGTCTTGGAGGAGCCAGTCTTGGACACCTGGATGATCTCCACAGAGGTGATGCCTTTGCCGGCCACACGGTGTCTGGTGCGCAGCTTGTTCAGAGCTGTCTCTGCCATGCCTGCACGCTCCTCGGCATCATCCAGCTCGTGCACTGTCTTCCGGTACCGTGCCAGGGTCTGGTTGGCTTGCTCCTCCTGTGAGAAGGGAATGGCGGGAAGTAGGTTATACACGAACTTCGTACAGAGTCCAACCAGGCTTGCTGCTAAACACAGGCCGTCGGAGGACCCGTGACTAGGGAGGAGACAGCGATCTGTGGCAACTGTTTGTACTTGCTGCACACTTTATCTGTAAACTCAAACACCTCTGAAAAATTAAAGTCTGTATCCCACCCTCCACACCCCCCCAAAAGTAGGACGAACCAATCGGTACTGGAAGAAGTGCATCCAGAATGTTTCCTTAGAAGTGAGGTGATGAGACTCTGTCTCATGGACTTTGGGACCAGGAGGGACGAGTCCCTGGCAAAGAACATCATGTTTGGTGAAGTGGAGGGACAGGGAGCAAGAGAAAGATTCTCAATGTAAGGATAGGCTCAAGCAGAGCCCTGCTTATGAGGATGGCACAGGACCGAGCAGCATCTGGATCCCTAAGCAAGCAATGACATTCAAAACACAAAATAAAATAAAACACAGAAGACTTGGGGGAGGAGGTGGCCTCTTCCCTCTCCCCACGAACACCTGTTTTCAAGACTTTTAACTGATTCTTTGGGGCCTTGACACCGATATTTCTCCATGAACTGGGTTTCTGCTGCTGTGCCCACCTTCGCTTTGTGGTTAGGCCTGGTGGTGTCTTATATGGAAGGCTAGGAGTCAGTGTTTCTTCTAACCCCTACTACACATGTCCCATCCCCTCAAATTAAGTCTACTTCTGTTATTTATGAATTTTATATTTATAGATTCACTTACTAGCTGAAATGTACGATAACCCTGAAATCAATATCTGGTGCCTCTGCATCATTTGTGGGCGTGTGCAGGGTGGTGAAATTTATGCTCTGGACATGTGCATTCCCAGTGGAGACATTGTCTTCCCATTTGAGTTTTCACGCTGTAAACAAGTGTCCTTCTTGTGTCTAGTTAGTGTCACACTTTTCACATTTGTGTGCTCCTGTGGGCGACTTTACTGCTTAAAGTGACCCAAGTATTATGCCGAAGTGCTGTCTATCATTCCTAAGTCCAAGAAAAGCTGTAATTTACTTTATGGAGAAAATCCATGTGTTATCTAAGCCGCATTCAGCCTTGCATTTTAGAATTGTTGGCCGTGGGTTCGGTATTAGCAAATCAACAGAAGAGGCTTCAAAAAGCTTGTAGAAAGATGGAATGAAAAAATAATGGAAGTTTCTTATAAACTTTTAAAAGTCTCTTGCATGATATAAGATGTCTTTAAACAAAACACACACCAAACACTTGATGGGTGGATGAAAACGTTGTGACCAGAGGTTTGTAGGAACCATATCTTGTGTTTCCTCTAGGAGCAGTGGTATAGTATCTCCTGGCTCAGTGTTCAAGGTGACTTAAGAGACCAGAACCACTTCAGAGAATGAGAATAAGTTGTTATTGTTGTGTAATTTTGGCTAGAGCAATATTTTACAGTGAGCCTGACCTTTATGGAGCCCTTTGGGATGGGTGTTGGGTGCTTAAGTAGACTATGGATTCAATATGATGGCCTCAGAACCAGCAGCAAATGACAGAGTCAACTATTTATGTCCTGGGGAGTCGTAGGTGGGCCTTCGGAGGTAGG